>NC_048227.1:38400854-38418272 GCF_002007445.2 Ailuropoda melanoleuca
CCGCCGCCGCACGGGCCCCGCCTTCCGTCGGGCCTGACGTCAGCGCGTCGCGGGCGCCCACAGGCCCCGCCCCTCGCCGGCCGGCCTTAAAGGCGGGCCGTCGGGGCGGTGGGGTTTCTGCCTCGCGCCCGCGGGTCTGGCCTACCCCGGATCCAGGGCCGCGGGCTGGGGAGTCCCGTCAGTCGCCGCGGGGGCGCGCGAGGACGGCGGCCCCACGCACGGCACGGTTGGACCAGCGGCGCCGAGGCACGAGCAAATAGCATCGAAATGCGCACCTGTCGTCGAGGGGCCGGGTCCTGAGTGCGTGGAGCGCTCTCGCCGACTGATAAGCAAGGAGCTGGATCCCGCTGGGACTGGGAGAAGTGCACGTGGCGCTAGGCACCGCCGCGGGTGGGGCGGGGGACGCCACCCACGCGGAGAGGTCCCGGGGTTTACCTGGAGGGGCGGAGGTGGGCAGCGGCCGACCGAGTGTGGACGGCCCTGCGAATGAGGCCCATCTCACCTGTAACCGAAGGAACGCGTGTGAAGCGTGACACCTCTTTCAAACCTGTGACAGGGTTTTTTTCCATAGGCGATCCAGTGTGAATCGCCGGTGGAACGGCCAGGCCTCCCCAATCCGTGTCTGCTTCTCTAGACGTCACCATTATCAGTGGGCACACAGGGCGCCAGACGGAGACGCGGGCGCCCTGAAGCGGGCATGAGAGTGGAGACAGGCTAGTTAGCAGCAGGTGAGCTGCCGGGCGCCAGGCGAGGTGCTAAATTTAGCCGGTAATGAAATGTATCCGGGGAAAGTATGAACCGATATTTTTATAGGCCGTGGGCACCAACACCAGATATGTTTCATAAGCAGCTTTGGCAAGAACCAAAGGAAACTGAACCTCTGTTTCCAAGTGTACAATGGGAAACAGGGTGGTAATTAACTGAGTCATCCCCTATGACAAAACCCCGGGGCCTGCTGGGCCAGATCTTGGAAGGTTGGCATTGGGAACACAGAGGCAAGGGACCCTCCTCCCCGAGCTTACCAGTTCCTTGTAGGAGCTGTATGCGTTCATGAGGAAGATACTATGTTCAAGGAAAAAAATCATTTCCAGTTTTGGCAAGAATCCGATTATCTGGCTGATGTGTTTGGCCAGACATGATCTTCAGAGGTCGTTACAGTGACGTGTCAACCTTGCTAATTAGCAGTGTTAATGTAGGTGGGGTAAAGAGGACAGGAGTCCTGAGGAAGCAGGACCCCACCTGCTGCTGTGACAACCAGGAGAATCTGCATTCCCCGGCTGGCTCATATGCCCAAATAGAGCCCCAGCATGGAGGGCATACACCTTCCTGCTTGGAGCAGTGCAAGACACTCTGTTCGTGAAACATTCAAAGTGACAACTTAGTGGGTGCCCGGCGGGCTCAGTCAGTAGAGCCTCTGACTCGCGATCTTGGGGCCATGAGTTTGAGCCCCACGTTGTGTGCAGGTGTACGAGTACCCGGTCAGTCGTTCCAGTGTCTTCTACCAACCCCCCCCCCGTGGCCATGTTCGGGCTGTAGCACTAGAGATGAAATGAATTAGCTGGGGAGAAGCAGCCCCTGCTGCCACTTGGATGTGCTCCTCCACACTTACCCTAGGCACATTTTTTGAAGATTTATTTATTTTAGAGAGAGAGAGGAGGGGGAGAGGGAGGGAGAATCTTTAAGCAGACTCCACACTGATTGTGGAGCCCGACACATGGGCTTGATCCCACGACCCAGAGATCACCAACTGAGACGAAACCAAGAGTCAGATGCTTAACCAACTGTGGCACCCAGCCGCCCCACTATACACATCTAAATGTAACCTGGTAACCGTTACATAGAAGAGGAAGGGAGGGTGGGGTTCGGCTCACATCGGTTGGATTTGGGGTCCGGGTGCATGTCTGTGAACACCTCCCTCTGTGACTCTCCTTTTGGAAAGTACTTGGATAACCACTTATCTTTGGAACTCTCCAAGCATGTGTATTTCCTTGACCCCTCTTCCTTGGTGACTTTTAGCTTGTAGGGAGAGATGGGAAGATGAAGACCAGCAATAAATTACATACATACATAAAACCAGCAAGATGACTCAGCAGGGTCCTGGCACAGCCCTGCTGCACCTGCCAGGGGGCTGAGGGAAAGGCATTAAGAAACCTCACTTGGCGGGGGGCGCCTGGGTGGCGCAGTCGTTAAGCGTCTGCCTTCGGCTCAGGGCGTGATCCCAGCGTCCTGCATCAGGCTTCTCCGCTGGGAGACTGTTTCTTCCTCTCCCATTCCCCCTGCTTGTGCTCCCTCTCGCTGGCTGTCTCTCTCTGTCAAATAAATACATAAAATCTTTAAAAAAAAAAAAAAAAGAAAAGAAAGAAAGAAACCTCACTTGGAAGCTAAGTTCGTCTCTTCTGGGGTAGGGCTCCTTCATCACGTGGATGAGATCTGGCTATGGACAGCAGGAGGGGGAGGGTGACAGGCAAAGTCCAATTTGATAAAAAATCTACTTAAAAAAAAAAAGATTTTGAGTAATCTCTACACCCAACATGGGGCTCAAACTCGTGACCCTGAGATCAAGTGTCACATAGTGCTCTGAATGAGCCAGCCAGGGGCCCCACAAATCTACTTTATTAATGCATGTTCTTAAAAACCTGAAGGAAATACACCAAAATTGTAGTAGACATTTCATGTGATTTCCCCTATCCATGCTTGTCCTAGGAATTTCAAATGTATCTTGGGGCCTGGGTGGCTCAGTCCATTAAGCATCCGACTCTTGGTCTTGGGTCAGGTCATGATCTCGGGGTTGTGGGATCAAGCCCCACATTGGTCTCCAAGCTCAAGGGGGAGTCTCTTTGGGATTCTCTCCCTCCTCTCCCTCTGCACCCCTGCCCCACTCATGTGCTCTCTGTCTCTCAAATAAATAAATAAATAAATAAATAAATAAATAAATAAATAAATAAAATGGCATCTTGTCTTGTTTGAACTTAACCAAGTGTTAGTGTGGTTGTGTTTCTTATTGTGTTTATTGACCAACGGGGATATCCTAAATCTTGAAGTGCCCAGTCATAACACTTGCTTGTATTTCTATTGGATTCTCTTTTTCTTTAGATAAAATTAGGGTTTTTTTTTAAAGATTTTATTTATGTGACAGAGAGTGTGCACAAGCAGGGGGAGTGGCAGGCAGAGGGAGAAGCAGACTCCCCACGGAGCAGGGAGCCAGACGTGGGGCTCGATCCGAGGACCCTGAGATCATGACCTGAGCCGAAGGCAGACGCTAAACTGACTGAGCCCCCCAGGCGCCCCTAAAATTATTTTTTAATGTTCCAAATATCGTCTCCCTGCCTAGGGTTAGGGCTTCAGAAATGAATGGGGGCACAATTTAGTCCATAGCAACTTGAAAGAGACAATTAGAACAGATGTACCGGACAGAAGATTCATTTCCAGAACCCACAAACAACGCCTCAAAAACCGGGAGTACAGCAACCCAGTAGAAAAGGAGCAATGAAGAACAAGAAAGCAGCTCCAGATCACGGAACTCAAGTGGGAATCAAGGGAATGAGTGAAGGTTCCATTTGACACCAATCAGCGTTAAAATCCCGTCTGATACCAGCAGAGTCTGCGGAGTCACAGGACTGATCCAGCTGAGGATCGTGTACGCAAACACGCTTTCGCTCGCTCTCAGATTAGTTAGTTGATTTTTAAAATGTGGCGTGATGATGAGAACCCAGCTCAGAGAATTGGGAAGCAGGCTCTGGGGGAGTGGAGAAGGCCCCTTCCCAAGGGGATGGTTCCAGAAGGGTTTGTGGTAAGTTCTTCCTTCAGTGAGCACTGGGGGCCATGCTGGGCTGCACATCTGTGCTCGGAGCCATCCCTGCACCCCCGAACTCAGAGTCCAGGGTGGAGCCAGCCAGTGGTCAAGTGGGAGCCCTGTGCAGGGCAGCTAGGACCACAGGAAGTCTGTGAAGGTGGCCTGGAGATGGACACAGGAGAGAGGCTGAGCTCTTACCTGGGCGAAGAAGGGACCTGCCACAGACCTGTGATGGGGGCAGGGTGAGGAAGGGGCAGGACCACCAAACAGCCTACACTTGACGCCCTCGAGAAAGGGGTCCCAGACCCAGCAGAGGGCCCAGTGCCGCTTCCTACTGTCCCCACCATTTAGCCAGGTGTTGGTTCCCTCCTCCTCACGGAGCCTCTTCCCCCACATAGCCCCCCCCTTTCTGGCTGGTCTCGCCCTGCCCTCCCAGGCGCTGAGCTGTCATCCGGGCTGGGTCACCTGGGGACAAGAAGGTAGGTGGCGGTGAGAGGGGATTAACAAAGGGTGGGAGGGAACTTCTGCAGGTGATGGGTGACTGTGGTCTAGACATAGGTCAGAACTCCTCAAATTATGCATTTCACACATGTGCGATTTAGTGTGTGTCAATTACAGCTCAGTCAAGCTATAAACAAAAACTAGAGGCCAACTATTTTTTTAAGATTTATTTATTTGAGAGCGAGCATGAGCGAGGGGAAGGGCAGAGGGAGGGAATCCCAAGCAGACTCCCTGCTCAGCGGGGTTCCATCCCAGGACCCGGAGATCACCACCTGAGCCGAAATCAAGAGTCCGACGCTCAAACAACTGAGCCACCCAGGCGCCCCAGGCCAAATATTTTTAATTTACAATTTTGAAAACTAGATTAACATTTTGTGTTGAGTAAGTGAACTTACAGGGAAGCCAATTTTCAGTGTGGATCACACTCTCCCCAGTAGCCTCCAGCAGCCGAGAGCACGGAGCCACACTCGTGTTTACTGATACTTTATCCAGCGGGGAAGGATTTTTTGTCACCTTCAAATTTAGTGAAGTACATTTCTTAGAGTAAAAATAGAACATGAGTTTGTAAAGCACAATGTAATTCCTCCTGACTCAGCCGAGGTTTGATTTTCTTTTTTTTTTTTTTTTAAAGATTTTATTTATTTGACAGAGAGATAGCCAGCGAGAGAGGGAACACAGCAGGGGAGTGGGAGAGGGAGAAGCAGGCTCCCAGCGGAGGAGCNCCTACGATCTGCACCCACCCCCCTCCCCCAAAGCCAAAGCCAAATCACGGCGCAGCAGGGGAGAGATGGGCGAGAGGAGCCAGCGGGCCAGAGGCTTGTATGAGATTCAGAACTTCCTTGTTTTGGCTTCAGGTCATACTTTCCAAAGAGATGAACATCTAATACCCATCATTCTTCTCCCACTGTGTAAAAATTGTCCTCATTACATGTGGTGGTGGAAGAGTTAAGAGTTAATTCTGTGTGGGGCGCCTGGGTGGCACAGCGGTTAAGCGTCTGCCTTCGGCTCAGGGCGTGATCCCGGCGCTGTGGGATCGAGCCCCACGTCAGGCTCCTCTGCTATGAGCCTGCTTCTTCCCCTCCCACTCCCCCTGCTTGTGTTCCCTCTCTTGCTGGCTGTTCTCTATCTCTGTCTTATAAATAAATAAAAAATCTTTAAAAAAAAAAGAGTTAATTCTGTGTATTTTTTTGTTTTATCTAAATTCAACTAATTAACATGTAACATATTATTGGTTTCAGAGGTAGAGGTCAGTGGTCCATCAGTCTTACACGATACCCAGTGCTCATCACATAATTCTGTGTATTTCCAACGGACTTTCCTCAGCCATCACGAGACACCTGTCAGGGGCACCTGGGTGGCTCAGTTGGTTGAGTGTCCGACTCTTGGTTTCTGCTCAGGCCAAGATCTCGGGGCTCTGGGATCAAGCCCTGTATGTTGGGCTCTGCGCTCAGTGACGAGTCTACTTGTCCCTCTCCCTCTGCCCCTCCCCTCACTTGTACTCTTGCTCTCAAATAAATAAATAAAATCTTTTTAAAGATTTTATTTATTTGACAGAGATAGAGACAGCCAGCGAGAGAGGGAACACAAGCAGGGGGAGTGGGAGAGGAAGAAGCAGGCTCATAGCAGAGGAGCCTGATGTGGGGCTCGATCCCATAACGCCGGGATCACGCCCTGAGCCGAAGGCAGATGCTTAACTACTGAGCCACCCAGGCGCCCCTCAAATAAATAAATAAAATCTTAAAAAAAAAAAAAAAAGAAAAAAGACACCTGTCAGGTCCATCTGCTTGAGATGCTTTGATATATGGATGTGACAAGATGCCCCTCAGACTCCAAGACTTGACAGAAAAGTTATCTGCGAGTTCAGTTAGTGAAATCCATCCTGATTACACTTGCTACCTGAAGAAATCATGCAAGAGGTAATCAAAATACACGAATAAAGAGTTATAGAGTCCTCTAGCCGTTGGCAAGGTTATACGGGTCTACTCCCAGAGACCGGCACCATGACGTCCATCCCTTCCCGGTCGCTGTGGGGCTGTTTCCCCGAAGCACCAAGTCAGAATGAGCAACAAAGGGGAAGTCGAAAGAACGATTCGGTCTCCCCCACGGTCCCCAGGACAGACGGGCTGAGCCGGACGGAGCCCCGGTCCTGAGACACGAGGGGAGAACCCGGATGGGGCATCAGAGTAGGCAGCCTCTGCCATCTCCCAGCTGGCCTTCGGGCTCCACCAGCGAGGGGACCTAAGACTCACCCGGTCCCTGGGAAAGAGTACGCACACGTTATCAGCGTGGCGGGCTACACACTGGACTTTAGTGAGTCAGGACCCACGTGGGATGGTCTGTGAACACACATTTTCTAGAAGCAGCCCACGGCTGTCACGGGAGCTGTCATGTTCATATGATGTGATCAACCTTTGGCCACGGTTTATTGTCAAGAGCCAGACTCCGCATCCAAATGGAGTGAATGTGCACCTTTCCTCAGAACTTTGGATGTGAATCTGACGGAAGGAACGCTGCTTTCTGCGCCGGGGTTGGGTTACACTTGTATACACAGTGGCTGGGACCTGGTCAGAGAGAGCTGATGTGCAGTGAGGGGAAGCTGCGGGTTCACAGGGACAGGTAGAGGTGCGAGAAGGAAGGGATGCTCAGTCCTGGGCCCGAGAGCCCTGGGGCCCCAAGCTCCAGCACACCCTACGCTTGGAGCCAGTGAAAACGCCCGGGAGCATTCTTACACACTCCCTCTCTTTGGGTCTGAACAGTCAGAGTAGAGTTCTGCCGCATGCATCCACACACACCTTGAGGGGCCCCATAACCCCACCTGGGAAAGCCTGACCCCAGAGAGCCCATCTGCTCAAAAGGACACCACCGCCGAGCTGTGGCACGACTGGGTCTCTGTGCAAAGCCAGGAAAGAGCAAGACCCTCATGGGGACACGCAGCATCGGGTGGGGGCTTGGCCCATAAGGACAAAATGATGTGAAGGTCAGAGGAGAGAGGAACATCTGCTGAGCCTCAAAAAAAATTTTTTTAAGAGTTTATGTATTTATTAGAGAGAGAGAGAGAGCACACGCATGAGCAGGGGCACAGAGAGAAGCAGGCTCCCACTGAGCAGGGGGCAGGACGCGGGGCTCGCTCCCGGGACCCTGCGGTCACGACCTGAGCGGAAGGCAGACATGTCACGGACAGAGCGCCCCAGGCGCCCCTGCTGAGCCCCAAGTTGTGTGGACTCTCGGGGATTCATCCTCTGCTCTTCCCGCTCTACTCAGAGGGCCCCTTGTACAGACGCCAAGGTGGAGAGAAGACTGGAAGTTAAAGAGTCAGTTGTGCTCGCACCTCAGTCCTCAGCCGGGTGCTGAGCAAAAGCAGGTGCCCGGTGTGTACTTGTGGCTGGACAGCCTCCCTCTGCCTCCCAAATCTTTTACACCCCACTGGGGTGGCCTAACCCCCGCAGATGCCACAGTGCACAGGGCAGGAAGGAGAGGGGAGAGGAAGATAGGGGGGAACAAGGTGAACGACCCAGAGCGACCAGAGACGGACAGGGGGACAGCACGCGCACCACAAGTCCGGCATTCGGGAAACCAGCGTGTGTGCTTGGGCCTGACCTCCGGGCCTTTCCAAGGTGACACAAAGGACGAAGCTAGCACATGCAAGCCATGTTACCATGGCAACAGGAGGAGAAAGCCGAGAGAAACTCCCCCAAATCAGCACTCCTTATTTCAGACAATTTGAAGTTTTCCTTTGCTTTCCGTTGACACAGTGGCAAACACGCCCCGCTGTCCACTGCATCACACTGACGTCCCGGGAATCACCGTGTGGCTCGGGACGCCCGAGGGTGAAGCGCGGAGATCTGCTCCTTCGTTCATTCAGCAGGCGAGGCCTGCAGTGCTTTCCATGCGGTGTTCTGCTCCCTGAGACACGGGCGAAGATGCCAGAGAGGCTAGCGGCAGGCTCTTCCTGGTTGACAGCCCTCCGCTCGGCTGACGCTGCCCCGTGGCTGAGGGACGAGAGTCGAGCACCGCCACCCGTTCAAGGGGAGCTGGAGTCGGCGGGCCTTTCAACGGGCTTCCGCGGCGAAGGTTTCGGAGCGCTCTGACTGGGGTTCATGGAAGCAATCACCCCTCCTTTCCCAGAACCTGGCATTCCCTCGGGGATGCAGAGACGGCCTGTGTGAAAGGCGAAGCTAGTTCTCTGCCCATCGCCACGGAGCCAGAGCGCCGCTGCAGGGGCTGTCTGCCCACACCCCCGCCGGTCTGTACCTGGCTCCCACCAGCATCCCCACCAGCCAGGGGTGCCACCGCTTGTGCCTGAGACCGAGGGGCCCCCGGCAGCCGTCCTGGTGCAGGAAGCCAAGCGGACAGGACCTATCTCGCAGCCGACCGCCCATCACACGCAAGCCATCGTTTCTGGGTATTTCTGGAAGAGACCGGCATGGTTTGGTGGACAGAGTGAGGGTGGTCTGCCATCAGCAATGTGGGCAGCATCACCAGTGCAATCCGCCCATGGCCCCAGGAGAACGGAAAGGCACAGGAAGGACGACTCCTCCTCTCTCTGCTTGAGCTGGAATGTCCATTCTTCTCGCCAGATCCCGTTTCTCAGACCAGCGTCCTCGGACTAAAATCACACCACTCGCTTTCCCGTCTCCAGCTTGCAGATGGAGGTGGTGGGACTTCTTGGACTCCACGGTCACGTGAGCCAATCCCTAAAACAAACCTCCTTGTATCTATCTACACCCTATTGGTTCTGTTTCTCTGGAGAACCTGACTGAGGCAGTAATCAAAGGCCTGCTCCTGCAACCTGCTTTCCAGACTCGGCCCTCCCGGAACCAAGCCGCTGTGGGGACCCAGCAGGTGGCCTTTCTTAAGCACACCCCCGTGAGACAATGTTTTTACCTCAACTGTGCGACCCAAGCTTCAAACGCAGCAGAGCGTGGCCATGACCCTACCTCTGGCCACCCCCAGGGCCTCCTTCAGGGAAAGACCCAACCTGGTGGGGGAGGCAGGGGCTCTGATAACAGCCTCTGTCTCTCACTGGCCAACCTCCCCAGTAACTAGTCTCACCGCCTTCTTTTTCCATCCAGAAGCGTGAGAAGAACCCATCGGCCTGCCTCGCTGCTGGACTCGATGCCACCACATTCTGGTCTCCGTGACAAGCAGCACCTTTATTTTCTTTTATTTATTATTATTATTTTTTTTAAACGGGCTTCACGCCCAGCACGGAGCCCCTGTGGGACTTGAACTCATGACCCTGAAATCAAGACCTGAGCTGAGATCAAGAGTCAGACGCTCAACTCACTGAGCCCCCCAGGCACCCCATGAAGCACCTTAAATAGCACATGCAGGGACCCCCTCTGCCAGGTGGGCTCTCAGCTGCCGTGGTTCCCCCTGCACTCTCGAAGGCAGGGAGGGTCTCTTTTCACGGAAGGAAAGGACTGGACAAGGGACATGTGAGTGTGGCATCTGGGGCAGAGGGCTCAAGCTCCATCCTCCAACGGAGAGCAGAACTGCCCAGGAGCAGACTAGGACCTTGCAGGGTAACACAGTCACCTTGGGGACCTGGCTGGTCTGAGCACACCCCCAGCCACTAGGGAAGCAGACAGCCTCCCCTTGCCCGAGGATGGGGGCTTCAAGAACTAGGTGGGAAGAGGTTTCTAAACTCCTCACAGAAAAAAGACAGGAAGGAAACATCCCCATCTCGAGCTGGTGATTCTTCTCTCGTGTCTTCCCTTTCCTTCTACAAACTTTTGCAAAGTCCAGTGAATTGTCTCATAGTAATAAGAGTTTTTTTAGGGAAATGCATTTATTGGCAAAACGCGAGGACCTCCGCTTTTGTAAACGGTGGTACAGACAGGGAGGAGGGGCCGTGTGCCCAGCCCGACAACAGCTCTGAGCACCTCCCATACAAGGCCATCTCAGAGTCTCTAACGAACAGCACAGAAAACAAATCCCAGGGTCCAAGTGGCTTCCTTAGGTCCTGGCATGAATGTCAAAGAGTGATCATCGAAGGAACAAATGAGACGCAGAATTTTCTGACCCCTCTGGGCCTATGAGAGGGTGCTGGTGATGACAATGGCCCACTGGAGGGCCTAGAAAGTCAGGCCCTGAGTGGCACAGGACGAAGTCCACTGGGATGTCCCCACAAAGGACAGACTCCAGGGGAGGTGGGGGACAACCCAGTGCATGTCGCCAACGGCTGAGAGGGATGGGTGTGCCCCAGCCAGAGGGTCCCATCTGCAGCCCAACACCCAGGCCTGGGGTGGGAGGGATCAAACATGCTTCTCTAGCCTCCCTGGTCTGGCATCCCCCTGTGGAGTAAGATCCCCAAGCAGAGGAACAAGGAAGGGAAGACGGGAGCCTGAAATGCCCTGCTTTCTATAGCCAGGCAGTGCAGCCACCTCGGCATGCAGGGGACACAGGCCGGAAGACCACAAAGGCCCCCCAGGCTGGGATGAGGCAGGGCCGACGGGGGAACAGCCGCAGACCCCAGGTCGGATCCCAGGTCCACTCCCGAGGGAGCTCCAGAATGTCAGAGGCCCCCTGGCAGACATCCATGGGGTGTAGGCAAGTGAGCAGGTGGCCTCACTGCCTGGTCACTCCCACCTGAGCATGGGAGGCGGGGCCATGGGGAGGGATGTGGACACAGCACAGTTCCTGGAGGAGGGGCCAGTCTCTGGTTCGGATCCTGCTGAGATTGTCCGGTTTGGTGGTGGGAGGCAGTCCTGGGAGGAGCGCCGCAGGAAGCATCCCAGAAGTCCCAGAGGGACTGTGGACCAGCGTCCCTTCGGAACAGCTCCCTGACTTCAGCCATCCAGTGCCTGTCAGAACTCCAGCAGATGCCAAGGTCACCGGGGAAAGCTGAGGGGCACAAGCTTCTGCCTCCTGCACACGCCCTGGGCATCAGCCCTGAGTGGCCAGACTCGGGTAGGAGGAATGCTGCAGGTCCACATCAGCGCCCATAGAGGGCAGCAGGCAGCCAGGCCCGGTGCATCTTGGGTCGGGGGGCGGACACCATGAGCCCCTTCTGCAACCTCCCAGAGCTCCCAAAGATGAGCGTTCCTCATCCTAGTGACTGGGGAGCTGGCCTGGGGCCCACACCCTCCCGCTGCCTGGCCGCCCACATGCCATGGGCCCTGAGAACGTGTCTGCCTGCAACCAAACCACAGAGGCCTTCAGAAGAGGCGCTTCTCAGCATCACCTGTGTCCACCAACAAACCCACCTCCAGGCAGGATGGCGGTCACTGTGGAAACCGGCTCCCACCTCGGCTTCATGGTGTGACCACAGGCTGTGAGCTCCTGGAACGTCCCTCCACCACACCCACCCCTCAGACGCGGGATGGGAGCCAGCCACGGCCCTAGAGCGTTTCTGCCACCAGCCCACAATGGGGACCCAAGAGGCTTGGGGCACAGAGGAGCTCAGAGGCCCAAGCACCTCCTCAGCCTTCTTCAGAGGAATCTGATACTCAGAGAAGTGGGTGTGCAGGCCTCGCAGGCCGGCCCGGCACCAGGACTAGAGGGAGACAAGCGGAAGGCGGAGAGCAATGGCATCCTCCCTCTGCCCCCACGGGCCCAGCAGGCCCTCAGGCCTCCAGAGACAGTCACCCAGTAGAGCTCCCAAAGAGAGGGGTTCCCACCCGCTGCAGGCAAGCCATGCCTGTCCTGATTTGCAGGAGGCCCTGAGGTCTGGGGTGCAGCTACATTGGGCTGGGCCCCCTCCCAGCACGACCCATCTGTTCAAGACCCCTCCTCAGCCTTGCCTTACTCTGGTTTGATCTGTTGGGGTAGTCAAAACCCAAAAGTGCCCAAAACATGTCTAAAAATACACCCAAGGGATTCAGGGGAGACACATCGGGGCCCAAAACAGTGAACACCAGCCCACTGGATGGGGGTTTCAGGAAGGGGCCCAAGGACAGAGGGGACCACCAGAAGGCGAGAGCAGCACATCACCTAGAGCTTAGCAGACGATGCGAAATCTCCCAGCAACTTGATGTCATTGGGGTATGTCAGCCATGCCCCGCCGTCAACCACCAGCACGGCGCCTGTCACGTAGGAAGCCAAAGGGCTGGCCAGGTACAGTGCACTGTGGGCGACCTCTGTCTTGTTGCCCACCCTCTGCAGGGGGATGGCCAGAGTCTTTGCGCTGACACTGGCCTGGGGGCCACCTAGAAGGACAGAGGGAGGCTCAACCCTGTGAGCCCGAGGACCCAGGACCCCCACTCTCCTCTGCCCAGCTCTCCCCAAAGCACGTCCAGGAACACTGGGGGTTTTGTTAGCACCACCCCAGCAGAGCAGGAACAGGCAAGGTATGGGCACGGCCATAGAACCAGCACAGGGCTCTGACATGCACCCTGTCAAGGTTCTGGAAGCTCTAATGGGTGGCCCCCTTTGTGTCTGGCTCACATATCAAGAAGCAGCTGCCCACGTCTGGCCAATCCTTAGTCTATCACAGGTGTGCTCACTGAGAATGGCCAAGACTTGGCTTTAGACAGCCTCTTTGTAGCCCTGTGAGCCATGAGAAAGCAGTCCTTATCCTGGGCCTGTCCCAGCCAGGTGGGAGAGATCCCACGGGAGCACTGTGGGGCACAGGGCTCCCCAAGATGCTTACCCAGCCGCCGGAACCCCTCTGTACCACTGATGGGGCCAGGGGCGAGGCTGTTGACACGGATGTTCTGGGGACCCCACTCCACAGCCAAGTGCCTTGTCATTGCATCTGGAGAGAAGACAGGCAGGCATGAGGGGAGATGCAGGGCTACTCTGCTCTCTGGGGTGGCTCGGGTGTGAGTCGGGGCTCAGGGCCAGGCCTCTCCACTGCCCACCACTGGGCTTAGCTTCACTGGGACACTGGTGGCTTCCGGGGACAGGCAGGAGAGGGACCCAAAGGGAGCCCAGGCATGCAGACCAGAGGGGGTGCCGTACCCACAGCTGCCTTGGCAGAGCCTGCATGCACTTGAAGCACCTGCCCCCGGGTACCCAGGGTCGCGGTGATGTTCACGATCACGCCTCCATGGTCCTGGAATACACGGGGGAGCGCAGTGAGTGGGGGGCCAGAGGAGACGTCTCCCAGGTAGCGGCAACACTCACCCTGAAGAACTTCTCATAAAGTACACGACATGTGTTGAAGGTGCCCAAGGTGTCGATGTCCATCACGGTCTTGAAGGCATTGAAGGACAATGCGCTGGCAGGGCACAGGAAGTTTCCAGCTGCACCTGCACGGCGCAAGAAGACAGCGGCTGGTGCTGGAGCCCCAGGCAATAGGACACAAGGGCCCTCAGCGCAGTCCAGGCTGGACAGGCCCAAGGCCTTGGGTAAATTCTTAAATGATAGGGCAGGATGAACATCATGGGTTGAATTACGTCCCTCAAAAACATACACTGATGGGGCACCTGGGGGGCTCAGTAAGTTAAGCATTTGACTCTTGATTTCAGCTCAGGTCATGCTCTCAGGGTTGTGAGACTGAGCCCCGGGTCGGGCTCTGCACTCAGCATGGAGCCTGCCTAAGACTGTCTCTCCTCAGGACGCCTGGGTGGCTCAGTCATTAAGCATCTGCCTTCGGCTCAGGTCATGATCCCAGAGTTCTGGGATCGAGCCCCGCATCCGGCTCCCTGCTCAGCGGGAAGCCTGCTTCTCCCACTCCCACTCCCCCTACTTGTGTTCCCTCTCTCGCTGTATCTCTGTCAAATAAATAAAATCTTAAAAAAAAAAAAAAGACTCTCTCTCCTCCCCACATCTAAAAAATAGTAATTACAATAATAGGGATTAATAATAGGGATGAAGAGTCTGCTTCCCTCTCCCCCCCCAAATAAATAAATAAAATCTTTAATAATAATAATAATTTAAAAAGACATGCTGAAATCCTAATCGCTGGTACCTGTGAATGTGATCTTATTTGGAAATATGATCTTTGCAGATGCAATCAAGTTTAGATGAGGTCACCCGGGATGAGGGGGCCTAAATCCAAGGACAGGTGTCCTCCTAAGAGAAGGGGAAAAGACAGAGACACATGGGGGAGCCCATGCAGAGAAGCCCCAAGCCAAGGAGCACCGAGGATTGCCAGCAACACCAGAAGCTGAGAGAAAGGCCCGGAACAGACCCTCCCCTGGACCCTTGGGAGGGGGCCCCTGCCGACACCTTGGTTTTGGATTTGTGACCTCCACAAGTATAGGAGAACGTATTTCTATTGTTATAAGCTACTCAGCTCATGGTACCTTGTTACCTGCAGGAAATCAATACACTGTATGTTTTTAAAGGGAATTTCAGCAAAGACGGAACCTTGACATCAACTACAGACTACGGCTAACAGCACGGACCGTACTGGTTCATGGACTCTGACAAATGCAAGTTGCTCACACCAGGGGGCACTGTGTGTGGGGATGCACGGAATTCTAGGTACTAACGGCTCAATTCCTCAGTAAATCTTAAACTCTACTAAAATAACTAAGTCTATCTCTTTTTAAAAAAATTTTTTTAAAGAACTTATTTATTTATCAGAGAGAGAGAAAGAGTGTGCACAAGTAAGCAGAGAGGCAGGCAGAGGGGGAGGGAGAAGCAGGCTCCCAGCTGAGCAGGGAGGCCGACGCGGGGCCCTACCCCAGCACCCTGGGATCATGACCACAGAGGAAGGCAGACGCTCAACTGAGTGAGCCACCCAGGTGCCCCTCTTTTTTTTTTTTTTTGGAAGGGAGAATTTTGGGACATGAGAATGCCCTGACTCCGTGAGTAGGCGGAGTTCCCAGGATGTCCACCTGGGCCATGACTGCACTGACCCAGAAGGAGCCTGGGGCCCGGGACAGGAGTTCTGAAGCCGCTGTACAGGGAGGTCCGGTACTGCCGACCCATCAGAAGCCCCCGGGCCTCCCCCATCAGCCACTCACAGTTAACGAGAATGTCGATTTTCCCAAACTCCTTCAGTGCCTGGTCCACGGCGGCTGTGATGGCTGGGATGGCTCGAACGTCCAGAGATAGAGGGAGGCACCGCTGGCCAGTGGCAGCAGCCAGCTTTGTGGCAGACTGGAAGCCAGACAGAAAGAGAGGTGGGCAGCAGCAGCCCAGTGGCTTCTGAATCTGACAAGGGTGATGTGTCCAGGTGATGCTGGACAGCCAGGGTTTGCTGCTGGACCCCACTCTGGGAAGGCACAGCTGGCAACTGGCCACTCTATGGGGCCACAGCCCCTACTGGACACTTCTTTTTTTTTTTTTTTTTAAAGATTTTTTTAATTTCTTTATTTGACAGAGATAGAGACAGCCAGCGAGAGAGGGGACACAAGCAGGGGGAGTGGGAAAGGAAGAAGCAGGCTCATAGAGGAAGAGCCTGATGTGGGGCTCGATCCCATAACGCCGGGATCACGCCCTGAGCCGAAGGCAGACGCTTAACCGCTGTGCCACCCAGGCGCCCCCCTACTGGACACTTCTAAGATACCCCAGTCTCTCCCCCTCGCCCCGGGCTCCTCCTTCCATGTTACCCTCCAGGCCACTGGTCCCGGGTCAGGGGTGGATGGCAGCTCTAGCTGACTTCCAGTCCCTGCCCAGAGACCAGTTGTGGCAGTGCTGAGAGTCTCCTCCCAGGTGGACGAGATGTGAGAACCGCCCTCAAAGTCCTTACGAGCTGAGATCTCTCTTGGGGCCACAGTACCCCCCGACGTGAGAGCCCCCTCACAATAACGAGATGTTGTAAGAAGCCTGGGGATGCCCTTGGGAGGCCACTTGCACTGAAGCTCCATATGTGGGAGAAGGAGGTTTTGGTGAGCCTCAGGACTCTCCAGGCACAGGCTCTGGGCCCCCAGAGCCACCCATGGATGGGGTGGACACAGGAGAGACCCCCTCACCTTTGACACTCTTGGAAGGCTTCTGCTGGCGATGATTGTGTGGCAGCCATGCCTGCAAAGCCAGAGGGCAGGTATGAGGGTGGCAAGGTGCAAGGGACACACCCAGGTGGCCTCCTACCTGGCGTTCTCAGCAGAGCTCCTTTCCCCCAAGGATCTCTTAGGCTGAAGCACCAGCCCGGGGCCAAAGGTACAGCTTGCAGAGAACACAGGTGCCTGAGCAAAGCTGAGTGGCACTGTAGATGCCCACCCTGGGGTCTCTTGTCTGGGTCTCCCTGGCATGGGATATCCCAGCCACGCAGAGCTGTGGGCCCTGCCCCAAACAACACGTGCACTGCACTGAAGCGGCTGTGAGCCTCAGATGTGTATGGGGCCTGCTGGGTCCCCCCAGCCTCTCCCTATGAGGCTGGAGTGAAGGACAAGGAGGGCCCATTCTGAGGCCAGGGTGCCTGCCCTGTCTCACCTCCTGACAAACTCAGCCTCACAGCAACCACAGTAGCTACCACCTGCTAAGCAGGTCCCACCTAGTCCTCAAAATGACCCTCAGCACAGAGGGCCACGTTCTACTCAGAGAAGCAACATGTACAAAGCCACCAGCTTGAGAAATGAATTCACCGGGAATGGATGAATCCCCAGATCTCATCTAGGGAGACCTACCTCTCTGGTATGAAAACAGGAGGCCTGGAAAAAACTGGGAAGGGATCCCTAGGATAGCAACAGGCTTCCTCTTTCCCCCAACCCCAGCCCAACTCTGGCCCTTTCCTGTGTGGGGGTCACACGCAGTTGACCTGGACATAAGGTCACAGAGCTCGTGTCTCAAGAGACACTGTGCTCTGCACACTGCTGGGGTCAATGTGGCTCACCCTGACCCTGGCTTGGCAAGACCCCAGGGAGCTTGGCAGTAGTTACCTCAACCTGGTTGAACCCTTCCTCTTTGTACAAATGGGGGTCCTGAGGCCAGAGCCACAGTCTCAGCTCACCTCTAGGAGGAGACCCTAGAGTACTGCCTCCCCCAGGAAAGCATATGACCCCTTTCAGAGGCTCTCCAATGGCCTGCTGCTTAGAGGAGTTCCTACCACCCACCAGCATCTTGCCCAGGGATCCAGCAGGGTCCATGCAAGGTGCAGTGAGTTTCAGAGGTGGGGGGGGGGTGCACAGAGTACGCATAGCAGTGCTCACCGCATAAAAATCTCAGCAATCCGGAACCCGATCCCAGAGCCACCACCTGTGATGAAGGCCACTTTGTCCCTAAGGAAAAAGGAAGCACTTTAATGAGATAGCTCCCTAGCTTTCTTTTTTTTTTTTTTTTTTTTTTAA
>NC_048227.1:38418423-38462389 GCF_002007445.2 Ailuropoda melanoleuca
TTTTTTTTTTTCTTTTTACATTTTATTTATTTGTCAGAGAGAGAGAGACAGAGCGCATGCACAGGCAGGGGGAGCAGCAGTCAGAGGGAGAAGCAGGCTCCCCGCCAAGCAAGGAGCTTAATGGGGGACTCAATCCCAGCACCCTGGCATCATGATCTGAGCGAAGGCAGACGCTTAACCAACTGAGCCACCCAGGTGTCCCAACCCCAGCTTTCTTTTATGGCCATTAGCTTGATAAATCGTTTTCCACCCCCTCACTTTCAATCTGGAGGCGCCTTGGATCTAAAATGAGTCTCTTGGAGACAGCATATCCATGGGTCTTTGTTTTTTTATCCAATCTGGTCTGCCGTATCTTTTGTTTGGGCATTTAGCCCATTTACATTCAGAGTAACTATTGAAAGATATTAATTTAGTGCTATTGATTTACCTGTAAAGTTGCTGTGTGTAGATTGTCTCTGTTTCTGGTCTATGTTACTTTGGGCTCTCTCTTTGCTTAAGGGATCCCCTTTTTATTTCTTGAAGGGCTGGTTTAGTGATCACAAATTATTTTAGGTTCTGTTTGTCCTTCTATTTTGAATGACATCCTAGCTGAATCAAATATTCTTGGCTGCATATTTTTCTCATTTAGTACCCTGAATATATCATGCCAGTCCTTTCTGGGCTGCCAGGTCTCTATGGATGGGTCTGCTGCCAGTCTAATGTTCCTATCCTTGTAGGTTATGGACCTCTTGTCCCGAGCTGCTTTCGGAATTTTCTCTTTGTCTCTGAACTTTGCAAGCTTTACTATTATATGTCGAGGTGCTGACCTATATTTATTGATTTTGAGGGGGGTTCTTTGTGCCTCCTGGACTTGAATGCCTGTTTTTTTCCCAAGATTAGGGAAATTCTCAGCTATAATTTGCTCCAATATACCTTCTGCCCCGTCTTCTTCTTCTGTGACCCCAATTATTCTAATATTGTTTCGCTTTATGTTATCATTTATCTCTCACATTCTCCCCTTGTGATCCAGTAATCGTTTATCTCTTTTTCTCAGTTTCTTTATTCTCCATCATTTTGTCTTCTCTATCACTAATTCTGTCTTCTGCCTCATTTATCCTAGCAGTTAGAGCCTCCATTTTTTATTGCATCTCACTGACAGCCTTTTTTATTCCGGCTTGTTTGGATTTTAGTTCTTTTATTTCTCCAGAAAGGGATTCTCTAGTGTCTGCTATGCTTTTTTCAAGCCAAGCTAGTGTCTTTGTAATCATTATTCTGAACTCTAGTCCTGACATCTTGCTTATTCCATACTCATTAGGTCCCTGCCCCTTCTCTTTTTTTGAGGTGAGTTTTTCCATCTGTCTTTCTGTCCAGAGAAGAATAGATGAACGAGAGAACAAAATACTAAAATGACAACAACGACCCCAGAGAAATATACACTAAAGAAATCAGAAGAGACCCGAAACTGAAAAAAGAGGGGGGGGGCCATAAAATCAGACAGGTGAACAGAACAGAGCAATACAGTGGACCCTGTGTGTATTTTGGCCTGTTTGTTAGAAAGCTAGGGAGCTGGGGCGCCTGGGTGGCACAACGGTTAAGCGTCTGCCTTCGGCTCAGGGCGTGATCCCGGCGTTATGGGATCGAGCCCCACATCAGGCTCCTCTGCTGTGAGCCTGCTTCTTCCTCTCCCACTCCCCCTGCTTGTGTTCCCTCTCTCACTGGCTGTCTCTCTCTCTGTCAAATAAATAAATAAAATTTAAAAAAAAAAAGACTTTAAAAAAAAAAAAGAAAAAAAAAGAAAGAAAGAAAGCTGGAGTAGCAATGCTTATATCGGACAAATTAGATTTTAAGTCAAAGACTGTAATGAGATGAGGAAGGACACTATATCATAATTAAAGGGTCTGTCCAACAAGAAGATCTAACAGTTGTAAATATTTATGCCCCTAACATGGGAGCAGCCAATTATATAAACCAATTAATTAAAAAAATTAAAGAAACACATTTATAATAATACCATGAGAGTAGGGGACTTTAACACACCACTCACAGCAATGGACAGATCATCTAACCAGATCAACAAGGAAAAAAGGGCTTTAAATGACGCACTGGACAAGATGGACCTCACAGACATATTCAGAACATTCCGTCCTTGGGGCGCCTGGGTGGCACAGAGGTTAAGCGTCTGCCTTCGGCTCAGGGCGTGATCCCAGCGTTCTGGGATCGAGCCCCGCATCAGGCTCCTCCTCTGGGAGCCTGCTTGTCCCTCTCCCTCTGCCTGCCGCTCCCCCTGCTTATGCTCTCTCTCTCTCTCTCTCTCTGTGTCAAATAAATAAATAAATAAATAAAATCTTCAAAAAAACAAAAACAAGGCTTTCTCGAGGAACAAGAAAGGTCTCAAATACACAACCTAACGCTACCCCTAAAGGAGCTGGAGAAAGAACAGCAAATAAAGCCCAAATCCAGCAGAAGAAGAGAAATAATTAAGATCAGAGCAGAAACCCATGAAACAGAAAGCAGAAGAACAGAACAGATCAATGACACTAGGAGCTGGTTCTTTGAACGAATTAATAAGATTGATAAACCCCTGGCCAGACTTATCAAACAGAAAAGAGAAAGGAGCCAAATAAATAAAATCATGAATGAAAGAGGAGAGACCACAACCAACACCAAAGAAATACAACAATTATGGGGCGCCTGGTGGCTCAGTCATTAAGCGTCTGCCTTCGGCTCAGGGCGTGATCCCAGAGTCCTGGGATCGAGCCCCACATCGGGCTCCTCTGCTGGGAGCCTGCTTCTTCCTCTCCCACTCCCCCTGCTTGTGGTCCCTCTCTCGCTGGCTGTCTCTCTCTCTGTGTCAAATAAATAAATAAAATCTTAAAAAAAAAAAAAGAAATACAACAATTATAAGAATATATTATGAGCAACTATATGCCAACAAATTAGAAATGGATGCATCCCTAGAGCCATATAAACTACCAACACTGAAACGGGAAGATACAGAAAACCTGAACAGACCCATAACCAGCAAGGAAGTCGAAGCCGTGATCAAAAATCTCCCAACAAACAAGAGCCCAGGGCCGGATGGCGAAGAATTAATACCTATTCTACTGAAGCTGTTTCCAAAAATAGAAATGGAAGGAGAACTTCCAAACTCATTCTATGAGGCCAGCATTACCTTGATCCCAAAACCAGACAAAGACCCCCACCAAAAAGGAGATTTACAGACCAATATCCCTGATGAACACGGATGCAAAAATTCTCACCAAAATACTAGCCAAACAGGATCCAACAGTACATTAAAAGGATTATCAGGATCCAACAGTACATTAAAAGGATTATTCACCACAACAAAGTGGAATTTATTCCTGGGCTGCAAGGCTGGCTCAACATTCGCAAATCAGTCAACATGATACACAACATTAATAAAAGAAAGGACAGGAAGCATATGATCCTCTCAACAGACGCAGAAAAAGCATTTGACAAAGTACAGCATCCTTTCTTGATTAAAACTCTTCAGTGTAGGGGCGCCTGGGTGGCACAGCGGTTGGGCGTCTGCCTTCGGCTCAGGGCGTGGTCCCGGCATTCTGGGATCGAGCCCCACATCGGGCTCCTCCACTATGAGCCTGCTTCTTCCTCTCCCACTCCCCCTGCTTGTGTTCCCTCTCGCTGGCTGTCTCTATCTCTGTCAAATAAATAAATAAACAAACAAACAAACAAATAAATAAATAAATACAAACTCTTCAGTGTAGGGATAGAGGGAACATACCTCAATATCATAAAAGCCACCTATGAAAAACCCACAGCGAATATCATTCTCAATGGGGAAAAGCTGAGAGCTCTTCCCCTAAGGTCAGGAACACGGTAGGGATGTCCACTATCACCACTGCTGTTCAACATAGGACTAGAAGTCTTAGCCTCAGCAATCAGACAACAAAAAGAAATAAAAGGCATCCGAAACAGCAAAGAAGTCAAACTCTCACTGTTTGTAGGTGATATGATACTTTATGTGGAAAACCCACAAGACTCCACCCGAAACTGCCTAGAACTCACGCAGGAGTTCAGTAAGGCGGCGGGATACAAAACCAATGCACAGAATCAGTTTCATTTCTATACACCAACAACGTGACTGAAGAAAGAGAAATTAAGGAGTCGATCCCATTTATAATTGCACCCAAAACCATAAGATACCTAGGAATAAACCTGACCAAAGAGGCAAAGGATCTGTACTCACAAAACTATAGAGGGGTGCCTGGGTGGCTCAGTGTGTTAAGTGTCTGCCTTCAATTCAGGTCATGATCTCAAAGTCCTGGGATCAAGCCCCACACTGGGCTCTCTGCTGGGTGGGGAGTCTGCTTCTCCTTCTCCCTTTCCCTCTCTGTTTGTGCTCTCTCCCATATAAATCAATAAAATCTTAAAAAATAACGACTAAGAACAATCATGAAAGAAATTGAGGAAGACACAAAGAAATGGAAAAACATGGGCGCCTGGGTGGCTCAGTCGGTGAAGCCTGTCTTCTGCTCAGGTCATGATCCCAGGATTCTGGGATCGAGTCCTGTATCAATCGGGCTCCCTGCTCAGGGGGGACCCTGCTTCTCCCTTTGCCTGCCGCTCACCCTCTCTCTCTTCCTCTCTCTCTCTTTCTCTCTCTCTCTCACACACACACACACAAACTAGGGGCGCCTGAGTGGCTTGGTCAATACAGCCTGAGACTCTTGATCTCAGGGTCATGAGTTCAAGCCCCACGCTGGGCATGGAGCCTACTTAAAAATGATAATAAATTTATCAATGCAGTGAGAAATGTTTTCAAGACATACAAGCCTTCCTCCACCTGCCCCTCACTCCCACCCTCCCAGGACCACCACGTGGCACACCCACCACCACTGACCAGGACAAACAAAACGTGCACCCAACAGTGCAAAGGTTAAAATTCCAGAGCACTTGCGTGCCCAGGACCTCCCAGACATCCGTACTGTCCGGCCGCCAGGCACGGGGTCCCCACGCATCCCAGTAAAAGCGCAGTTCCCGACCACTTCTACAGAGGCTGCACCCCCCACCCAGCCCCCAACTCGGTCCTCACCGGAGCAGGTCGGGGCAGAAGAGGTAGCGGTACTCAGGGAGACACTTGTCCTCACTGACGTCGGGCGGCGGCTGGGCCATGGCGCTCAGTGCGGGACCTGCCCCGCGCTTCCCCCGCAACTGGGAAGGACCAAAATCCAGCCCGCCTGCCCAGGGCGCCAGACCACCCCACTAGCCCGGCCCACAGCTGCCTCCTCTTCCGCCTAGACCGCCCCGCCCACGGCACCCAACGGCCCCCCGGTAGCCCCGCCCACAGAGTGCTCCCGCTCCTCCCAGAAGCCCCGCCCACAGCTGCCCCCTGTTCCGCCCAGGTCGCAGGGCTAGCCCCGCCCACAGCTGCCTCCTGTTCCTCCCAGCACGCCCCGCCCACGGCGTCCGACCTCCCTGCTAGCCTCGCCCACGGCACTTGACTGCCCCCCCGAACCCCGCCCACAGCCCCCTCCAGTTCCTGTGACGCTCCTCCCACGGCGGCCGACCGCCTGCTAGCCCCGCCCACGGCGGCCGTAGCTCCTCCTAGGATTCTCTCGTCACCGCGGCCGCGCGGTCTGCTGGGACTGGAGGTCGGTCGCGGCGAGCGCAGGCGCAGTAAGCCGGGTGGGTCCCCAAGGCGGGGACCGAGTGAGTGGGCATCCGACCCATGTTAAGTCGGAATCTTTTTGGTAAGATCGGACATCAGTGCTGTAGCCGGAGCCAGCGGTTCACAGCAGATACTAGGTTCTCGGATTAAGGTGGCGCTCGCGGGCGCCCCGCTCTGCCTTTAAAACACCTGGTGGCACTTAGCGTTTAAACGCCCCCGCCTCCCGGGCACCTCCCTTCATTGTTGCGTAAATATGACAAAGGTGAAGAGAGGAGACTAGAGCCCAGGAAAGCCTTCCCCTCCTGTGGCCAACCCCAGCAGCGCCAGTTCCCAAAATGACCGGTTTCATGACCCATTAAGAAGGTCAGGGCACTTCACCCGTGCCGCAACGGGTGCTGTGAATCCAGGATCAGGGCACCCTTTATATAGACGGCAAGACGCAGAGTAGACGCAGAGTGAGGGCCAAGGCGGCCTCAGCAGGTGTAATGATATGCAATGTCCAGTACCTGTGACAAGGGACCAGGGACACATCTGAGGACCGAGGTGAGGTGTGATGTGTGTAGTGCCAACGTGAAAACCAGTGGACACAGGCAGGTCCAGTCAGTCTCCACCGTATGAGGCTATGAAAGGCCTTCTGCCCTGGGGGTGGTTTTAGTGGGCCCCCTACTCACCCCTTTTTGCCACCGTCCAGCCTTGCCCAAGGCAGGCAGCTCCTCGTTCAGCATGATCAGGTGAATGGGGGCTGAAGCAGCACCAGCTCCAGGACTCAGCTTGGAATCCCCCACATTTCAGGCTGTAGGTCTTTGGACCTCTGCCTGTCTGATACATTCAACAACGTTATTGATCCCCCACCGGTGTGTGAGAGTAAGCTTGATTTCTACTCTCAAATTCTTACAACTCTGCATCAAGCACTCATCCCTACCTCAGAGGTGGCAGAAACTGTAATAAATGATCCACCCCCCTACACAACACAGTGAATTTTAATGTCCCACTCCCCTTTGGGGGGAGAGAGGTTACACTACACACTTTTGGAGATGCCCCAAAGGTTGTCTGGCACTTTGGTACAGAAAGGATTTGGCCCGATTTCTTACTGGCTTAGGATACTAAAAGGCACACAGAGCTGGTTGTTCAAGCCCTCTGGGCTGGGGTGGGGCAGAAGGCAGACGGGGAGGTGGTCCAGGACAGCAGGGCAGACCACGGGTGTGGGCTCCAGTTCTGGAGATGGAGGTAGTTGTCCTGGGTGGCTGCTGGGGTGGCTGAGGGCAGCCTGAGCGCTCAGGGCGGGTAGACGCTGCTCTGGTGGCCTCCGTCTGCCCAGTCCACCAGCTCACTGCTCTGAAACCAGAGCTGGATCTCCCTCTGTGCCCCCTCCACGGAGTCGCTGGCATGGATGATGTTCCTGTGCCAAATGATAGGCAGCAAAGGTAAGGCGCAGACTTCAGTGTGCACCTTGGGGGTCCTGGGAACTATCTGCTAATCCCCTACTGTCAAGAAGAGGAAGCCCGGCATTCTGCAGAGGGGAAAGCAAGAACAGGACTGGAAGACTGGTTCCCGCCCGACCTTGGCCTCTTACCCACAACCTCATGAGCAGCCCAGACAGTTTCTGGGAGCCTCATGTTCCCACCAGTCATCCCGTGCCAACCCCTCAGGGTGTTTGGCAAGACACAACACATAGAGAATGCTTTATCATGTCCTGTGTGCAAACAGCTTTGAAAAAACTGTTCTAGCAAACATTAGGTGTGTGTGGCATCCCAGCATCGAAAATCTCTTGTGGCTTTACTGTGGCCCAGCAAGATCCCCAGGTCCCGTGGATCTGCCTTAGGAACAGACTACCACCCCACACTCAGGCCCTCCTCAACCCGAATGAGCTGGTCCACCAGCTCCAGTGGCTTGAGTGGGTCAGGGCCCCCAGACCTGCTGATGTGGATACTGAAGTCCCCCCTGATGGTGCCAGGGGCAGCCTCAGCTGAGTCGGTGTGTCCTATCATGGCCCTTGAGGAGCAGACCACGTTGGGGCCTTCCCAGACCTGCAGCACAAAGATAAAGGAGATTGGGAGAGGTGGGTATCACCAAGGACTCAGCAGCTCTGGGCTCAGCCCAGGGCCCTCCACCCTTTCCACCGCCCCTGCCTGCCATACCATGGCCACCACGGGGCCAGAGGTCATGTAGCTGATGAGGGCTGGGTAGAAGGGCTTCCTCTGCAGGTCATGGTAGTGCTCAGCAAGGACTCTCTCTGGTGCCTGGGTGGCATTGGGGCAAAAGGTGAGAGGAGCCCCTGGAGCCGCTGGGCACTGGGGCAGTGACCATGGTGTCCTGACCTCAGGGCACTTTGCAAATAATACCTACATGGGCTGGCACACCAGCAGATACCTCCCCACCCCTCGCCTTCTACTGCCAACACCAGGATACTCCTCCTGATACAGGGCTGAGATATGAAGGGCTGAAGTCCATGAGAAGCCCCCCACCCCCGGTCCCCTCAAGGACACCCATGGGTCGAGAGCCCCGGTACCTGCAACATCTTCATCCCCACCAGCTTGAAGCCCCTCCTCTCAAAGCGCTGGATCACATCCCCAACAAGCCGCCGCTGCACCCCATCTGGCTTCACTGCAACCAGGGTCCGCTCCCGGGTCCAGGAAGACCCTCCTTTGGAAGAGGGGGAGTCAGGTGCCTCCCCTTTCACATCTCCCTGAACCTGGATTCCCCGGCCATAGCCCAGGTGTCACGTGGGCTTGAGTGCCACTACCAGAGCAGCTCTGGATGGGAGAAGTGCAGGGTCCCCAGCCAACAAATGCCTAGCATGACTCTGCCTTTCAGGGACCAACAGGGCAGTGGGTCCCCTGGTACTTCCAGCCTGTTGGGAGCGGCCGTGGCTCCTCCTGCACAGTGGCAGGAGCACCCATGATGGACCCAGTGTCCCTGAGAAGGCATCTTCAAGAGCTGTGGAGGCACAGCTGGGCTCAGAGGCCACAGTGGAAAGAAAGCATGCTGTTGGCCTTGCTTTTGACTCCTGTCCTTCCGAGGGATGGCACAGACACTGTCTGAACTCCCAGCCACACGAGGAAGGACCCAAAGCTCATCCTGTGGGTCTGAGGTGAAGGAATGGCAGGGAAACCAGGGAGTAGTGACGTGCACTCTGCCCACACTACAGGACAAAAGGGAGCTAGGGACTGAGAAGCAAGGGCGAGGGCTTCCTGTCTGCAGGTGGGGAGACTCTAGAGGGCTCCTCCACTTACAACCTCATTGGCCAGAACTCTGTGCTGCTGGAGGGTTTCAAGGCGGGCGGCTTCCAGGCCCAAGCACAGGACTGAGCCCTGGCCCAGTCCTTCTGTTTTCTAGGTGACACTGCCAGGGAGACGGGAGGCATCATCACCCCTTACAGACCCTACACTAACCCTCAGCCCTGGGTCTAGGGTAGAATGTGCTTTTCAGGGGAGCCTACACCCTGGACGTCCTGCAAAGTCCTGCTGAGGGGGAGAGCAGAACTGGAAGACAAATGCAGAGTCGGGGCAGGCCAGTGTCCCTGGGGGTGCCTGCAGCTGCCCCTTCCCATCCCATAACGTGTGCTGGCCTGGACGGCAGGCAGTGGGTGCCCACCACTTCCAAACTGAAGGAAGTGCAGTGCAGGAAGGCCCCCCGGGGGGCTGGTTTGTGCCCCTAAAGCACAGCGCCTCGGGGCTCTCTGTGTAGCCTGGCCTGCTGCCAGCTGGCCTGTCCCTTGCAAGACGGCAGTTCACCCCCTCCAGCATTTGGAACACCAAGACGTCTGGCTCTCAGGGAGCACCCTGAGGGCCGCAGTGAGGGGGAGGACCGGCCACAGATACGGGCCCTAGGACCCAGGCGGGGATGGGCCAGACGGAGTTAGGGCCTGGCGAAAAGGCCCCCAGGGCAGCGGCTCCGTGGAGAACGTTGCTCTGCTCAAAATGTCCCCCTCAGCAGCCCCAGCCCGCGGGGACCCTCATCACTGCCTCCTGTGGCCACCAGGCCTCCTGCTCTGGAGCCGCCCCCTGCCCCCAACCAACCGGGGGCGGTGGGCAGGTGGTGAGAGCTGGGGAAAGACGTGCAGGGCGCCCCCGGCCCGCCCGGCGAGAACCCGAGCCCATCTACAGAGTCCGGCAGACACCCGGCCAACAAAGACCGGGCTACGCCCCCCGCCCGCCTCCTCCCTCCGCGGGTCGCGGGCCACTCACCCGAGCTGGGGCGCGCGAGCAGGCTGGGGGCCGGGACCCGCGGGCCGCTCAGCAGCGCCGGCAGCGCGGCGCGCCCCAAGAGTCCGCCCATGACCCTCGGCCCGCGGGCCGCTGGCTGAGCGCAGAAAGAGCGCGGGCGACTGAGCCCCGACAGAGAANAGCTACTGTTCTAAATCTAAATCTAATCTACTAGATGTTAGATAATGAGTTTTTGAAAAATCATAGATGCTTTTTTTTATTTAAGATTTTATTTATTTATTTATTTGACAGAGAGAGAGACAGAGGGAACACAAGCAGGGGGAGTGGGAGAGGGAGAAGCAGGCGCCCTGCAGGGAGCCTGAGGTGTGGCTCATCCCAGACTGTGGGATCATGACCTGAGCTGAAGGAAGGGCTTAACGACTGGGCCACCCAGGCGCCCCTCCTATACGCTTTTTGATGTTGCTGTGAATGGGATTGTTTGCTTAATTTCATGTTTGATTGTTCATTGAAAGCATATAAAAATACAATTGATTTTTGTGTGTTAATCTCGTATCCTGCAACTTTGCTGAACTAATTTATTAGTTCCAGTAGTTTTTTAGTGGATTCCTTAGGATTTATTATGCACGAAATTATGTCATATGGACATAGAGATAGTTATTTCTTTCTTCCCAATCTGGATGCCTTTTAGTTCATTTTCTTAATTAATTGTTCTGGCTAGAATCTCCAGTAAAATATTGAATACAAGTAGCCTTCTTTTTCCACTACCTTAAGATGGGGTGTTAGGTTACTGCTTTGAGATTGGTAACCTTAAAAATGAAATAGTCCTGGGGTGCCTGGGTGGCTCTGTAAGTTAAGCATCTGACTCTTGGTTTTGGCTCAGGTCATGATCTCAGGGTCAGGAGATCCAGCCCCACGCACTCAGTGCAGAGTCAGCTAACGCTTCTCTCTTTCCCTCTGCCCCTCTCACTGCATGCTCACATGTGTCCTCTCTCTCACTTTCTAAAATAAATAAATAAATATTTTAAAAAATGGAATAGTTCATTATTTTATTAGCAAAAATGGGTTTATTCGAGAATAACAGAGAATTGGGACATCTGGCTGACTCAGTCCATGGAGCCTATGACTCTTGATTTCAAGTCATGAGTTCGAGCCCCACATTGGGTGTAGAGATTACCAGAAAAATAAATCAAAACTTTAAAAAGAAAAGAATAACAGAGAATTGGAATTTGAGGTATGCAAGCTAAAGCAAAACTTCAGGCAAGTCCAACAAACAGTGGAGATGGAGACAGAGGAGGAAGTTAGGAGGTGTTGTTTTGAACACAAAGCCCATTGGAGAAAAACAAGAGTACAGGGTGATGAGGGTCTCTTTTTGACTGAGTTGCAGGGGTGATTGATTTTTTTTTTTTTTTTTTATTTTATTTATTTGACAGAGATAGAGACAGCCAGCGAGAGAAAGAACACAAGCAGGGGGAGTGGGAGAGGAAGAAGCAGGCTCATAGCAGAGGAGCCTGATGGTGGGGCTCGATCCCATAACGCGGGGATCACGCCCTGAGCCGAAGGCAGACGCTTAACTGCTGTGCCACCCAGGCGCCCCAGGGGTGATTGATTTCTTATAGGAGATCCCATGTACATCTTTCCCTGTTGGGGCTTGTAATTCATGATTCTTTCTTGTTGATGATTCTTTTGTTGAGGTCCATAAATGACATTTCTGTTGGAGTCTGTAACTGAAAATTCCTCCTGTAACTGATGGTGAATGATGGGCTCCCCCTGTCGAACCTCCTGACCCCCCCCTTTAGTGAGATTTCCCTTTATTAATTTTTTAAAGGTTTATTTATTTGAGAGACAGCAGCACGAGCGGGGGGGGGTGGGTGGAGGGTAGAAGGAGAGAAACAGATTCCCTGCTGAGTACCCCCCCAGCCCAATGTGGGTCCTCGGATTGTGACTGAGCTGAAACCAAGAGTCAGACTCAACAGACTGAGCCACCCAGGTCTCCCCTTTTATTAATTTTTATAAGACTTCTTTCATTCTTAGTATAGACATTTACAGTTATAAATGTCCCCATAAACACTGCTTTCACTGTATTTTATAAGTTTTTATATACCTGTCTCATTTGCATTCATCTCAAAGTATTTTCTGATTTCTCTTTTGATTTCTTATACTCTGAAAATTACAAATCCTTATTGAGAAGATTCGGGGTGTTTGGGTGGCTCAATCAGTTAAGTGTCCACTTGGTTTCAGCTCAGGTCATGATCTCAGGGTGAAGTTGGCTTGAGATTCTCTCACCCTTTGCCCCTCCCTCAGCTCATGCACATGAGTGCTCTCTCTCTCTAAAATAAAATGAATAAAAAAAATCTTGAAAGAAAGAAAGAAAAGTTTCAGGCAGATGAAAGACTGAAATACGAAAGGCAAATCTATAAAGCTTTTAGAAGACAGGAAAATATATTCACAGCTCTCTGTGGGGAAGACTTTCTTTAGGCACAAGGCGCAAGGCGCGCTTGCTGACAGCGTGGGTTAAACACTTTGTCTTTCCTGGTTGTTTCCTCCAGCACGTTCCCCAACGGCTGTGAGAGGGCCATCAAGTCTCCTGCTCTCCTCACGTGAAAATGCCTTTCTTTGTTTCATTCTGCCCATTTTTACTTCATGTAATTCAAAGCTCTCTTAATAGGTGTGTACACACCTTTCTTCCTTATGAATGGACCTTTCATTACTACAAAATAGTTTTGCGTGTGTTTGATCGTAATCTTTCTTTTGAAGTCTACCTTATCTGATAGAGATAGAGACGCTCTAGTTCCTCATGCTCCGTATCCTGAGATTTATCTGTGTCCGTCCAGTTACTTTTTTTTTTTTTAAAGATTTTATTTATTTATTCGACATAGATAGAGACAGCCAGCGAGAGAGGGAACACAAGCAGAAGCAGGCCCATAGAGGAGGAGCCTGATGTGGGGCTCGATCCCATACCGCCGGGCGATCCCATAACGCCGGGATCACGCCCTGAGCCGAAGGCAGACGCTTAACCGCTGTGCCACCCAGGCGCCCCCGGTCCAGTTACTTTTAACTCATCCATGTCTTTAGAGTCGAACTCAGTCATTTCTAGATAGTCTGGTCTTGCTTTGCTTATTTATTTTTAAGATCTTATTTATTTATTTGACAGAGAGAGGAGACATTCAGCGAGAGAGGGAACACAAGCAGGGGGAGTGGGAGAGGAAGAAGCAGGCCCATAGAGGAGGAGCCTGATGTGGGGCTCGATCCCATACCGCCGGGATCACGCCCTGAGCCAAAGGCAGATGCTTAACGACTGAGCCATCCAGGCGCCCCTATTTATTTATTTTTAAGATTCAGTTTGACAATCTCTGCCTTTTTTTTTTAAGATTTATTTATCTATTTTAGAGGGAGAGAGACAGAGATCACGGGAGCAAGCTGGCAAGGGCCAGAGAAAGACATGGAATCCAGAAGCAGATTCCCCCCTGAGTACAGAGCTTGACACCGGGCTCGACCCCAGGACCCTGAATTATGACCTGAGCCAAAACCAAGAGTAGGGCACTCAATTGACTGAGCCACCCAGGTGCCCCTCTGCCTTTTTTTTTTTTTAATCGAAGTATAGTTGGCACATGTTACATTAGTTTTCAGCATACTACATATTGATTTGAAGATTCGATGCATTACTCAACCCTCACCATGAGGAGCTAGTCACCGTCTGTACCACATTATCACAGGGTTATCGACCACATTCCCCATGCTGTACTTTTCACCTTTGTTACTTACTGATTTTATAGCCGGAAGTTTGTACCTCTTCGGCCCCTTTATTTAGTGCATTCCCCTACTAACCTCCCCTCTGGCAACCACTGGTTTGTTCTTGCTATCTAAGAGTCTGTTGTTTTGGTTCTTTTCTCTTCATTTGTTCATTTATTTGTTTCTTAAATTCCACAGATAAGTGAAATCCTATAGCCATTGTCTTTTCCTGACTGACTTAGTTCACTTAGCGTTTTGTCCTCAAGGTCCGTCCATTTGTCACAAATGGCATGATCTCATTCTTTTTTATGGCTGAGTAATATTCCATTCTATATAAATACTCCCTCTTCTCTCTCCATTCACCTATGTTGTTGTGGTTTTTTTGTTTCTTTTTTTTTAAGATTTTATTTATTTATTCGACAGAGATAGAGACAGCCAGCGAGAGAGGGAACACAAGCAGGGAGTGGGAAGAGGAAGAAGCAGGCTCCTAGCAGAGAAGCCTGATGTGGGGCTCGATCCCAGAACGCCGGGATCACGCCTTGAGCTGAAGGCAGACGCTTAACGACTGCGCCACCCAGGTGCCCTGGTGTGGGTTTTTTTAATAAGCTGTACACTCAGCGTGGGGCTTGAACTCACTACCCTGAGATCAAAAGTGGCACATTCTTCCAGCTGAGCCAGCTACGTGCCCCTATTTTGTTTATTCTTAAGGGATGTTTTTGCCAGGTATAGAATTGTGGGTTGACAAGAGTATTTTTTTTCCGGCACTTTGAAGATGACATTCTACTGTCTTCTGGCCTCCATTGTTTCCGACTTGTGAGAAGTTAGAAATCACTCAAACTGTTGTTTCCTTGAACGTCACTTTTCTCTGGGTGCTTTCAATATTTTTCTGCTCAAGTTTGGTTTTCAGTAGTTGTGCCTGGGTGTGGTTTTCTTTGTATGGTTTCTTCTTGTGGTCACTGAGCTGTTTGAATCTGTAAAGTAATGTCTTTCACTAAATCTGAGACTTTTCGGCTACTAATTTTTCACATATTTTTTCTGCCTCCTTCTCTCTTTCCAGTCCTCTTGGGACTCCTATTTTATTTGGTTTTTTAAAGACTTATTTATTTGAGAGGAAGGAGGGGCAGAAGGAAGGGAAAGAGAAACTCAAACAGATTCTGCACTGAGTGTGGAGCCTGACTCGGGGCTCGATCTCGCAACCCTGAGATCAGGTCCTGAGCTGAAACAGAGAGTCGATGTTTAACCAACTGTGCCACGAAGTGCCCAGGACTCCAATTTTAGACATGTCAGACCTCTGTTTGTCCCTGCTTGGGCTGCTACAGGGAACAGCCAGGAAAAGTGGGCTCCTTCTCTTAGGACAGGCCCCGATGAGCCTCTCGGGCATCTGTCAGCCCAGAGCAACTGTTGAGGGCTGCCAATGAGAGCGTTCAAACCAGAGCACAACTCTTGGGTCCTCCTGCCCCAGCACACATCTTCTACCCCTGTCACCCTCTTCACCTACCCCTTAGAAGGGGACCAGCAATTTACTCTGTTCACCATGCTCCAATGCATTTGGATCTCATCCCGCACGAAGAGTCTGGGGGTACTGCTTGTACCCTTCATCTTCTGGTTCATGTGCCCCCAACACCCAGGACAGAAAGCATGCATTTGCCCGGACAAAATAGGGATAAATAAGAACCACACGCTGAACTTAAAGAAAAAAAAAAAGGTTAACCTTTATTTATACATAATCCTAAGAATACGTACTTCTTACTTTTTTGGTTGGAAAATGGCCTTTCCTTTATGAAATGATAATAGTAGTTGGACTTTAAAAAATAACAATTTTATTTCAGTAAAATAAAGATTCAAAAACCTTATGTTGTTCCCAAAACTTTTGGATAAACCATTCCTGTGAAACCCAAATTTCTAGGGATCCTTGGGGCGCCTGGGTGGCACAGCGGTTAAGCATCTGCCTTCCGCTCAGGGCGTGATCTCGGCGTTATGGGATCGAGCCCCACGTCAGGCTCCTCTGCTATGAGCCTGCTTCTTCCTCTCCCTCTCCCCCTGCTTGTGTTCCCTGTCTCGCTGGCTGTCTCTATCTCTGTCGAATAAATAAATAAAATCTTTAAAAAAAAAAAAAAACCAAATTTGTAGGGATCCTGGTCCAGTTTATGCCAATAAGTTGGGGCATAAGGACAAAGAGGAAAGTCAGCATCTCCTTCCCCAGACCGCAGAGGGTGTGACCCCAGCTCCTTCCTACAGGAAGCCCACGGTGGGGTGGTGTGAGAGGAGGCCATGAGCACGCAGAGCGGGGAGCTCCTTCTGACCTGGGGTCTTCACAGGACCTCACACACAAGAGGCACTTGGAGGAGGAGCCCATGTGAGTTATGGAAGACAGGCAGGGTGGAAAAGAGCAGCCAGGGTGTCTGAAGACCTCAAGCCTTCCCACAGTCTGTGCAGGACTGAGCATCTGCCTCTAGATGGAAGGGAAGCGATGGGAGTTGAGGCTGGATGTCAGCTGGGCCCAAGGTGGCAGCATGACTGGCTGCACAGTTTCCTCTCCCTCTGCCATGTGGGTCCTGAGGCCTCAGAGGCCTCAAGTGCTATAGTCCTTCCTCCGATTTGTTGAATAAAACTGGATTATAGGTGTTTTTTTTTTCTTTTGTAACTTTTGAAATTTCTTTCCAAAGCAAGCACAAAAATTGGCCAGAGAGAGGCTCCGTGTGGGGTAAATATCTCCCCTTACCCACCGTCCACCGCTCCGTCTTCCCGTCTGTCTGAGCGGACAGCAGTCCACTCGGTCTACACCCACAGAGCTGATGAGAGGACCTGAGAACATTCCAGTTTGGAAATGGGATGTATCCATGCGATCCAGCAGCGGGATTGCTTCCACTCTGTCGCTCTTTCTGCAGGAGACCCACACACCTGTCTCGAAGCTGTGTAGAAATTTACGTGCGCATCCCAATTTCTTTGTAGAGTTCCCAGGTTCCTGCAACTACGCAGGCTCTGCGGCACATTCGCTGTGTGTCCCCCCCCTTGGCTCCTGGGTTTGTCTGTTACATTTTAATGTTGCCACAGTGACCTTCAAAAGGTTGAGGCCGTTTGCACTCCCATGGGCACAGTGTGAGGCACCTGTTCCCTGCATGGGGAGAGGGCTGCCATCTGCTTCTGACAGACGCCCGTTTATCTGTGCTAAAATCACACTAGCACTTGAGTTTTCACCAGTGTGACCAAGCAGTGCGGCTCACGCCGGCCGCTGGTGTCTTCCCGCACCTTCTCTTGTGATGGACTGTGCATGGCCTGAGTCTGTTTTTCTTGGTTTTAATGTGTAAATCTCTTTTCTATCTTAGGTACAATAACCCATTATCATACGCACAGCACATGTACACTCCCATTTGTCTTTTGACTTAATGACTTTTTTTTTAAGAGTTTATTTATTTGACAGAGAGAGACAGAGCACGCAGAAGCACGGGGAGCGGGGAGCGGCAGGAGGAGGCACAAGGAGAAGCAGGCTCCCCGCTGAGCAGGGAGCCTGACACAGGACTCGATCCCAGAACCCCGGGATCATGACCTGAGCCGAAGGCAGACGCTTCACCGACTGAGCCACCCAGGCACCCCTGATTTTATGATTTTTATCCTACTTTTTACTTTCACAGTGTTTATACTTACATAACACTTTTTAAAAAGTAGTCTCCACCCCCAACGTGGGGCTCAAACTCCCAACCCCGAGATCAAGAGTCGCACGCTCTACTGACGATCTGGCTAGGTGCCCATAGTTACATAACATCGTTAAAAATGAAGTCAAATGAGTACCTTTTCCTTCGTGATTCCCCAGTTTCCAGTTCCTCTTGCCTAATAAATTATTTCCTATCCCTTTATTCCGAGGAGTGTGTTCTAAGTCTCCTTCTAATATTTTTATCATTTTATTCTCAAGAGTTGACCATCTCATGTAGCTGCCAATTCGTGGTTCTGTGTGACTGGAGGTGTAAGGGAAGAGCCTCTGGAGATAGGGCCCTCCCTGGTCGGGGCCTCAGCTTCCCGTCTTCCAACTGAGGCCCTGCCAGGTGGGTCCTAGGCTTTTTCCCACTGCTAATGCTCCGGTGCTTAGCACAGGTCTCCTGACACCAGCCTAGGGCCCCAGTTCCATCCACAAGTTCACCAGCCCACAGACGCAGCATGGGAATGGGGCATGTGCACCACCTCCCCTCCTACGTCATGGGGAACTTGGGGCACAGGAGCCTCACACTGAAGTGAGGAGGGCTAGTGGGGGAGCTGGGCCCAGCCCAGGGTAGGGAGAGTTTTCCAGTGCTCAGTGCTGACCACAGCTGCTGTCCCAGCACGACTCTGGCTCAGCATAGGGCACTAAATCCAAGCTCAGCAAAACCCCACAGTTGACCTCTGTCCCTTTAAATTGAGAATGGCCAGCTGCCCGGGGAGTCCCCTGTGAGCCAGGGGAGGAGGGCCCAGCCTAGATCCCAAAGGAACAAAGTGTCGCTTTAATGGCTTCACACCTTGGCCTTCTTTCTGCACTCTCCACCCTGCTCCAGCTGTCAGGGTTCTTGGGCTGGCTGGGTCAGTGTCTCCGCCCTTCCCTTCTGTAAACGCTCAACAAACAACCCCCAATCCCCTGCCCCAAGCAGTACAAAATTCAAAAGACACCCACAGGTAAAGTCCCTCCTTCCAATCCTAGGCCAGCGGGTTCCCTCCCCCAGAGTTGATCAGCATAACCTGATGTTGGATGCTTCCAGTCATTCTATGCCTTTGGTGCATGCAAATACAATATTTAAAAACTTTCCTGTAGGGGTACCTGGGTGGCTCAGTCACTTAAGCTTAAGTGTCTGACTTTTGATTTTGGCTCAGGTCATGATCTCAGTGTTGTGAAATCAAGCCCCTGGCCTACTTACTAGACTCTTTTCCTCTCCCTCTACCCCTCCCCCCTCTCTCTAAAAAAAAATTTCCTACAAAAAATTTCCTAGTTTTCTGTACACATTGTTCTGCGCTTTCCTTTTTTCAGCCAAAGCTACATCTGGCAGACCATTCCCAATCGGTACGTAGAGTCCCGGTTTCTCTTTTACAGCCGCACTGTGTCAGTGTTTGAATCACGGTATGAATGTCCATGATTTGAATGCACCGTTGCCTAATGACCAATATCTGGACATATGCTGTACCATAATGCAATCTCGCACTTCTGTGAGCATCTCTACAGGGAAAATGCACAGAGGTGGGACTACTGAAGCAAAGGTATCTGCTCTTGACACTTTGGTAGCTGACACCAGAGGCTTCTGGAAGCTGTAACTACTGCTCACTAAATGTCTGCGGGCCCACCATCTTACCCTTCCAGTGTGATGAAACTTCTTGATCTTTGCAGATTTGTTAGGTATAAGAAAAAAAGAGGGCACCGGGGTGGCTCAGTGGGTTAAGCGTCTGCCTTTGGGTCGGGTCATGATCCCGGGGTCCTGGGATCAAGTCTCTCATCAGGCTCCCTGCTCAGCGGGGAGCCTGCTTCTCCCTCTCCCTCTGTCCCTCTGCCCTGCTCATGCTTTCTCAAATAAAATCTTAAAAAAAAGAAAAAGAAAAAGGGGCGCGTGGGTGGCTCAGTCAGTTAACCTCCTGCCTTCTGCTCAAGTCATGATCCCAGGGCCTTTGAGATCGGAGTCCCACATCTGGCTCCTTGCTCAGCAGGGAGCCTGCTTCTCCATCTGTCTGCCACTCCCCCTGCTTGCTTGTGCTCTCTGTCCTCTCTATGAAATTTAAATACATAAATTTTTTATTTTTTTTATTTTTTTATTTTTTTTTTTTTAAAGATTTTTTTATTTATTTATTCGACAGAGATAGAGACAGCCAGCAAGAGAGGGAACACAAGCAGGGAGTGGGAGAGGAAGAAGCAGGCTCATAGCAGAGGAGCCTGATGTGGGGCTCGACCCCATAACGCCAGGATCACGCCCTGAGCCGAAGGCAGACGCCTAACCGCTGTGCCACCCAGGCGCCCCTAAATACATAAATTTTTTAAAAAGTAAAAATAAGCTATTATCAATCTTATTAAGATTGGCCGTTTGTGATAGGAGTTACAAGCATGTCCTCCCCAGTTTATAGATTGTTTCTTGATCTTGCATAAGGCAGTCTAGCACTGGAGCAAGCTTTGATTTCACCTAGTTGAATTTCTGTCTCCCCTCTAGTCTGCTGGGTTTGGGGTCATATTTAGAAATGCCTTTGCTTCTCCCAAAACTCTGAAAATGTTCCCCCAAGTTTTCTTCTTAAACGCCTAAATCCTTAACCCGTTGGGAATCTAACCCTATGTGAAGGCTGAGGGATGAATCCCACTCACGGATGCAAATTGCCACCATACAGTACCATACAGTAAGAAATTCCCAAACATACATGGAGCCTTTTCATTTTTCCATAAAATTGCGTTCTTTACACACACTCCTAGCGGCTTCGTGGTGTGAAGGACCAGGAGGCCTGGCCTGGGGAGTCCAGCCGGCTGGAGGCGCACAGTCTAGGCCCATGCTGACAAAGCCAAAACGCGCCCGCCCGGGACTCAACGGCTTGTGGTCGCGAGTCTCCAGCTTCTCCGCGCTCGGCCCCGAGGCCCTCATCACGCGTCGCCCGGCCACGACTCAGGGAACCCAGACGCTTGCGTCCTGGACCCCAGCGACTGTCGGAAGCACTCGGGGTTTTCCGCGCATCGCCTGCCGCCTCAGACCTACGGTGGTTTCCAATTCAAGCCCCGCCACTTTCCCTTCTGAGTCCCTGGGTTCCCCGCCAGGGGAGGCGGAGTCTGCTTTGTGACTCACTCTGGGGGGCACCTGTGCGCTCACCTGGCGCGGGCACAGGGCCCAGGTCCCCACCCCAAGCGCGGGGGGGGGGGGATGCCCAGGGCAGCCCTTTGCAGGCGCCCCGTGTTAAAGTAGTCAGGGTGGAAAGACCCTGGCGCCCCTCCACTGTCCCCAGGGCCGAGTTAGTCCAGGCTGGCCCCTTGGAGTGCGCCCTCCCTTCCCGGTTCTTCCCAACACGTTTAGGTAGGGCACAACCGAGGCGGGAAGGACCGTGGAGTGCAGGGGAAGCCAGCTGGGATTCCGGCTGGGAGGCCCACTGGAAATAAGGGTTGTGCGGTGGAATTCCAGGGCGCCCCTCTGGCCTCAGAGACGGGAGGGGTTGGGAGAAAGTTGCTTAGGGCCAGAAGGGGGGCCCAGGTGGGTTTCCCGTCTTCACCCTTCACAGGGTCATAGCCTACCCACGTGCAGTGACTTTCAGCCGCTGGGCGTACTTCTTGAGGCTGGACTCCAGGTGGACCTGAGGAGCCTGGTAGGCCAGGGTGGTCTGAGAGTCCCCACCCTGTACTGAACCCCCAGGAGGTGGCTAGACCAGGAGATGCTGCCCCTCAGGGTCCTGCCTGGGGGTATTGAGTAGCCTCCCCTGACTGTGGCCTGGGTCTCCCTGAGGGCCCTGTGGCCAGGGCTGGGAGGACCCAAATGCAGCAGGGGGCTTCTCCAGCACTGCCAGGGGCTCTCTCCCTCCACTTCCTGGCTCTCTGCCCCTCCCCCCTTCTCTGAAACCCTCCAAGCTCCTATTTCTTTGAGGGCTGTGCCTCTGGTCTCTGAGCTTGGCAGGGCTTGAAATGAAAGGTGATTTCCCCGGAGATTGGCTCCTGACTCAATTTTCCTTTGGATATTGCTACCCTCACGTCCACCTTTTTCTCCATCCTGGGGTCAGGGCTCAGTGAGGGCTCACTGGTGGGGGGCTTATGGAGATGGAAAACTTGGGGCAGCCCCTCACCTCTTAGGCCGGCTGAGAGGTCAGGCTGCTGAGGGGCCCTGGCTTCTGGAGTCTGCGCTTGGGCAGGGTCTCTGTTCTGGGTACCTGTCCTGCTTTGGAGGGTGTGGGATAGTGTGCCCTCTCTGGGGTTCGCAGGACAGGCTCAGGGACTTTCTCTCTTTTCTGTCTAACCCTGTATCCTTGGAGGGGCCTGTGGGGCAGGGCTGCGGTACGTTTAGCTGGTGTTCCCTGGTAGAGGAAATGTGCTAATGGTCTGGTGTTCAGCAAGATAACCGCGTGGGTGTCTGGGGCAGGGAGGTCAGCCTATAGTGCTGGAAGGGCTGTGTAGCCCTGGAAGGGGATTCCCTGGGCCTTAGGGGGAGCTTGAGCAGGTCTCTTATCTCCTACGCACCTGCTGAAACGTCCCACCTACCAGCTGTGTTCCTGGTGCCCTCAGGCTGGCCCTCCAGTGCTGGCAACGGCCAGAAGTCCTTGCCCCTTTCAAGCCAGGGTGCTGGGAGCCCAGCCGGCAGACTTTTTCTCTAAGGTGGGGGTGGGGGGCTGTCCTACCTCCACTCCCTAACACTTTTCTCCGCCCTTCTCATGTTACCCTAGGGGCTAAAGCGGCCTCAGGAGGGGTTTCTGTCGGGTTCCGCGGCTCCCGGCCTCCGGGTATTCAGTCCACAGCCTGGTGGACGGGACCGGTGGCCAGCAGCCACCCAGAAGGTCTGGAATTCATCCCACATAGAGCCTACCCCTGAGCACCCAGCCCATTGTGTGGGGCTCCTGTGGAGCTCAGACTGGCTTTGCAAGTGGGTCATTGTCTTCCCTCCCATGCCCCATGGGAGGGTCAGAAGGGTGGCAGAAGAGCACCTGCTCTCCTGGCTCCCTTCCCGGCTCACCTGGCTTACCTTGAGGGGCCCTGGCCTGCTGTTGAGGTGGTGTCAGCCAGCCACTCTCCCAGTGGGGCAGAGAGAGGCATTCAGCTTGGAAGAGAGGGAGGCCACACCCTGCTGTGTCCACAGTGCGTTTCTTCCGGAAGCACTTTAATATCCATTAACTTTGGAGGGCAGGGCACCTGAAGGGAGGTGCTGTCTACCTCAGCCAACTCATGAAGAAGCTGGGACTCAGAGAAGGGAAGGGACACCCAAGGTCACAGGAGGTGTGAGGCCTGAGCTGGTGCTGGGGCTGGATTCCCTGCCATCCAGCCCAGGCACCTCGTGACCGGACCCCACGCTCGATTAGCTGTCCCCAAGAGCACAGAGAACACTCAGAGTGCTTCTGTCCTGTAGGAGCCGAAGAGGGAGGGCTGTGGTGGGCAGCACATGTGGGGTCAGACACCTCTCTGGTGCAGGTGGGGTCGGTTGGTGGACACCCCCAGCGGGGGCCTAATCCAGGGTGGGGCCTCCGGTCTCTGTGCTGAGCCCCAGAAGCCTCTGTGCTGAGTCCCTGGTCCTGAAGTTGGCCTGAGATGCACTGAGTTTTGGGGACCTGAGAGCTGCTAGGAGGGTGGGCACGGGCTCCCCAGGCTGGGGCCATGGGCAGTTTGCTGCCAGGGGCTCCTGCCTTGTCCCTGCACCAGTCGGCATGAGCACACACCCACTTGAGCATAGGAGCCAGCTGTCCCGTCATCTTCACAGCTGGCCAGGCTTCCGGCCTGGGCTCTCCTCCCCGAAGGTCTCTGCTCGCCTCCTCTCTGGGCGAGGAGGTACTCAGGCTCTCGTCTGGCTATGTCTCAAGTCATCATGGGCCCGAATCCCCTCAGCACAGCATGCCCCACAGCACGGAGCAGGATAGGCTCCGAGGAGGTGGGGTGCATGTTCTGGTGTCCGGTGCCCAGGACACAGGTCAGGTGGGGACAGAGCTTCCACCCCGAACACTTCCCGTGACCTCAGCCTCCATCCCATGGCCCCGGAGTTGCTGGGGCTGCAGGGTACTGAGTGAGACCATGACGGCGTGCAGGAGGGGGTGGGAGGACGGGCGGGGGGGGGCCTCTCCTGCTTCTAAGGTCTGAGGCATCTGGGGTGACAGATGTTGGGTGGCTCGTTCTGGAAGCTGCTGATGGGTGGGATGTCGGTGATCTGGGGAGAGCTGGCAGAGAAATGGCTTCAGGGTCTGCGCCTGTGCCCCGGAGAGATCAGTGGTGGGGGTGGAGAGGTTTAGAAAGAGGACAACTCTGGTCTTAAACGTGTGGAAGCTGAGTGGGAAAGCTGGTGAGTCCTGGGCCCTCGCCACGCCAGAGACAGCTGCCGGGGCCGGAGGGGACCGCGACGGGTCCAGGTGGGTGTGCCAGGCTCATCATCTGTGGGACCCCGTGAGCACGTGGGGGCCTGGCTCACAGCACCTTCTCCCCGCAGACGTCAGGCTGGTGTCCGAACATTTCTCCCAGGCCCCGCAGAAGCTGGCTTTCTACGGCTGGTACGGCAGCGCCGCGCTCTTCCACTTCCGCGTGCCCCCGGACACCGTGCTACTGCGCTGGCTGCTGCAAGTGTCCCGGGGCGGCGGCCCTGCGTGCACCAACGTCGAGATCACTGTGTAGGTGCCCGCCCGCCCGCCAGCCCAGGCTCGCCCGGGTCCACGGCTGACTCCTGTCCTGCTCCCCCCGTGTCCAGGTACTTCCGTTACGGCGCCCCTCCTGTCATCAACCCTTTGGGCACCAGCTTCCCTGCCAACACGTCCGTGCAGTCCCCCTTCTTCGTCAAGATGCAGCAGAGCGACGCTTCCCTCAACATCTCCCACCCAGCACCCGGTGACTGGTTTGTGGCTGCCCACCTGCCCCCCTCCTCCCAGAAGATTGAGGTGAAGGTAAGGGGGCTGGCTGCCTTCTGGGGGTGGGGGGGGCAGGATCCCTGCCTGCATGACTGCCCAGTCGCTGTCACTTACCTCCTCAGGGCAGACCGCTCTGGTCCCTCCCTGCCTGCCCCCTGTTCCATGCCTGGGCTCTTTGCTCCGGCCCTGCCCCCCACTCCTGGGCTCTCCGGTCTGGCCCTGGCGCCCCCGCGCCCCCATGTCTGCATGTTCATTCCCCCCCACACTTCACTCTCTCCCTAGGGTTTTGTTCCCACCTGTGCCTACGTCTTCCAGCCCGACATGCTGGTTGTACGGGCAGTCGAGGTCTTTACCCTGGAGCCCGACGTCCCCCTTCCACAGACTCTCCTGTCCCATCCCAGCTACCTCAAGTGAGTGGGACTCCCGGGGAGGCCCAGCCTGAGCGTGTGGTGGAGTGGGTGGTCCCGCTGTCCTCAGTGTGTGGGCCCGGGTCTCAGGCCCAGATGCCCAGCTCCAGGTGTGAGTGATGCGGGAGGTTGGTGGAAGCCCCAGAGCCTGAGCGAGACGGTGTCCTCCTTGCCACAGAATCTTCATCCCTGAGTACACCCGGGAGCTGCGGCTGGAGCTGCAGGGCTGTGCCACCAATGGGAGCCTGGGCTGCCCTGTGCGCCTTACCGTGGGCTCGGCCACCCTGCCCAGAAACTTCCAGAAGGTGCTTACATGCATCAGCCCCACCTGGGCCTGCCGCCTGCTGCTGCCCTCCCCACCCTGGGACCGGTGGCTGCAAGTGACAGCCAAGAGCCTGGCGGGGCCGCATGTGTCAGTGGCTTTCAGGGCGGTAGCTGGCCTCACAGGTGGGCTGCGTGGAGAGGGCAGGGTGCGGGTGGCTCTGCCGGCGGCCGCTGACCCCCAGGCCTTCCTGCAGCTGAGCACCTTGTCCTCCCGACAGCCTGCAGGCCGTGGAGTCTCAGCTTCCCGCACCTTCTGCAGAGCAGCCCAAACCAGAGCTGTAACGCCTCCGCCGGCCCGCTGCCCCAGAGCCCCGGCTGCCACGGCCTGGGTAGGAGCAGCAGGGTGGGCGGGGGCCCCTTCTGCCTCACGAGCTACCCGGTCATTCGGGAAGACGTGGACGTGGTGTCGGTTCGCTTCTGGCCTGCGGACAGGGTCTCGGTGCTGGTGCGGTCGGCCATACCCTCTGTGATGCGGCTGTACCTGAACACGGGCATGGACAGTGGGGGCTCCCTCACGGTCTCCCTGCAGGCCAACAAGGTACCTTCATCGGTGGGCTCAGACCTGCCCAGGCTGAGGGGTGCTGCTTGGGTCTTCCCGGGCTGACGTTAGCACAGACACAGGGTTAGCCTTTCGGGCAACAAGAGGAGCCCCGCAGGCCTTGGGGCAGAATAGACGCTCCGTCTGAGGAAAGGAAGGCCTGTTTTCTGGGCTAAGGAGATGAGGCTGTGGGTGGGATCAGGCTGGGTGTCCCTAGTCCTGGAAGGGCCCTGGGCCAGCAGGAGCCACTGAGAATGGAGCCCAGCACCAGACAGAGTGGGGACTTAGGGCAGCCGCAATGGGGCTGGGGCTGACGGCACGGCCTCTCCTTCCAGACCGCAGTTGCCAACAGCACCTTGGTGGCGGTCTGTGTGAATGCCGCCTCCCCCTTCCTCAGCTTCAACACGTCGCTCAACTGCACCACAGGTATGGGCCGGCAGCGTCCGGCCAAGTGTCCCCGGCCAGCCCCTCCGGCCGCCTCTGATCAGGCCTTCCCCCTTCCCTGCAGCCTTCTTCCAGGGCTACCCCCTGTCTCTGAGTGCCGCAGCGCGCAAGGCCGACCTCATCATCCCCTACCCAGAGACAGACAACTGGTACCTCTCCCTGCAGCTTGTATGCCCTGAGGGTCCTGAGTAAGTAGACTTGGGGACTACCAGCTGGGGGCAGATGGCAGAACCATTAGAGCAGGACCATGCATGGGGCCGTCCAGCTCCAGGTCTGGGAGCGACCAAGCCTCTTGCAAGCCACGTGGGGTCAGTTGCCTTCCGGGAGTTATGAGGGATTCTTCTTCCCCTGGTCACCCTTCCTGCTGCAGTCCTGGGAATCAGGACACAAGGAGGGGGACCAGTCCAGGACATGGCCCTGGGAGACTGGGACTCGGGGCAAGGTGAGGGGGAAAGGGCGTCTGGGCCTCGACGGAAGTCACAGCTGCTGTCCGCCAGAACTTGGAGCCTGGGGGCCTCAAGTCTGGGTTCCTGTGTCCAAGAGCCTGCTGAGAGCACTGACCAGCAGATGTCAGCAGCTAGCTCCCTGTGGCCCCTTCCTCACAGGGAGTGTGAGCAGGCCTCGGTCCTCGTGGAGACCACCCTGTCCTTGGTGCCCTGCCTGAATGACTGCGGACCCTACGGCCAGTGCCTCCTGCTGCGTAGACACAGCTACCTGTACGCGGGCTGCAGCTGCAAAGCCGGTGAGGGCCAGGCCTGGACGCCTCCAGACACTTTTTTTTTAAGTTTATTTATTTAAGTAATCTCTACACCCATGATGGGGCTCGAACTCATGACCCCAGGATCAAGAGCTGCATGCTCCTCTGACTGAGCCAGCGGGGTGCCCTACCTCCAGACACTTTTGCCCTTGGTCTCCCAGCCCAGTGCCTTCCTCTGGGAGCCCATCTCTGCTCTGTCAAGGCCGGAGAGTGGCTTGGCCGAGCAAGGGCACGCGCCTTCTCCCCATTCCTACCCCTGCATCCCAGGCACAGGTGGCACCCCCAGAGACAGTCCTGCCTCCTGACCTTGGCCTCCCCTACCCACACCTGACCCCCGCCTGCCCCGGCCTGTCCCACCCAGCTCCTGGGGGAGAAAGGGGCTTCTCTGCAGGCCTCTAGGTGAGGGGGAGGCCCTGCAGGTCAGAAGGACGCCCCGTCCCCGGCCTCAGGTCCCTTGGTGTCGCGTTGGCCCACAGGCTGGCGTGGGTGGAGCTGCACGGACAACAGCACGGCCCAGACCGTGGCCCAGCAGAGGGTGGCCACCGTCCTGCTCACCCTGAGCAACCTCATGTTCTTGGCTCCCATCGCCATCTCGGTGCACCGCTTGCTCCTGGTGGAGGCCTCCGTCTATGCCTACACCATGTTCTTCTCCACGGTAGCCCCACTGCAGCCCCGCGGGCCGTGGGGGAGGGGTGGGGGTGGGGGCTGGGCGGCGGCTCACCACCCGCACTCTGCAGTTCTACCACGCCTGCGACCAGCCCGGGGAGGCGGTGCTGTGCATCCTGGGCTACGACACGCTGCAGTACTGCGACTTCCTGGGCTCGGGGGTGTCCATCTGGGTCACCATCCTCTGCATGGCGCGGCTGAAGGCGGCCCAGAAACATGTGAGTGACTCCCGACGCCTCGGTCTGGGCTCCGGGGCAGCAGAGGCCCTGGCACGCGGCCTATTGCGGGAGAGACCGGGAGAGGGCGTGGCTCTCAGAGACCTGCCCTGTCTTGTAATGAACACTCGTCTTCTGGAAGACGCTGCCTCCAGCTGGGGGGGGCGGGGGTGCTGGCTGCTTGGAGGGTGCCAGGAGAGAAAGGTGGCGGGCAGGGTTAAGTGAGGTCCCCAGCCCATCTCTCCCAGAGCCCCCTTTAGAGAGGCTAGAGCGCCAACCCCACCAGACCTGCCTGACAAGCCCCCAGCTGTGCTCCTGCTGCCCCTGGTGCTGAGGACACTCTGGGGACTTTTCTGCCTCAGCTGGCTCTGGCTGCTAGAGACACCTGCCCTGGTGCCTTGCCTGGCCAGGTCTGTGCCTCAGAAGTTCACTGTGGGTGGATCAGTGGGACACATAGGTTCCAGCAGTGCAGAGCAGGATAAAGTGTGCCAGCAACTCTAAGGCCAAGAGACGGAGGGGACAGCAGGACGATGACCATGCCCAGGTCACCCGTTCCTACTGGACCTTGTGTTGTTGTGAATGACTGGCTGAGGAAGCCAGTGCCCCTGTGGTCACCCCTGTGTCTTGCCCAGGTCCTGTTTCTCCTGGGCACGCTGATCTTCGCCATGTCCTTGCAGCTGGACCGCAGGGGTGCCTGGAACATGATGGGGCCTTGTCTCTTTGCCTTTGTGGTCATGGTCACCATGTGGGTAAGGAGCTGGGAGGCCAGCGCTCCTGCCCTCACCCCTCCCCTGGTGGTTGGGATAAGAGAGTCTGGGCTCACCGCAGACCCCGACTCTGGGACAAGAGCCTGGCCCTTCATTCTGGCCATGTTCCTGCTGCTGGGGCTGAGTCCTGCACGTCTGCCGAGGACTGCCGGGGGCACCCGTGAGGGCCCCGCACGGCTTCATGCCCGGGGCCCGGGCCTGACACCTGTCAGGGCCTTGTGCCCTTGGGCCCTCTCCAAGCAGCCACACCGACGGTCCCACTGCCCAGACCTAGGGGGCCCCTGGGAGCTGTGGCCGCAGCCTGCTGTGCCAACGCTCACGGGACGGCTCTCTCCAGGTGTACCGCTGCGGGCACCGGCGCCACTGCTACCCCACCTCCTGGCAGCGCTGGGTCTTCTATCTCCTGCCCGGCATCTTGATGGCTGCGGTGGCCATTGCCATCTATACCTCCATGATGACCAGCGACAACTATTACTACACCCACAGCATCTGGCACATGCTGCTGGCGGGGAGTGCGGCTTTCCTGCTCCCACCCCGCGACGAGCACACCAAGCCCTGGGCCTGCTCGCAGAAGCTCACTTGCCACTATCAGATCTGTAAGAACCACCGAGAGGACCTGTACACGGTGACATGACGTGGCCAGCTCAGGGACGCCAGCAGCTGTGATGATGACCTCTCTGGCCAGCGGCAGGACCAAAGAAGAAGGACCCTGTCCAGATTGATTTCCAACTGAATAAAATTGCCCTGTGCACTCTTTGGATTCCTCCTCGGGAGAGGACTACACCCCCACTTCCCTTGTGCCTGCCGGCTGCTGGCTACCTTGGTCCCTCTGCAGGTCCCAGCTGGCGTCTGCAGGGGCCCCAGGGGCCTGGGCCTGGCTGCTTGGAGACTGCAGTTACCATGCAGGGGCCGGTTCTGTGTTCTGCTGGTTTAAAGATGGTTGGAAATGTGGAGAGATTCACCCATCGTCCCTGTTCCCTTGTGAGGTGGTGAAGTGGGACCCAGGGGGACAGAGGAGGCCTGAGCCCACCTCCCACAGGCCTCTGCCTCACTGAGCCTGGGACTGTGCCCTCCCTCCTTACATCCCTGGCTCTGTGATGAGGTGTGCCCTGATGCCAGCCTTCCTTGGGCGTGGGGATGCCCCCTTCTAGTGCAGTAGTGTGGAGAGAGGGGACCACAGTCATCAGGGAGTTGCTGGGCACTGGGGCTGCCATGAGAGGCTGGGTTTGGCTGTTCAGTCCTGCCCCTCCCCTCTGCTTTGGAGCTGCAGGACCTTGGGAAGAGTGTCCTTGGGAGGGGGCTGCCCTGCTGCTCTGGGAGTGTACTTTGCCCCAACTCCCTGTCTCCAGCCACCCCATGGGTTCCTGGGCCCTTGTCTGGGGAGCTACTCATCATCTCCAGTTGCTCCAAGAGAGGAATGATGACCGCTGCCCTGTACAGGCCTAACTGTGTGTTTGGGGAGGGGTTTCCCTGAGACCTGGCCCAGCCTTTCTCCCTCCTCTTGGGGGAAGCAGGATAAGGGGGGCTGACCGCCCCTCCCCTAAGGCAAGATTGCAGTGGCTGCTCTCTGTACCAGGGGTGCCGGAAGTGACCACAGGACGCTGAGGCAGCTGAAGGTGGGGTGGCCTTGTGGGCTTCCCTTCCTACCCGGGGTGTGGCCTCCCTGTCGGCTCCCGCACCCCTTTCACCCTGCACTTGGCCACTAGAGTATTCTTTAGGCTTGTAAAGGGGAAACAAGCAGTTCTATATGGTGTTTTCTGGGTTACAAGTTTTTAAGACATTAAGACATTTTTTGTAGCTCTCATTTTGCTGTGATTGGTGAGTTTAATACTCTACAGTGATATTTCAAGGCACAAGAGTCTTATTTTAGAGAGAGCGCGGATGTGGGAGGTGGGGGCGGGGAGGGTCATAAGCAGGATCTGTGCTTAGCGAGGGCTCGATCTGAGGACCCTGAGATCATGACCCGAGCAGAAATCAAGAGTTGGACTCTTAACCGACTGGGCCACCCAGGCGCCAGGAGACACAAGAGTTTTTACATTGATTTCTGCTCTCCATCCCGCAGGAGAGGGAGTGGGACCAAGGATGACAAGCTCCACCCCTCCCCGCCCCCAGCTCCGCTCCAGGGAAAAGGGCCCGCATTTGCTGACGGTGCCTTGAACTGCTGCCTTCGCTGCAGGGCATTTTCTACGGTCCCTAAAGACAGGAAAGGGGGCGGGACGAGAGTAGACTGACGGGCTTTTCAGCCAGTTAGCGGCAGATGGGGTGCTAGGCGCCGCCTCGCGACTTCTGGTTCCGGTGCGGCGCGGAACTCGGGGAGGTAGGCTGTGGGCAAGGTGAGGGTAGGGTGTCGTGGGGCGGGTAGGGACTGCAGGTGCGGGCTAGGGTCGGGAGTCAGGGTCCGGGATTAGGAGTCGGGGCGAGGGGAGAGGCTACACGGGCAGTTAGGGTCGGATCTGGAGTCGGGGGGCTGGGGTCGGGGTCGGGAGTCGGGCCGCGCGGGCAGTCGGGACCCGAGTGGGGCCGGGCTGCAGCGTAACGGCGCCACCCCTGCCTCCCGCCAGGCTCGCCGCCATGCCCCTGCACAAGTTCCCGGTCGGCCTGTGGAAGCAGCTCCGGCTGCGGGAGGGTATCTGCTCCCGCTTGCCCCCGCACTACGTGCGCTCCCTGGAGGAGGCGCGGACGCCCACGCCTGTGCACTACAGGCCTCACGGGGTTAAGTTCAAGATCAACCCCAAGAATGGGCAGCGGGAGCGTGTGGAGGATGTACCCATTCCCATTTACTACCCCCCAGAATCCCAGCTGGGCCTCTGGGGTGGGGAGGGCTGGATCCTGGGTCACAGATACATCAACAACGACAAGGTACGTGAGCTGGGCAGGCTTCGGAGTACTTGTCCGGGTTTTGCTGCCCTGGGCCCGTGCCGCGCTCTGAGGTTCAGGAGCGAGGCTGGGGTGGGGGTGTGTGCTTACCGTGCGGTGGAGACTCACTTGGTCAGGGAAGCATGCTATCTCGTGAGGGCGCAATCCCCGCCAACTTCACTCCGTGTGAAGCCGACTGGGTGTCCTGAGACAGGGTGGTGCACGCGGGAAGCAGGAAGTGCAGAGCCACGGGGGCGGTTAGTCAGATCAGGTGTGAGGATGAGGCGATCTGTGTGCGAGAGCAAGTAGGGGGAGGTCAGGTGTCCAGTCACCTGTCAGCTGACACGCTGTAGTTCGCCTCCTCGTGGCGCCCACGGCCGCCCGGCCACCTCATCACTGCACCTAGGAAGGCTGAGAGACGCACAGTCTGCCTTCCACACTGTGCAGCCTCTGGTGGGAAACCTGGGGGGCTGCTGAGCCCTCTGCACGGTGGCTTGTGTCTGAGGCCTCCCAGGTGGCCTCTCCCTTGGCCCCTTGGTCCCTGGTTGTGAACCCGGAGTTACGGCTGTACGTGTGGTGTGCCTGGGACTCACCAGCAACCCAGGCAGGGTTGAGAAAAAGCTGATCCTCTGGGTCCCCAGGTGGGGTCTGATCCATCCAGCTCTCTTCCCGACTCCCAGGAAGATGCCCCGGGCCCCATTTGGCTCTGTAGGGCGAAGCAGCAGCACTCACGAGGTCTCTGTTCCTCCCTTAGCTCTCAAAGAGGGTGAAGAAGGTGTGGAAGCCACAGCTGTTTCAGCGTGAGCTCTACAGTGAGATCCTGGACACAAAATTCACCGTCACGGTGACCCAGCGGACCCTGGACCTCATCGACGAGGCCTACGGGTTTGACTTGTACATCCTCAAGGCAAGCCGGGGGCCGGCACACAGCAGTCTCCTAGCGAGTCAGAGACTCGCTGGGGGACACCCGTGTCTGGGGTGGAGGGTCATCAGTGAAATATAAACGGGGTCCCAGGGAGCATTGCTGCCTCCTTCCTTGCTCTCACACCTTCGTTTGTTCTGTGATGGCCTGGGGCCCTCCAACTGCTGAGGAGGGGCCTGGTAGGTGGGCTCTGCTGGCGGGTGGGCAGGGCCCCGCCGGCAACACCTGGCCCCACGCATAGCCTCCTGGCAGACTCCGAAGGAGGACCTGTGTTCCAAGTTCGGGATGGACCTGAAGCGAGGGATGCTGCTGCGGCTTGCCCGCCAGGACCCCCAGCTGCACCCAGACGACCCCCAGAAGAGGGCCGCCATCTACGACAGGTACAAGGTGAGCCTTTGGCTTGTACTTCTTGCTCCTCGTGGGTCCTGCTGACGGGCGGTACTGCTCATCGTGTGCCTGTCTCTCCTGTGCAGGAGTTTGTCGTCCCGGAGGCAGAAGCCGAGTGGGTCGGCCTGACGTGGGATGAGGCTGTGGAGAAGCAGAGGCTCCTGGAGGAGAAGGTGCCCGTGTGCAGCCCCGGTGGGCAGTGGGGTGGGGAGGCGCCGACTAGGGGCCGCTGCACCCCGCGAACCTGGGGAGGAGCTGCCACTGTGCACAGCTGGCCTCACACAGCCACAGCCTGGGGGTCTGTGTGGCATGCCCCCTCCCCTTAGGTCCTGACTCTCTCCTGCCCACCTCCCCCTCCAGCTGGCTTCGTAAGTTCGTGGACAGAAAGACTCTTGGTGCCACCTTTGGTTTCTTTGGCCACGTACCACCCCCCTGCCCTGCGATCTTCCTGGTATCGAGCTGAGGTCTTTTTGTGTCTGTGCCCTGGAAGGGTCTGGAGCTTGTGGTCGCTGCTGGAACAGGGAACCCACCATGGCACAGCAGCCGCTGCCTCCCGTTCTCTTTGCTTGGTTTATCTGCAACGACAGGGCCCCAAGGCGGGGAAGCCTGTGTCCCCGAGGGAAGGTGGCCCTTGTCTTGTGGACAGGGCGGCGTCCTCTGGGCTGGTGGCTGTAGCCAAGTCTGAGGGGTCCTCTTCGTGTTTGGCCAGCAGCAGCTGGATTCCCGCCTTCCCCAGAGCGACTCATTGTGACCCTGTCTCACTCCTGTAGGACCCGAATCCTCTGTTCAAGGTCTACGTGGAGGAGCTGATTGAGCGGCTTCAGCAGCAGGCCCTGTCTGAGCCGGTGGTAGTGCAGAAGCGAGCCAGCAGGAAATGACTGCACGGTGACCCCTGCCCGACAGCCATGCTTGGCCGTGCCCCAGCCCCCTTGGCACTGTGGACACAAGAGCCTGGGGTGGTGGTGAGGACCATGTGTGGGTAGTGGATGAACCCGTTCTTCTGTGCTGACTCAGCAGCTCCCGGGGTTGGGTGGGCTTTGTGGAGGCTCCAAGGGGTCTCGTCCCAGGGTCCCCAGAGGTCTGGGACTGTCTTGCTGCCCCTGCAGCCCCCCTCCCCCGGAAGTGGAGGCCCAGCTAAAGTGAGGTCACCACACTTTGGGGGCAGCTCAAGTAAAGTGTGAACTGGGCCGTGTGTGTGCTGCTTTGGCTGGAAAACTGGAGTTCTCCTGAGTGGTCTTTGACTTCGTCGTGCCCTGCCCCAGAGACACGGGATGTGGCTGAGCTGTGGGACCGGGGTTCCACTGGGAGAGTCCAGCGTAGTTGAAGGCATCTGGCAATAGATTGTCTCCCTCTTGCACATCCCCACCTGTCTGGAGTGTTCTCCAGAGCAGAGGCAGAGCTGTGGCCTCACTCTGGGAGCGACAGGGAAGGATCCGTGCTGGCATGCCGTACAGGGTGGTAGCACCCCCACCAGCTCTCTGGAGGTGCAGGGATGTGAGTCCCAGTGGGAGGCTGGGCCAGGTGCCCTGAGGCCGTTCCTGCTCTGAGATTTGGGGCTGCCTTGACCTTCTTCCCTAGCCCTTTCCTGGGAGTACTGAGCATTGAGACCCTTTCAGATCACTCTGGAAGGCAGGGAGTGATTCCCCTGACCTGGTCCTGGCAGCTGACCCCGGGGGCACCCAGCTTCCCTGAGAGGTGCTATGGAAGTGAAGACATCTGGGCTGTGTTCATGGAGGTGGAGGCCAGAGGGAGCCTGTGGTGGGCTAGTGAGCGTGGCTGGCCCGTGAACACAGCGGCAGGAGGGCCCTGGAGACCCCACAGCATAGGGAGGTCATTGAGGGGTGGGGCCTGTCCTCTGGGGAGTGATCCCAATGCTGTTGTCAGTCCCAGACTCCTCTGGGGCGTACCTTTGGACCCGTGTCTTGATGCACATGATTGTTTCCTCACGGGGTGCTCCAATGTTGTGAACAGGTATTAATTTTTCAAAACTTTTATCAAAGCTGCCAGCGCCCACCCCACCCCTGCCCAGCTCTGGGTGACACCCAGCCCAGGGACCCAGACAGCCCTGGCTCCAGCCACCTAGGTGGTGTTCTGGCCTGGCCAACCCTTCCAACCCCCACTTGATCCCACCTGATGTTTCCCATGCTCAGCCCTGAACCGAATTAAACTGATCCCTTTCTAGCACTGCCTGTGTCACCTGCGCCCTCTCCCCAGCTGTGCACCCCAGATGCCCCCAGTTCATTGGCTGGGCTCGCAGTCACGCCTTGCTCCGCTGCTCTTTCCTGCCCCCACTTAGGCTACAGGTCCAGGTGTGGGGAGCTCTTATCAGGATGTATAGTGTTTGTGTGTCTGCTGGTACCCCAAGGGGCCTGTGTCTGGGGCAGGGTAGGGACTAGGCTGCCTGTGGGCCATGTTGGGGGAGGTGGACTCTGGCCTGGGTCTCCCTGTCAGCACTGGAGGGCCAGGCAAAGAGTGTTGAAAGCAGAGGCCCAGCCGAAGTGGGGTTACCACACTTGGGGACAGCACAAGGAAAGTCTTAGGGTTCCAGCTCTGCTTTCCCTGGGGCATGGGGGTTACCGAAGGGCCCAGACTGGCCTCCGGGGCTGCTGGTCAATAAAAGGAGCTCCGTGTGGCCTCCAAGGTCACTTCCCTCCCCATAATCTGTGTGGGGTCTGGCTGTAGCCTTGGCCCTTTTCTGGCAGCGTCGGTATCAGTTTCACCAAATTCTCACAAAGATCCGCCACCCAGGAAAGTTTAAGCTGTCCGTGAATAACAAACTTGGCTCCCCACCCCAAATAAAACTCCCTGGGTCTGGGAAGGTGCCTGGCAGGCAGAAACTGCCACACTTCCACTTACAAAAGGTGGGGAAGCTCGCACATGCACACCAGCCAGGAGCTGAGCAGTGGGGGCCCACAGGCCACACCTCCACTGGTCTGCTGTGTGCATCCCTGAGAGCCTCCAGTCCACTCACCGAGTTCCCTGCAGCCCTTCAGGCTTCTGGACTGGGGTGGGTAGTTGTACTGACCAACGTCAAGCCCACAGAAGTCCAGACTGCCCTGTGCTGGCCCCGGTGGGCAGACAGGCTATGCCCCTCTCCCTCCCCAGCCCTCCAGGAGCCCTTGGGCAAGCCCCCTTGCTTGTGTGTTTCCGTGACAGCCAACCAGTCAGGGACCACGGGCAGGAGGGTTGACCATCATCACTAGTTATAGACGCACAGGTCCCTTGGGACCTGGGCAGTGGAGGCCTCTGACAAGTGTCACCGTCAACACCATGGGGTTCCGAGGTCAGGAAGGGCGTGGCCCAGTCCATGGCTCTGGGTCTGACCCCTCACCTGAGGGTCTTGCCTGAGTCGTCCTCAGTGTGCGTTGGCTTGCAGGGTGGAGGATGTGGAGACATCTTTACGTCTTCTCCCTGCTAGGAGCTGGAGGAGCTGTTGTGAGGCCTACCCACATGCACTGTCTTTTTCCTTCTGTGCTCCTGTGCTCCGGACCCCCTTGAACACCTCTCCCTTCCACCCCACCACCAGCTGCCTGCCCCCACGTGGAAGCCTGGGTCAGCGGCACTTTCTGTGCTATCTGGCACCTTCTGGACCCCCCAGCACCTCCAGCTGACCCAGGCCTATGTCCCCACCCACACCTTGTCCCTGGACAAGGCCTGTCTGCTGGTGGTGTCCAGCATCAGGGAAAGGCCCTTGAGGCTGGGGGCTCACTTCTGTGACTGAGCAACTTGGGGCGGAGCCAAGTCCTGGGCTGCCTGAGCAGCTTTGGTGCCATGGGGCTCTGGGCCCAGCCTGGCCCACCCTGAGCCCATTCCCTTGGATGTGCAACCCCTGTGGACCCGTGTTCCAGAGTTCCCCTATTTTCAGGTCCCTCTGACCTTGGCAGTGGCTTCCTCAGCAGCCCCTGGGCCCCTGTGGTCCTGGCCTCTTCCCAAAGACTTGGGGCTCACATCTGGTCCTCACAGACCTGTTACTGTTGCCCACTTCGTCTTTTCTCTGGCAAATGTGGCCTGAATGTGGGCCAGGAAGTGGGATGTAGGCTTCCCAGGGCTCTCAGGTGGATCTCGTAGGGGCCTTGACTTGTTGGTGCTAACCCAAGAATGTTTGGACTGTCACAGAGACGGGTAGGTTGGCTCCAGGATGGTGATGCTGCATTGAGCCCTTGATGAGGAGCCCTGGTCTTGAGACATCTGGGAAGGCCTTTCCAAGGGGCTGGTGCTGACAGACCCGGGGGGTTCAGGTCAAGGGATGAACAGGTACAAAGTCACAGGTGCGTGGTTGGTTTCTGCAGGGTTGCAAAGTGGTTGGTGTGACTGAAGTCCTAGAGTCTGCTGGGTTGGGAACACAGGGTCTGTGAAGCAACAGGGCCAGGCTGGGGCCTCTGAAGGCTCTTGAGAGGGGACTGTGTGAGTCTGTCTGTGTGTTCAGTGGGTTGATGGGAGTGGAGGAGGGGCTGGCAGGCAGAGAAGAAGTTGGCAGGCCCCTTGGGGTCTCAGGTGGATTGAGAGCTTGGCTCTGTCTCCCTGAGTATGGGGAGTTCCCCCTGCCCTTTCTCCCTCTGCCCTCACCCATTATTTTCTCACCAGATAGCCTGGCCTTCAGCCCCTAGGGCAAGCCTGACCTGAAATCCTCCTTGAAGTCGAGGCTGCAAAGACATTGTTCCTGCCTCCGCCAGGTGGTCAGGCAGGGCGTGGAGTGGCCTGGGACATGTCCCAAGAGAGGGACCTGGACCCTTCACACTGGACATATATGAAACCCACACACACTCGGCAGCTGGTGCAGGAGCAGGGTCCAGTCATGCCCGACCGGACACGGCCGACGGGACCCTGGTGTGGGCCCACGGCGGCACTGCCTGCTCCCTCGGCAGTCAGGAGTGGCTCGGGGGTGGCGGTGTCTAAAGGGGCTGGTTGCCATGGCTACCATAGGGTTCTGAGGCCGTCATCTGGTCCCTGCCTCAGCCAATCGGCTGTGGGAGCCCGAGCTGCAGCCCAGAGTCACACTTCTTCCTCCCAGCCACACAGTGGCCAAGAGCAGGGACCCGCGTCCTGGAGTGGCTGAAAGTGCTCAGACAGACGGCCAAGCCCATCATGGCGGACCGCGGGATGGTGGGGCGTGAGCAGGCACACGGAGCCAGGCAGGTGAGGTAAGCCGGGCGGGCAGACGGATGGACAGACGAACAGGCGGACAGGTGGATGTGCTCCCTGCTGCCCATTGTTCTTGTGGCTGAGGCCCTGCCCTCAGCCCACCCTGCCCTCTGCACCCTCCTGCGTGCGCTCGCACACATGCCCGCACCCTCACCCTCACCCCAGGACCCTCTCCCCAAATGTCCCAAAGAAGGGTCATGGGAAGAGAGACAAAGGGAACCGCACGAGGCAGGATGAATCCCACTGCACCGTTGGTCCCGAAAATTGTTCTCCTATGTCTTTCATTCAGATTTCACATGGAGGCGGCATCAAAGACCCCCAACTGGCCAGGCCCTCGGTGTGCCAGCCACCTGGCCCCTGTCCCGGCCCCACTCGCAGGGCTGGGCGACAAGCCACATCAAGTCAGTGCCGTTTAGGGAGCATTTTTTTTTTTAAAGGAAAGGATAAAGCAAGAAAGGAAAAGATGTCCACCTGTACCGGGGAGCGGTCAGACCATGATGGATCAGAAGTGCCAAATCCCATTACTCGGGACTTTAGCAGACAGACCCCGCAAAGGCAGCTGCGATTAGGAGCTTGTAAATGGAGCGTCCTTTAGAGATCAAAGAGGGACATGCTTGTGTGTGTGCGTGTGTGTGTACGTGCGTGTGTGTGCGTGTGAGTGCACGCGTGTGCACTACCGCGGGGCGGCAGTGGTGGAGCCTGGCATGTCACCTGCCCGCCACGGCTACCCTCCATGTTGCTCGCGTCCTTGCTGCCGTGTGGAACGTGTGGATGCACCCGGGGGGCAGGGCAGGGTACGGCAAGGGCTGGCCCCCACCACCCACGCCTGGCCCTGGGCAGCGGGCCCTCTGGAAGGCAGCCCTGGGCGGGCCTTGTTCCCCTGCCGAGGTGTCTTCTATCTCCCCCAGACTCTGGTCTCGCCCCCAGGTTTGGCCCAGATGGGCCTGGCAAGAGCACAGGCCTGGCCGCGGGCAGAGTGAAGAGGGAGCACAGGCGGTAGCTGCCCGTAACCACCCTGACCACCATCCCGTTGCTCCCAGATGGCCTGGCGAGCATGTCCTGAGGTTCAAAGCCTCTGTCGGCACGATTGTTGGGTTATTAGGTGAACGCTGGGAAGCAAATCTTTTAATCCACTGTGGCTAATCCAGTGCACTTTTGTTCACGACATAGATTCCGCGGCAACAAAGGGCCGGAGGGACCCGGCATACATAATCACATACTTATAATGTGGCTGCAGCGGCTGCCAGGCTCCTAGGCAGCCAAGAGAGACATCTCTGGACAGCACAGTGGGGGACAGGTGGCAGAGAGGCCGGTCTGGAGGCTGTGGGCGTGGGCACGGGTAAAGTCAGCTGGCCGGCTTGGGAGGGCACCTCCCTACCTCCCCATTACCAAGTCTCCCAGCTACCAGCTCGAGGGGCTGCCCCTGGCCCCTGTGACCGCACAGGCTTGGTGCAGCTAGATGAGGTATGTCCGGTGGAAGAAGAAACGAGAGCCAATAGCCAAGAGGCACACTGAGCTCCCAGCACTGGGAGAGGCCTTGGGGGATGGGGTGGTCAGGTCAGGGAAGGATGTTCCAGGTGAGGAAACAGCAAAGACAAAGGTGGAAAAGGTGGAAGTCTGCCTCGTGTCAGGGTCAGTACAGCAGGAGGGCAGGTGTGCCCAAGAACAGAAGGGGAAGTGACCTGAGGCCACCCGGGAGGCTGGGGGCTGAGGCCCCTCAGGCGCCCCGGCCTCTCCACTCACACACTTCCATTCCTGGGAAAATGGTGTTGGGGTCGGGGGAGGCCAGCGGGCCCTTCCTTCTTTGATCTGGGCCACTGCCAGTCATGGGCTCCCCCTGAGACTTAGGCCTGTTGACGGAAGGTGGCCCACAGACCTCTGGGTCCAGCAGAGTTGGGTCAGGACCCTCACTTTGCTGAGGAGAGGTGCCCGCCTTGCCATAGGCAGACATGTCCCCAGGGAGGCAGGAGCTGGGTTAGCCTTAGCTGCACCCCTGTATCCCTGAGGCTCCCAAGCTGGCGGCAGCGGCGGCGGGGGTGGGGGGTGCTCTCCTCCTCTCTCCCAGGCCCCTGTGGCCGGCAGGGCCCACCCAACCTCGCTCAAGTACTGTCCTCCAATCGTGAGCTTACTCCAGCATCTCCTAGACCCCCAGACACATCCCCAGGGTCAGCATTCTCCAGAGAGGCAGCATGGGAAGATGCCCTGCTATGCCCCTCAGCCTGGAGTGACAGGAACCCCTTAGGACACGGGGGGTGAGGCCCAAGTTGGGGTGGGTGTGGACGGCCCTGGGGCTACAGGCCTGCTGCCATGCCACTGCTTTCCTCTTGGCCTTGAGACCCGACCCTTGACACACGGGGGCCGGCAGGGATGTGGGGGGCTGTGTCAGGTCTGCTGGGGGAGTTGTCCATACAGGGGACATGGGACAAACACAGCATCAGTCAGCTGGGCCTGGCACCCTGGACTGCTAAGCCAGTGGGGACAAGCGCAATGACCACAGTGGCTATTTCTGAGGGCACTGCCACACGCCTGGTGATGGCTGAGTGCCTCACTCTCCCGACCTCTGCTGTCGGCGTCCTCGCCTAGGAAAGGAGAAAGGGGAGAGCACAGTAATGAGTGACAAACCCTGAATGCGGCTGACGATGGCTCCTAGGAGCAGGGACTATCATAGGATGATAAACAGCAGCAGGGGGAGAAGGTGACTGTCACACCAGGTGTCCTCAGCCCTGAGTTGATGCCGGAGCCAGCTTGTTTGAGGCAAAGCCCTGGTCTTATCCCCTGCCTCCTCAGCTTGGCATGGGGACCAGATCACTCCTGGGTGCTGGCCTGAGGCAGCTTTAGCTGAAGGGCTTAGAGAGAGCTCCAAACAGCACGAGGGATGCAAAATGCCAGCCTGGATGAGACACCTGCCCCAAGGTGTGAAGGGCAAGGGGAGCCAAACACAGGAGGAAAGGGGCCCCAGCCTGGAGTGTCCACAGGGAGCTGGGCTGGCCCAGGAAGCTCGATTTAGCACTTCCTCACTGGCCCTGGGACCAACTTGGAGCAACCCAACCCTGCCTGACTCTCCCCAACAGATTGGCTCTGTCCTGTCCCCCAGTTTCCTCAGCCATCCAGCTTGCTTCCCCGGGTTGATTTATACCGATCATTGATAGAGAGATGGTGCCTGCTGCAGAGCTCCATGGTTCCCACGCATTCATCACAGTCACATGGGTGCAGAACTTCTTCCCGAATGCTTAAAGGAGGCAAGAGAACCCACCCCTAATCTGCACTCCAATAATAACTAGTATTAACACTCTGGAATAGTTTTTCAGTATTCTTGCCTTTATATGCACATTTTCTGTATTCACAAAAATGGGCACCCTGTAGGTGTGGTCTCGAAGCTTTCTCCTTGGTGTTCTATCTCTTGACCTTGGTGTGATGTCTCTGCATCCTTTTGGGGGCTTGGGATGGGGACACAGCACCTGGCCCTCCCCACTGAGCTCAGAACTGATGGAGAAAGGACACTCAGGGATGAGGAATGGAGCCCCCAGGGGCTGTGCTTATGGCCAGGAAGGTGGCTAGCCAGTGTGACCGGGGCTGTGCCTCCAAAGCGGAGACCACACCATACTCGTCAGAGCTGGATGAGCCTCCCTCCCCCCTCGGGGCTTTGCCTACCCACCCGCCGCCACCTCCCACACCTGTGGACGGGGCTGAGGGGCAGGGAATGGAGCGCCCAGAAGGGGCTCAGCCTGAGACTCCTGTCTCCCTCCAGAAGCCCAAATCAGAACGGTCCCTCCTGTCCTCCCCTCCCAAGAAGACAGTGGGGATGTGGCGCCCAGTGTCCCATCTCTGCAGCTTATCCCTGCTGCTGGTTTTCATCGCCGTGCATCGGGCCGTGCTGGACGTGCCTCAGGACCCTGCTGGGTGCATCTTGGATGCTTTCTTTGAATTCCTTTTTACAAGTGGTCTTCCTCAGCCAAGTGGACGAATATGTGTAAGGCTTCAAAGCTCCCTTTATTTCCAAGTACTCATTTTATGTCTAAGTTGAAGAAAATAATTTCACTTCTGCTCTTAAGTTTTTCATGTAGTTCCTGGAAAGCCAGAACAAATGTCATCTACAGTTGATCAAATCAGGGCCTCTAGTGGCGAACTCCAGCACCCCCTTCACTGGGAGGGTGAAGAGAGGGTGCTCCGTCGAGGAACTCACCTGTTTGGAAGTGAGGCTCCCGTGGCTCTTTGCCTGCTTTCACATCTGGGGGGCTGACACGGTCCAGCTCACCCCTGCTCCACTGCAGGCCCCAGTTTTGGCCTGTCTCTTCCTCTTTCGAGCTTCCCTGAGCTCCCTCCTCTGGTGTGCCCCTACTCCCACCCTACTCAATCACCCCTCTGTACCCACGTGCCCACGGTTGGAAGCCACTGTAGCAGGGCTGCTGCACTTCCTCCAGGACTTCTGACTCCCTTCCTGTCCCTGCAGGGCTGGGACCCCAAGGAACCAGGGGCCCCAGGGTCCTGTTCTGGCCCCAGGGGACACCTGCCGCCGTGGGCCAGGAGGAGGATGGATATGGACACAACCCTGGGAGCCTGGCCTGGGCACAGCAGCAGCTCTGCAGAACCAAGGCAAGCACTGGGGACCCATGTATGGTGGTGGGGAGGCAACCTGAGGGCCAATGTCTGGGAGTTCTTGCTGTCCGTCCAGCCCACCCAGGACTCCAGCACCCCACAGAGACCCTGCTATGCCTTGAAGGCCACTCACTGTGTCTTATCTCCTCTAAGACTCCTAGGCTGAACAGGGTGGGGGAGGAGCTGTACTGTGGGGCTTGGGGCCATCCCAGCTAGATGCTGGTGAGGGACCCCTACTGCTAAGACCCTAGTGGTGCCAGTGTGGGTTCAGTAGTGTAGCCCGTCACCTACAGGCCCAGCCCTTGCTCAGCCTGCCCTGAGGCATGGTGATGGCCCCGCGTGGCCTGGGCCCTTGGTAGGCTGCGGATGCTTCTCTAGTGGTCCCCATCCCTCATTGCCCCTTTCCTATGAAACCCTGGGTGTGGGTGCTGTGCTGAGCCTTGAGAGAGGCAGGCTGGCAGGCCTCCATACCTGCTTATCCCAGGCAGGTACCGCCCCTGGGCTGCTGGGTGGGAGGTTGGCGGGTGGCTCACGGAGCCCTGAACCAGGACTTCTGCACTGGTATGGAGATTATGAAGGAGGAGGATGGGTAGCAAGGGCGAGTGGTGTCCAGGAGAAGATGTGTTGGCCTATAGCCACCCCTGGGGGCTGCTGGGAGCATTTCCTGAGGTGCCAGACCCACTGTGGCTCTGTGGAGCACAAGGTCCTGGGTGGTCATGGAGGGCACCAAAAGCAATTCCTTAGCGGCACACATCCTCCCCTCAGGGAGGGGCCGGTGGTGGGTGGACAACATGGAGCTGGCCAGCCGAGCTTGCAGCTCGGGCAAGAGCTGCTATCGTGACAGTGATGGGGAGAGGTGTGGTGGGTACATGAAGTCCTTGCTCTCAGGCTGGCCTGTGCCTGTGACCTGAGGCAGTGGTAGGAAGGAGAGCCATTGGCCACACTCTGGATGGTGCCTGGGAGAAACTGAGCAGGTGTGCCCAGACGGGTGGAGCCCCCGGGCCACAGCTCTTTGGAGGTGGGGGCTCCTGCCCAAGTGACAACCAGGATTTACTGGAGGCCTATTACCTACTGTGTGCCTTGGCCTTGAGTTCAGACCTACTGGGGACTCGGGGAGGGTGGAGCCCCAGCCCACCTTCTCCTGGTCCCGGCCAGCTGGGGGCGGGGGCGGCTGGCACAGAGAAGGGGGAGAGAGAGACTGGACGTTACCAGGGGCTCAGCTCCAAGTCAGCTTGGCTCTGCCCTGCAACCGCGCAACTCTTGCTCACCTGCTTCCTTCAATGCCCTGGGCAATTGTTGGCCGTCCTACCGGGGTCCTTCTGTGGAGGGCCGGCCCGGCAGGTCTAAGCGATGTCTCCAGTCCCTCTGGCCATCCCGCCCGTCCGTCCACATGCTGCTCCCTCTGAAGGAGTGGGAGGCCCCTTGGGTGCGCGCTGGGCCTGTTGGCGCCAACTTTGGGAGCCCTGGGCCAGTGGACACCCGTGTGGGCGGCAGAAAAGGGCTGCAATGTGGCGTGCACCTCGCAGTGCCTACATAAGGGGGTCGGCTGGCCCCTCGGTGCACCAGACCAGGCATTCCTGGCGGCCACAGTCCCTCAGCGACGCTCGCAGTGCTGCCCCCCCCCGCCACAGCCCAGGGGTAGAAGCTCAATTTCCCGCAGCCGACCCCCGGGTTCCTGCCCCGCCCCACGCCCAAGACACTGGCCCCGCACCTGCAGCTTGACCACGCCCACTCCGTTGGCTCCGCCCACGCGCGAGGCCCGCCTTGTCGTTCTTGGCTCCGCCTCCGCGCTCAGGGCCCACCCCTCCGCCCAGGCCCCGGCTGCACGCTCTTCCCAGTGCTCAGGCTTCGCGTTTCGCGGCCCGCCCAGCTCCCTCTCTCGGCCCCGCCCCACTCGCTCCGGACCGCCTGCGCCCCGCCC
>NC_048227.1:38462992-38525442 GCF_002007445.2 Ailuropoda melanoleuca
GAGGGGCTCGGCGGGTGCGGGCCGGACGCGCGTGCGGGGAGGCTGTGCGGGCTCCGGGGGCGTGCGGGCCGGACGCGCGTGCTGGGCGGCGTGCGGCGGTCAGCAGGCTGTGCAGAGCGGGTGCTGTGCGAGCAAGGTGTGTGGGGTTCAATCAAGGCTGTGAGGGCAGGTGTGCCGAAGAGGGGATGCTCGCTCGGGATGGAGCCGGCAAGGGGGAAGGGCCGTTGGTGCTCGGCTGTGTGAGCCTGCGAAAGTGCGGGGTTTGGTTCAGAAAGGGCGGCCCTTGCTCTCCTGGGGGGAAGAGTGCAAGGAAGAACGAGGATTCGGAGAAGGGCTGTGGGCTTCTTCCTGGAGGAAGCCTGGGTCCGCAGCTGTCTGTGGCCTGGAGCATGTTTCGCGTGTGCGTGGGGTGCGGAGTAGCTGCCGTGTGCAGGGATCCTGGAGAGAGGCTGGACGGTAGCGCATCCCTTCCCTGTTCCTCCAGCAAAAAGTAGGAATGCGGAGTCTGAAACCCAAGGAGGCAGAAGTGCCTGAGGCTGAATCCATGCTGTGGTTTGGCTTATCGGAGTGGCTGTACTCTCGTCCCCCAAAACTCTCTCTCGGGTGCGGGTGTTAGCTTCTACTAACACCCCACATTTTGGAATTCAGTCCCCCATGAAGCCAGAGCTGCAAGGCCAGGGCAATGAAACTTTCAGCTCAGCACTGAAGACAGTAGAAAAAACAAACAAACAAACATACATCAATTCCCTGGGGATTTTTCTCAGCCCGTCTCCACGATAATTTATGAAGAGTTCTTGTTGTTTATCTCAGCCACTCTTCTTTGCTTGCACGTGTGTTCTCTGCTTCTTCGGGAAGCGTCTCAGGCGTACTCAGATCCACAGGCTTCGTTTTGGAGAACACACGTGGTCTACACCTGACCTCCCAGGGTAGCCATGTTTGAGAACTTATATTTAGGGACAAGAATGGACGGGCATACAAAATACAGTGTTTCTCTGGGATTTTCAGAAGGTGTGGGGGTTTCTTGGGTTTCTAGAGTCAGAAAAGTGACTGGACTTTTTTGGACTTCATTGGTCCTTGAGAGTTTAGATGGTGAAGGAATGGGTTACACTGCAGAACAGTGGCCCTCACCCTGTAGAGTTTAGTTAATGAGCAGGAGAATGTCAGAGTCATATGCTGTTTTACTCCCACACTCCGCATAAATCAGGGGTTAAAAAGTTATATTTGAGTGAAATGAGTAACCACATAGGTATCTATAGCATTGAGCTGGCTGCCATGGCACCCAGGGGGTATGCCTCAGCAGTGACTACAGGAGGTTTTAAAGGCCTTATCAGAGTTGTATATGACTTTTATGGAATCCTTTTATTGATGGTGGTTTCAGGCTGTTGGCCAGAGTCAGTGCTTGTGGGCATTGACTCTACCCTGAGTTCACATGAACTGCTTTATGTGGGGTGTGTGCGTGTGCACACTGAATGCTTGGCGTGCTTCTGTGTGGGAGCCCAGAGATGGCGGGAGTTAGAGCGTGTTTCGAGAACATCAGGGATTTGGAGAGGTGTTCACATGCTTCCAGGGGCACCAAAGGTCTTCTGTCAGTTGACAGCCAAAAATAGATGTGGGTTATAAGAACTGTTTCTTCTGTGCAATGAAAAATAGTTGAAGATGATTAGGGGGACTTGTTCACACATGAATTAAGAGGTTAGTTTTTAGAGACCAACCCAGTTTTGTAATAAAGGGGTAGATCTTGAGTTTTGTTGCTGTTTTTATAGCACAATAGTTCAGCATCTGTGAAGGGCTAACATTTGGCATCTGTGACAATTGTCATTTGCCTTCATGTCAATGAATGAAATATTTATTGGTTGTGAGACCTTGTGCTAGGTGCTGTGGGTCCTGCAGAAAATGTTTAATCAGGCCGCTACTAATAATTTACGCAGGAGATAGCAGCGTCTTCAGAGCAGGTGACAACGGTGACTTGTAATTAACCTCCCATTGGAACACAGTGACTCAGTTCTTTCTCAGGGCTGGTGAAGTAAAAAGTATCTCTGAGGGTAGGGCTCGGGGCCAAGTGTGGGCCCTCCTTCCTAAGAAGGCGTCCTGGACGAGAGGACATGAGAGATCCATGAGCTGGTGTGGAGCTAAGACACCACAGGTGCTCATTCATGTTAACAGGGCTCAAAGAAAGCAACTTTGCAGTGGAAGTGGTCCCTGACCGCAGGGTGCCACAGTCCATGGGCCTTGACCTTAAGAAGCAGGCTGTTCTGCTGAGATGACACATTAGCTGCAGAAATGTCATTTGGGGCACGTTATTTTGACCCATTCTCCGTTTCTGGGTGCTTTTCGCTTCTAGCCATCAGCAGCTGCTGGCAGGTGCAGTGGGGACAGTGTGAGAGTGCAGGTGTGGGGGCAGATTACATGTCGGCCCTATGCCGTGGTGGCCAGGGAGAGCTACCCTTTGTGTTGGTACCAGGTTGTAGGGGTTTATTTTTCTCCCTCTAGGCGTTTGGACCTGACAGGCCTCTCTCCAGCCCGTCTCTAGCCAGACCACTTTGACCACGGCGGGCCGCCAGGCTGGGAGGTGTAGCTCAGCGCATGGGCTCTGTGAGCTCCTGTAGGGTATGGCAGGGAGGGCCAAAGACCGTGAAAGAGTCCCGATCCAGGATCGCCTTCCCTCACGTGTAAGGCAGGCTTGTCACACCAGCAGCAACAAAACCACGAGTAGCCGCCTGACCCTTAAGAGGGTGGGTAGTTTGGATTTGAGCTTATGGACGTAGATCATGTGAGCTGTATGCCTCCTTAGCCAAAAGGTATAATTGCATTTGGGCTTCATTTTCTGTTTCTCTACCTTCTCCATTCTTCAGGGTACTAAATTGCCATTTGCTGTCAGAAGGACCCTTTCCTTATAGGCAAGGTCAAAGGCAGCATGCTGGTGGAAGCATTTTTTAAGATTGTCCACACTGGTGATGTGAGATGGCCGCTGTGTGTGTGGGGAGGGGGTGTCCTTTGATCACGTGGTTGAAGATGCCGAAGGCGACCCCCAGTTGTTGGTGTAGTAAGTGTGTGTTGACAGCTCCTTGTGTGTTTGCGCCTGTTAGGAGGAATACTAGGTGTGAAGTGATGGGGTAGGCAGAACGCACAGTGACTGTGGGCCTAGCGAATGTGGGGAGCAGACATGACCACCTGCCTTATGGTGTGTGTTGTGCCTCCCTTTCCGTATCTGAATATCCCAGCAGCCCTGCAGTGCAGGTAGGGCGATCACCCTCATCTTAGATGTGAGGAACCAGCTCTCATCCAAGTTTACACAGCCAGGGGAACTAGAGCGCATCTTTCTTTCCTCCAGTCCTCCTGCCTTCCTGGAGCCTGCAGGGAAGGACTGGTTGTGGCCCAGATGGGAGGTCCCCAGGCTGCTAGTCTCCATGATGTTCTCACAGAATGACACTGGAGGGGAGTGGCACTCTCCCTGCTCTGGGCACTTATTTTTTAGATCCAGAGGCATTCCTGTAGTTGTAAAAGTTCCCAGAAATTGTTTTAATATAGCACAAACCTTGAGACAAAAGATTGAAAATTTAAACTGAATTTCTGGCTTTTTTTTTTTTTTTTTTTTTTTTTTTTTTTTTAAGATTTTATTTCTTTATTCGACAGAGATAGAGACAGCCAGTGAGAGAGGGAACACAAGCAGGGGGAGTGGGAGAGGAAGAAGCAGGCTCATAGCAGAAGAGCCTGACGTGGGGCTCGATCCCATAACGCCGGGATCACGCCCTGAGCTAAAGGCAGACGCCTAACCGCTGCGCCACCCAGGCGCCCCCTGAATTTCTGGCTTTGAGTTCGAGCGGGAGGGCATCATGATGAGCCTTGTCTTGAGAAAAACCTCTGTGGTCATGTTTCCATGGACCCACCTTTCCTAATCCTTGTCCTCTTAATGGTTTCAACAGGACAGATTGATTCACTTTGGAGCTGTAAGTACTGATGTATTAGGGTGCAGCGCCCATGGTTCATTGACGCACAGAGTCCCAAAATGAATATCCAAGAGCAGGGTTTCCCTTTGGACCTTGGAACAACTTTCACCGAAGATGCCCCCCGACCCCCAGTGCCTGGTGAGGAGGGTGAACTGGTGTCCACAGACCCCAGGCCCGTCAGCCACAGCTTCTGCTCCGGGAAAGGTGTCGGGGTTAAAGGTGAGACTTCAGCAGCCACTCCCAGGCGCTCGGATCTGGACCTGGGGTACGAGCCTGAGGGCAGCGCCTCACCCACCCCACCGTACTTGAAGTGGGCCGAGTCACTGCACTCCTTACTGGACGATCAAGACGGGATAAACCTGTTTCGGACTTTCCTGAAGCAGGAGGACTGTGCTGACCTGCTGGACTTCTGGTTTGCCTGCAGCGGCTTCAGGAAACTGGAGCCCTGTGACTCAAATGAGGAGAAGAGGCTGAAGCTGGCCAAAGCCATCTACCGCAAGTATATCCTCGATAACAACGGCATTGTGTCCAGGCAGACTAAGCCGGCTACCAAGAGCTTCATAAAGGACTGCATCATGAAGCAGCTCATCGATCCTGCCATGTTTGACCAGGCCCAGACGGAAATCCAGTCCACCATGGAAGAAAACACCTACCCCTCTTTCCTCAAGTCTGATATTTATTTGGAATATACGAGGACAGGCTCCGAGAGCCCGAAGCTCTGTAGTGACCAGAGCTCTGGGTCAGGGACAGGGAAGGGCGTACCTGGATATCTGCCCACTCTGAACGAAGATGAGGAATGGAAGTGTGATCAAGACCAAGACGAAGACGGTGGCAGAGACCCTGCTCCCCCCGGCAGGCTCACACAGAAGCTGCTTCTGGAGACGGCCGCCCCGCGGGCCTCCGCAAGTAGACGGTACAGCGAAGGAAGAGAATTCAGGTGAGTCAGATGCAAGGCTTCTGTGTCTGTGCTCACATCTGAGACCTGGAGAACTGGCAAGGGACAGGTGTCGGTGAGGAGCGGTCTTGTCTCTCAGACCCCAAGTGGGTGTGCTCCTGCTGCTGGGGGGGAGTGGTGTTCTTCTTCATGATACCTTCACGTTTGTCTTTAAATGTTTCTAATATTTGTGAGTTGAGGACACTTTTGTTAAGAGCAGTCTAAAATATATGGCCTTGTATGTCATTACGAGTCTTGGAAGTCTTAGAAGGCTTGACATTCAAACTTAGCCTTTAGCGGTAATGTTTGTACCTTCTCGCATAGGAGGTGGACTTACTCCACAGATGCCATCCTTTTGGCTGAATAAAGAGGGGAGTGGACATGTACAGGTGTCAATCCTTAGAGAACTCCGGATCGTTGCATTTTGTGACAGTTCTCTAAGATTCTTCCTGGAGGCTGGGAAGTGTTGGCGGGAGGCTGCCAGGCAGCAGGGTGAGAACTTGGGGAACTTCCTGTGGCTGTAGTTCTAGGGGTGGGCTTCTCCCCTCTGCTGACAGAGTGAGTGCCACTGTGTGGTCCGTTCCCAGTGGCATCAGAATCTCTGTTAGAGCTTGTGCACGCAGGTGCACTGCAGCTTGCAAGGTGCCAGTGGTGCTGTCAAGAGGTCGTTTCAGCTGGGGAGACCTGTGTCTTCATTCTCTTGACTTGGTCATCCCTTCTGTGGTTACCAGAGGTTTATTTGCATTGGTTGGAGCGTCTTGCTGATGCTAGCAGATGTTGACAGGGCACTTACGTTTCCCACTCGTTTCCCCCCTGCTGGTCTTGGGGACATTTGCCCGTGAAACTCTCAAAGCAGGGAATCTGCGGGACCCCTGCTGATTTAATCAGGAGTCCAGATCCTCTCCTCTCCTCTCCCGTGGTGTTACTAAAACCTAGATCATTTCTTCAAGCTTGTGGTGGTAGAGAAATTAGCTACTTGCTAATAAACACAGGATTAAACATTTCTAAGGTTTAAGTATCATTTAAATGATGTGATTCAAGATAGACCATTTGAAGTAATTTTTGTGTGCCTTTTGCTCATTGTCTTGAGCTAAACGCTATTGATATAGCAAGCTTTTTAGGACAGAACTTGCCATAATTATTCTAAGTAAGGCTAATAACTGACACAGTTTTTAAAACCCAACCTAAAATGATTTAATTAGAATAGTTTTAAGATGGAATTAAATTGGAGGCCTGGGCTTCAGGGAAAAAATTTTGAGCTCAATTCTGACTTATTTTCTTTCTTTCCTTCTGTCTTTCTTTTTTTCTTTCTTGATTTTACTTTTTTTTTAAGATTTTATTTTTTTTTTATTTATTTGACAGAGACAGCCAGCGAGAGAGGGAACACAAGCAGGGGGAGTGGGAGAGGAAGAAAGGAGCCTGATGTGGGGCTCGATCCCAGAACGCCGGGATCACGCCCTGAGCTGAAGGCAGACGTTTAACCGCTGTGCCACCCAGGCGCCCCTCTTTCTTGATTTTACTTTTAAATAATTTCTACACCCAGGGGCATCTGGGTGGCTCAGTCGTTAAGCGTCTGCCTTCGGCTCAGGGTGTGATCCCGGCGTTCTGGGATTGAGCCCCACGTCGGGCTCCCTGCTCCACTGGGAGCCTGCTTCTTCCTCTCCCACTCCCCCTGCTTGTGTTCCCTCTCTTGCTGGCTGTCTCTCTCTGTCAAATAAGTAAATAAATCTTAAAAAAAATAAAATAAAATAAAAGCAAGTAAGTAAATAAATAATTTCTACACCCAGCATGGGGCTCGAGCATAGAACCCCAAGATCGAGTCACATACACTACCGACTGAGACTGCCAGGTGCCAAGGGGCTCAGGAATTTCTTAAATCAGAAATCAGAGTTGGCTGGCTCAGTTGGTAGAGCGTGCGACTTTTGATCTTGCGGTTGTGAGTTCGAGCTCGAGCCGAGTTTGGGTATAGAGATGACTTAAAAAAAAAAAAAATTCCTGAGCCCTATTCTGTACTTTTTTCAGTTCTTAGTCTTAAGCAGCAACTTTGCTTTTTCTTCCTTTGGTTTGCACTATTTGTAATAAGCAACCTTTGATTTTAAATTAATAGAGTACGTTGGCTTCACTTGTTTAAGTGGGTTGAGCCCTAAGGACTGTGGCTCATTTTGGCTTTGCCTTGCTTGTCATTGGAGCTGCTGGCAGCAGAGGAAGGCTGGAGTTTGGGTGTCCCGTCTGCAGTTGGACACCATCCCCGTCGAGGTTACCTGTGCTGCTCTGTGGCTGGAGGGTCTCTGGTGTCAGGGTCATCACTTACTAGCACTGGCAGAGTACAGCGTCCAGCGCATTCTCCTTGTCCTGCAAGGGTGTGCACTTGGGATGCCCTAGGTTGGAAGTCACAGAAAGTCCAGTTGACTGAGATCATTGAAAAGTCCAGAGGTAGGGCCAGCTTCACGTGTGATTTGATCTGGACTCCAGCCGTTTTTCTTTTAAAGACTTCATTGTTTTAGAGCAGTTTTCGGTTATCAGCAAAAGTGAGAGGAAGGTACGACCCCCACCCCCACAAATGCACAGTCTCCTCCATTATCAGTGCTGCTCACCAGAGTAGTGTGTCTGTTACAGCTGACAAAATACATCAGTGTCATCGCCACCCAGAGTCCGCAGCTCCCTTCGGGGTTGGTACCTGGCGCTGGGCGCTCTGGGGCGCGAACATACGGTGACGTGGAGACCCCTCATCGTGTCGTGCAGAGTAGCGTCACCGTCCGGAGAATTCTCTGCTCTGCCTGTTCATCCCGTCCTCTCCCCTAACCCCAGATACCGCTCTTTCTCCCCCCACAGAGCTTTTGCCTTTTCCAGAACGTCATGTAGCGGGAATCATCCATCATGTGCCTTTTCTCGTTGGCTTCTTTCACTCGGTGATATAAGGTTCCTCCACGTCTTCCCACGGCTCGTAGCTCCTTTCTTCTAGCCCCGAATGATAGTCGGTTGTGTGGATGGACAACAGTCAGTCTGTGCACCTGCCTGCTGAAGGATGGCTCCATTGCTCCCGGGTTCTGGCAATCAGTAAGAAAGCTGCAGTAAACTTCTGTGGAGCAGGGTTTTGTGTGGACAGACGTTTTCACCTCCTTTGGGTAAACTCGGTGGAGTGCCATTGCTGGGTCATAAGGTGAGAGCACATTTAGTTGTGTAAGAAACTGCCACTTCTTGTCTCTGCCTTCCCTGGCCGGTTTTGCTGGCTGGTTGGAGGTGGCTACTGTAGCGACCTTGGGCTCCAGGCTCCCTTGCTTTGTAAGCAGACACCGTCTCCAGCGTTCAAAGGAGGTCCTGCGTTTTGCCCTGCGTGGCCAGGGGTGCTGTGTGCCTCTGTCCTGACTATTCCAGCGTCATCTTTGTGCAAGGGCCCGGAACTGTGATGCTGGGCTTCGCATCAAGGAGGGCACACCAGAAGGAACATGAGGAGGACATGGTCCTCCAAAGGACGATTGGGGTGGAAAGGAAAGGGAGGGAGGAGGGCAGGTGCTGCCTGCTGCGAAGGGGGCCAGGGGCTGGACTGGAAATCTTCCTGGGGGATGCGTTTCCCGTGGGCGGCATGTGCCTCCCGTAAGCACTGATTCTGCGCGAAGTGCATCCGGAGGGCCATTCTCTAGGGTCTCCCAAAACTGAGCCCCATGGTCCCATAGGTCCTGTAACCTGGGGCTGCTCCGATTGTGCTCTCTGGTGTTGTCCTGCCTCCCTGGGTGCACGGCTGTTTCCCCATAGGAGGCCGTACTTGTGCTCACGTGGTGGTTCTTCGTACAGCCAACTCGTGAAAAGTTAAATGAGCGTTATACTTAGGTCTCTGTCAAAGCTCCGAAAACACCTGTGCCCCTGGCCTTTTTCTGCATTTATCCAACTCACCGGGGTCATTTTGAGCCCCTGGGCCAAGCGGTCCCAGAATTCTTTGCTCTCTGTGTGTCTATGCAAATTTTCCTAGTCTCTATTGCCGTAGTCAGTGAACTTTGAACATAACTTTGGTTGGTTCACACCCACCATTTTAACTGGCGTGAATTGACAGAAGGCCTTCTGATGATGCATGTGATTTGGCATTGGGGCCCAAGGACTGTAAGACATCAGCTGGCAGGCTCAGGTCTTACTGCCCCATCATAAGTGTGGCCTGGGGGCACCTGGGCATCTGCCTTCGACTTAGATCTTGATCCCAGGGTCCTAGGATCGAGCCCCACGTTGTGTCGCACATCCAGTGCATGGGGCTTCCTGCTCAGCTGGGAGCCTGCTTCTTCCTCTCCTCTGCACCCGCCACTCGTGTGCGCACACGTGCCCTCTCTCTCTCTCTCAAATGAATGAAGTCTTTTGTTATTATTAAAAGCTTTTTTATTTATTTGAGAGAGGGAGAGAGCATAAGCAGGGGGAGCAGCAGGCAGAGAACGAGGGAGAAGCAGACTCCCCACTGAGCAGAGAGCCTGATGTGGGGCTCAGTCCCAGGACCCTGGAATCAGGACCTGAGCCGAAGACAGATGGTTCACGGACTGAGCCCCCCAGGCGCCCCATGAATAAAATCTTTAAAAAGAACAAAAAGTGTGGCCTGGTTCCCCAGGTCTGTTCAGGGACTGTGTGGGTGGGCCTGTCTCCCATTACCCTCCTGGCCCCGGTTGGTCACCCTCCTCAGCCCTTCCAACCACCCACACCTAACAGTGGCTCCTGGGTTTGATGCCTGACACTTGCAAATGCTTTCCATTTCTCTTTACTACCCTTACCTTCCTCACTGGCTGAGAAGTTTCCCAAGAACAGGGAGTCACATATTTTCTTGTGTCTTCCTGGTGGGCCAGCCCAGTGAGGAGCTCCTGGTCAGGGCTCGTCATCATGGTCGTGGCCAGAGAGTGGACCAGGGATACCCTTCATAGCGGGAGCAACTCAGCACTTAGAGGGCTGACAACCAGAGCGCCTGGCTGGCGTGGTCAGCAGGGCATGCAACTCTTGAGCCCCACGTTGGGTGTAGAGATTACTTAAAAATAAATAAAAAAGTAAAGGGGGGACAATGGGTCCTTCCTCTCCAAAGTCCGTTCGGAGTTTGAGGAGCTGTCAGACCTGTTTGTTGGCTTATTGACTATATTTCTGGTAATGTCTTGAAAGGTCAAGAGAAGAAATGTAAAAAGAGGAAATGCCCCAAATATATACAATTGCACATGGAAGGCAGAAAAGTAAGATTGATTTTGGGTTTCTGATTGGAGTTCAGGTGGAGTTTAGGCAGCGGCTCTAGTGATGGTGACTGGTGACACAGAGAACAGAATTTCCATAGAGACACAGAGAGCAAGGAATTCTGGGATCCCTTGGCCCAGGGGCTCCAGGGTGCACCTGCGGGTGCTGAGGGCATGGCCCTGGGCACATTTGTCTTGTTCACAGTGGGCCTGTTTGATTGACCCTCCAGCAAATTCTCTCCACTGTCGATTGTTAGGCCATTTGTGGTGGAGGGTAGCTCATGTTTGCAGTCCCGCTCTCCCTGACGTCCTCCCCTGTGTATTCTACTGCCGAGCTTGTCATTTCTTTCTGCGAGGGTCGTGAAGCTTAGGGCGAGAGCATGGCCCTGTTGCCATTCCCTTGTCATCTTCCAGACGTGTGACTCATTCAGCTGGATGAATTCCTGTAACCGAACAGATGATCCCAGAGTAGGTGACCGGAGTCGTTTTCAGACAAATCTTAGTGTGCAGCTGTGGGGTTCTCGAGTCAGGACTTGACAGATCTTCTCACTCACCTTGCCAGATGGATGCGGAGAACTTTAAGCTTGGTGGTTTAGCTTAATGACCCCTCGCTTTTCCACTAGGCAGTGTCTTGTGAGGTCAGCCTTCTGGTTTTTGTTGGTGGGGAAGTTGCCGTGCTTATCTGGAAAACGGGGAGGGTGAAGTGCTAGCTGCCTAATGAGGTCGTCATAGGGGTTCCGTGTCTTAACGCCTGGGGTGATTAGACTGGCCTGCGCACAGCAGGTGCTCGGTGAAGGTCAGCTCATTTCATCATCGTCTGTTAGATTTTGGTGAAGTTTGTATCAGCATTCTAGATGGTTTCAAAGATATGAATGACATGTTCAGATTTTAATAACCTGTTTCCTTCAAGGGAGGCGTGTTAATTTCCTCTTGTAACCGCTCTAGCCTCCAGAAGTGGCACCACCGTCTACCGGGTCAACCCAAGCCATCGAGCCCTGCTCCCTTCACCCCCGTGTCCAGTACAGAAGCAAGTTCTGGCTCCTGCCCGGTGCGTGCTGAATGCCTCTGCTTCTTGCTGTCTGCACGCTGGCTCCCGCCGCCGCCTGGGTCTGCAGACCCTTTTTATTTTAAGTAGGCTTCGCGCCCAGCATGGAGCTCAACTTGGGGCTCAAACTCAGAACCCTGAGATCAAGACCTGAGCTGAGATCGAAAGTCGGACTCTTTACCGACTGAGCCCTCCAGGTGCCCCACTGCAGAACCTTCGACCTAGGCCTCTGTCTCTTCCTACAGCGCCAAAGCAGTCTTTCCTAAGTGCAAGTCTGATCACGTCATCCCTTCTTCCAGCTCTGTCGGGACTTCCCACTGACTTCCCTGGACTCAACCCCACGCTCCCACGATGCACGCGTGCCCGTGCTGGACGCGGTCACAGCAGCACAAACATGCTGTGTGCCCTTCATGCGCCTGTCAGTGGGATAGGACGGGCCATTAAAATTTTAAAATTAGTTATGGGAGAGTCTAAAAGTGTTTTTTCTCTGCTTCAGTCATATAAAAAACTCCGTGGTCTGCAACAGGTTTCAACAGAGTCCAGCAAAATATCATCAGTTAGCCGTCGGACTGGAGAATTCTGGAATAGAGAAGCCTCTTTGCCTGGGCCTCTGTATCATTGGGTTTATTATGAAAGGGAAGTGCTTGCAGAGAGCTGATGAGCCATGTTGTTGACCCGGGCCCTGTGCGTGGCCCGTGCTGCCTGTGGCTCTGACGTGCGGCCGCAGCTATTTTGGGAGAGTGTGGGCTTGATGTGCTTGGCCTGGTGCGCGTCCTTGGCACTGAGCCATCCCTATAGGTCAGCTGCCTGGTGTCACTGCCTGTTCTCAGGTTTGTGCCCCAGTGTCATGGAGATTGGAAGTGGACTCTTTTTTTTTTTTTTTTTTTTTAAGATTTTATTTATTTATGTGACAGAGACAGCCAGCGAGAGAGGGAACACAAGCAGGGGGAGTGGGAGAGGAAGAAGCAGGCTCATAGCAGAGGAGCCCGATGTGGGGCTCGATCCCAGAACGCCGGGACCAAGCCCTGAGCCGAGGGCAGACGCCCAACGACTGCACCACCCAGGTGCCCCTGAAGTGGACGCTCACTCACCAGCTCTGTTCATCTTTTCTACGGTCCTGACTTCATTTAATGTCAGCGTACCATGTGGATTGTTACAAGTACGGGGATTTGCGTGAGTGGCGAGTGGGGGTAGTTCGGTCAGGAAAGCGAAGCAGTCTAGTAATTCTTTCTGCGGTCTGGGACCACCACGAGAGGCTGCCCACGTGCGTGTGGAGGGGAATTGGTGTTGCTTTATTTCCCCCCGTGTCACATCAGTACAAATGCTCAGTTTAGTGAGCCGCTCAGGGTCCTCTTACAGCCTGTTAATTCCAGAAAGTGTTTGATCTGAGGAAACAGCTCGGTCTGTCTCTTCGCTCCCTTCTTGGGACCGAGGCTGGTTGTTAAGAGAAACCGCTTCAGTGTCTTCAGAGAGCCCACAAAAGAGGCTGTGCCTAGGGCCTCTGGCACGCGAAGGGGCTCAGCCTTGCCCCTCCGTGTGCTCTCTGCAGTTGGACTCCCATTGCTGGGTGGGTTCCAGTGTTGGCTCGGGAGCCTTCTCTAAGAACCACTGCAACTTCTGGTAGCAACTGGACTTGGCTCTTTGGTTTTAAGGGACAGAGGTTGCTAGGTGCTTGGGTGGGTGTCCACTTTATCCCCCCAGCAGCAGGGAGCTCTCTGTCCATTCCTGGGCTCTCTGCTCATCCAGCTTTGTGCACTTTGAGCTGTTTTAAGTGCTTTTTGTTTTTTTGTTTTTGTTTGTTTTTGGTATTGACCCCCTCTGGATCTCTACTAACTCCTCTTCAGTCTGTAGGGCCAGTCTCAACATTTAAAGATTTGTTTATCTATTTGAGCGGGAGAGAGAGAAGCACGCACGTGAGCGGGCAGGGGAGGGCAGAGGGAGTGTTGAGAGAGAGACTGTCAAGCAGACTCTGTGCTGAGTGTGGAGCCTGATGTGGGGCTTCATCCCAAGACCCTGAGATCACAGCCTGAGCCAAAATCAGGAGTTGGATACTTAACCAAATAGCGAGCCACTAAGGCACCCCTGGAGCCAGTGTTTAAGAATAACCCTAAAGGAGAACCGGCTGGCTCATTGGTGGAGTGTGGGGCTCTTGGTCTGAGGGCACAAGTTCAAGCCCCACCCTGGGTGTAGAGATGACTTAAGACAAAGTCACAAGGCATGTTGCTTTCAGTGTTGCTCGGGGTCGCTAACGGAAGAGCGCAGATGTCCACTCGGGGGGCTGATTGCACAGGGATTTTTTTTTTCTTTGTACGGTTGGAGAACATAGACTTTTTATTTTCTTATTTTTATTTCTACATTTTCCGAATTCCTATAAAACATATTTATAGAAATTAGAAAGTGTGCTATTAAGATATATACAAAAGTGTGTTGCAAGGAGGTTAAATTATATGCAACTGTTCAAAAGCCTGTTTTTTCTTTAAGAAGGATGCATGTAAGTTTCCTTTTCATATGATCTTAGATCTATTAATGTTTGCATTACTACACCAGTATTTTAAATTAATTTAAATTTTTATGAAAAAAATATGGAGACAAGGAAAAACTCAATGCTAAAAGGCTGATAACTAAGCTTAGCAGTCCGTGTCCCCCCTCTCTAGAATGGCCACCTCCAGCTGTTTCTTACCCTTGTGTATAAGTCTGCTCAGGCTTCCCCAACAAAACACCGGCGACGTGGGGGCTTAAACAGCAGACATGTACTTCTCACAGTTATGGTGGCTGGAAGTCCCGGATCAAGGCCACGGCAGGGAGATTTCTTTGCAAGGCCTCTCCGCCTGGCTTGCAGACAGCCACCATCTCACTGTGTGTGTGTGGGGAGGGAGCAGCTCCCTGCTGTGTCCGAGTAAGGACTCTAGTCCTGTTGGGTCAGGGCCCCCTCTTACAACATCATTCAACCTTTATGACTTCCTTAGAGGCTCCCTCTCCAAATGCAGCCACACTGGGGTCAAGGCTGTGAAATGGATCTGGGGTCGTGTAGACTTGTGGTCCCTCACACCCACCTTTCTGAGTCTGCATCCGTACTGCTGTCTTAGGGCATCTCCATTGGTGTTCTCGCTCCCCTGCCACCCACTGTAATTATTACTACATCCTAGGTTTGGTTTAAGTCCATATCTGGTGTTTCCATTGCTGAGGTGGGCCAAGCGTTTTCTTTCTTGTACCATTTTTTGTTTGTATTTTTGAATTTTAATTGCTGCATTTTCCCCTTTGATTAGTTATTTGACTTTCTGCCATAAATCTTCCTTTACGCTCTATCAACTTAAAAAATGCCTGTGAATATAGTTCTCTGCATTATAAAACCTGTCAGATGAACTGTTTTTTTCCCTAAGAGACATGTCTGCTGAAACCTTCCCTATTCCCACTCCCCCTGAGATGGTTGTTCTTCAGGCATGCTGTGTGGCTACGACATGCCTGCTGCGCGGCTGCCGCATGGCTGCCGTGTGGCTGCTGTGTGACTGCTGCATGGCCGCCATGTGGCTGCTGTCTGGTGCCATGTGGCTGCTGCGTGGCTGCCGTGTGGCTGCTGTCTGGTGCCATGTGGCTGCTGCATGGCCGCCATGTGGCTGCTGTCTGGTGCCATGTGGCTGCTGCGTGGCTGCCGTGTGGCTGCTGTGTGTGGGGGAGAGATTGAGTGGGGTTATAATTCCAGTTAGGGTGACGTTCAGAAGTTAAAGGGTTTGCACCATTGTCTTCTTTCTTACAGCTTGTACCGGAGAAGCCTGACTCCATTCTGTTCGTACTCCCATGGACGTGGCTTCCCCGCTCTCTGAACATTTCTTGGATGTTGTATCTCGTAGTACTGTGCCTTGCTGTGGGGTTTCTTAATTTTGTTGTGCTGAAAAAACTAGTCCTTCAATTCTGGGAGTTTGCTAAATGTTATTTCTTCAACAATTTCCTATTTTCCATTTTTACTGTTTCCTCATTTTAGAGTTTCCTATTATTTAGAAGTTGGACCATTTAGAATGAGCCTTTAAATTTTAAATCTCTTATCTCCTGTTTTCCTTTTTTGTTGTTGTGTTTTCTGATCTGTCTGTTAAATTTTTTCTGCCCTTGTTTTCTGAGTATACACTCTAATGTACTTTTTCTGCTCGTGGGTCAACATTTAAAAATCTTTCTGGAGATGTTAGTTATAATCCCTTAGTTGTTTGCCCAGCTTTCTGCATAGGATAGTCTTTGTGTCCTCCTAGTTCCTTTATCAAGGGTTTGTTTTGGTTTCTGTCTTCCTTGCTGGAGGGTTTACCCAAATGATGACCCTTGGCTGTTCTTTCTTGTTTAAAAGTGAGGCACAGGGGCGCCTGGGGGGCTCAGATGGTGAAGCATCTGCCTTCAGCTCAGGTCATGAACCCAGGGTCCTGGGATCGAGTCCCACATTGGGTTCCATGCTCAGCGGGGGATTTGCTTCTCCCTCTCCCTCTGCCATTCACTGTGCTTGTGCTGTCTGGCTCTCTTTATGTTTCTGTCAAATAAATAAAATCTTTAAAAAATAAAATAAAAGGCACTAGAGATACTGGTTGAAAGCTGTGTGTGAGCTGGCCTTTTTGAGTAGTATCCTCAGTGTTCACACTGCAAGAGGACTTTCTTTGTGGGGTCTTTTCTCTGGGGTTATTTGCTTCCCCTTGAGAGGGATGCTTTAAGTCCCTTCTTTTTGTAGGGGCTGGTTGTTGGATTCTGGAGCTAAACAGATAGGGAAGTTTGGGGTTTCCCAGGTGCCCATACACACTTTCTTCCAGTCCCTCAATTTTCAGTCTTAGTCCCCATAATGTCTTGCCGTGTACCTGATTTCCCTAAACAGGAGCCTTTGATTTTCATTCCTACAGAGATGGTCTCTGATGTCCTGCAGGAGTGTGTGAGGAGGAGTTGTGGGACTGTGCTGGATGGGAGTGAGGACAGGGTCCTGGAGGCCTAACTACCCCTCAAGCGTTGCTCAAACAATTCTTGTCGTTGGCATCATGCCCTCTGTCCTCCCTGAGTGGGGAGGTATGGTTGGTTATTGCCAAGAAGTCCCGCATATGTGGCAGAAGGACTGTCTCCCTTGTGTCGGTAGAGCAAGGCCTGGTTTGCAAAAGTAAGAGAATCCTGTGAGAAGAAATCTGTGAAGGAAAAGGAGATGTGAGCATGCTGTTTAGCGGATGTGATTACCGTAAAATACGTGATTTGGAGGTGGCAGCGTTGTGAAAGGGTTCTCTTTTCGTGAAAGTTCATTCAGGATGCCTGTAATACCGAGATCACTCAGTGAATCAAAATCCTGTGCATGTGTGTAACTTCGTGGGAGCACATTTATCCTGTGTGGCAGGCTTGCCTGTACTGGTGTAGCTGAAGGGTTGGTGTCTTGAGGTACATGTGGGTGCTGTTTCTCCTTCGTGTGTGACTCTTAGTTTGTTACCGCATCTTCCCGAGGACTCTTTATCCCTATTCTGGTGATGGACTATGATACGATCGTGGTGTTCTGGAGAGCAAAAGGAGAGTAGAGGGCAGTGGTACACACATGTCCAGGAAGAGCTGCACCGGAGCAGACAGAAAGAAATACCTCTCCTGTGTGTAGCTCAGTCCAGCTGCCCTCTAGAAGGAGAGTTGATGGAAACACGGATGCGTTCATTCATTGAGTGCTGTCTGTGTGCCAGACGTTGTTCTAGAAGCTGGAGATTGACCAGTGAACAAAGCAACGGAATCCCTCTGCTCGTGGAGCTTACATTTTATTTCAACAGGGAGAGATAAAAGGTGAAAAAGTAAAATATAGAATGTTCCAGATGGTGACAAGTACTGTGGTGAAATCCCAAAGTAGGGATTTTCTTTTCTTTCTTTTTTTTTTTTTTTAAAGATTTTATTTATTTATTTGACAGAGAGAGACAGCAGCCAGCGAGAGAGGGAACACAGCAGGGGGAGTGGGAGAGGAAGAAGCAGGCTCCCAGCGGAGGAGCCTGATGTGGGGCTCGATCCCAGAATGCCGGGACCACGCCCTGAGCCGAAGGCAGACGCTTAATGACTGTGCTACCCAGGCGCCCCTGGAGACGCTTTAAAGATAAAAACATTGCCATGGTGAACAAAGATGGGCAAATGAGAGCATCCCAGGCCACGTTCCCGCACGTGCAGCTGTCATTATACGTTCGTTTTACATATGGGCACATTGGATGGATCCTTTGTAGTGTGGCTTTCTCATTAGGTGGTCCTGTGAAGTTCATTTGGGTAAAGTAAAACCCTTTAAAGAGAAAATCCTTTTGAAACATTGTGAGGGAAAACTCATAGGCAGAAAAATCCAGTAACTCTTATGAAAACAGGCTGCCTAGAGATTTTCCGTTTTTCCTCTAGGTTCTCAGTTTTCGCATGGAGATTGCTTGTCTGTGCTTAGTCTTGAGACCAGACGGCTTTCCCGCAGGGGTTTGGGTTGCCGAACAACCTGTTTGCTCCATCTTGAGGATCACCTGATGACATTAAGAGGTAAAGACGGTGACCTGAGGCTTGGAACTTGTGGTCGCTACATCGAGGGAACAAACCATCCTGTTTTATGAACAGAGTTTTGACTGTGACTAGATTCATAAGCGTTTTTATTTTTTTATTTTTTTTAATTAATTAATTAATTTATTTATTTTAAGATTTTATTTATTTATTTGACAGAGATAGAGACAGCCAGCGAGAGAGGGAACACAAGCAGGGGGAGTGGGAGAGGAAGAAGCAGGCTCCCAGCAGAGGAGCCCGACGTGGGGCTCGATCCCACAACGCCGGGATCACGCCCTGAGCCGAAGGCAGACGCTTAACCGCTGTGCCACCCAGGCGCCCCTCATAAGCGTTTTTAAAAAATTATTTTTAATAAACCATGTTTTTCCAAAGTCACTGTTTTGGTCTTGTAGCTTCAAAGCTGAGAACAGGTCTTCCTCCCAGCTGTGTGGGATTTTGGGGTGTCATTTGTAAGCCTCTGCATCTCGTTTTGGATTATGGACTGATTCAGACCTGTGTTAGAGACATTGTGAGTCTGACGAGTGATTTGCCATTTTTTAGAATTTGTTTGATAGAGAACAGGAGTAGGGGAGCAGCAGGCAGAGGGAGAGGGAGAAGCAGGCTCCCCGCTGAGCAGGGAGCCCGACGCCCTGGGGTCATTACCTGAGCTGAAGGCAGACGCTTCACCCATGAGCCACCCGGGCGCCATATGATCTGCCCTTTCGGAATCAGCAAGGACCCGTGTCTGGAGTACCCTGTGGTTCTCTAGCTCATGTCGGAAAGGCCTCAGGGGGGCAGGTAGAATCCCAGTCGATTACTCCAGATTGCCTACAGTTTACTGGGAGGTGCTGTTTGTAAATGTTTGTTGGAACCCCACTAACTTATGTGGTTGGCACCTCTTCTTTGGAACTTCGGTTTGAGGGTTTAGGGCTTCCAGGAGAGGGCAGTACCAGCTGTGGGCTAACCCCCATCGTTGTAGTGAGAAAGATTCGTTAAAAATCACAGTAGGAGATTGTGTAAAACGTTTTCTGTCCCACTTCTCAATCACTGTTGTATAAACAGCTTCTTCAGGGCACCTGCATGGCTCAGTCAGTTAGCAAAGTTCCTCTCTTTTTTTTAATCTCCAACTTTCTCCCCAAAGCTTTTTTTTTTTTTTTTTTAAGATTTTGTTTCTTTGAGGAGAGAGAGCGAGTGAGCAAGCAGGAGTGGGGGGAGGGGTAGAGGGGGAGGGAGAAGCAGGCTCCCCGCTGAGCAGGGAGCCCGACACCCCGACACCCCGGGATCATGACCTGAGCCAGCCAGGCATCACTAAACTTCTTCATCTGATCCAGGAGAACCTAAAAATCGGATGTGAAACATTTATGTAAGTCCAGGCCCTAAAGAGAATCCCACTGATACTGTCCAGGCTGGCCGTGCGTCTCTAGCTGTTAGCTCATCACGCAGGAACTCCCACTAGTCAGTTCCGTAAGTGACTTACATCCGGTGCTTACTGATTCTGAGTCCTCTTCACGTGCATTGTTCTGTACATTTCAGTGACCGTCGTGCAGGGATCAGTCACAAGACATGTTATCGTCCAAGTCATATAAGAGATAAATTTAGTGCAGGAAAATTAGAAAATACAGATGAGCAAAAACTGATGTGATGGCCCACTGCTCAGAGAGAACACTGTTCTGTCTAGATCCCTCTAGAGTCCTCTTGGCACAAACGGAATCTGTATGTCCCCCATGAAGACGGGGTCCTAATCCACGTGGCCCACGGTGTGTGTCTTCCGCAGTTGTTTGGAAGAGCTGCTGGTTTGAGGAGTACAGAGGGATTGGTACCAGGGGGTCCTGCCGGCCTCCTGTTCTGGGGACCTGTGCTCCAGTGCTTGGGCTCCTGCAAGCCTCACGTGCTTCTGACTTCAGAGCCTCGAGTCTGGTTTGCTCACCTTTGTATCGACTCTTACGGAAGGTCAGGTGAGATGGTGGGTTTTAACTGCTGCCTGGAGGCTTTCCTATCCAGTGCTCCTCTCCGGTGTCAGGACAGCATGTCTGTGGTCTACATGGAGGCCCTTCTGCATTATAGGCTGACTCTTGGCAGACGCTGCGTGTGCCGTTCTTTAAGACATTCGCAGCCTTTATAAGGAAGGGAGGGGCCGCTGTCGTCCCACTTGGCAGGAGATGAATGGTGGCTTGACCAGGGTCAGTAGCTGGCGAGTGGTGGTGAGGGGGATTTGGCCCCGAGGGCCACTCTAGAGCCAGGCTTCTCTTCGGCCCACCTCTGGCGGTGGGGAGCAGGTGTGAGTGGCCACCCAGTGGCCATGTGGCTCAGCCATTGCTGTGCCTGTTCACAGAACACACATCCTCCCATCTTACTGACTGATTTTTAAATTTATAGAGGGCCTTTGATATGTTGCGCAATTCAGACCCTGTGTTGGGTGGAGCGCGCCAAGTGTAGAATAAAAATAAGTCAAGTGTGTGCAGGAATGTGTAACCACGGCAACCTCATGCCCAGAGAGCATGGTGGCAGAGCCGGAAGCTCTCACCTGCAGCCACCAGGTGACTCATCCAGCCTTTCATCTCCTCCCACCGCCAGTTATCTCTGCTCTCTGTCAGGGTGGCACACGTGCTCCGTGGTCTCTGGGTCAGCGGAAGGCTGTCTGTTCAGCCTCTGGCCACACCTGCTCCTGCCCCCTGTGCTGACCCCAAGTGTCTGTCACCTAGAGCTCACGAAGGGTTTGTGAGTGCAGGTGCGTCGGGGGTCAGCAGAGGGTGCTGTTAACCTTGGCGGGGGGCTTGTGTGGAGGCCAAAGCTCTGATTTTGCATAGAGCATGTAAGGTTGAGATTTTTATAGCTGACATTGGCCTGATTTCTGTCATTTTTAGTGAAAACTTTTTGATGTTTAGCTGCAAGGTCAGTTAAATGTTTTATGAGTACTAATACCTACGTTGGAATGTGGGCACCATGCTCTGAGATCGTCTCTGCTGCCGGAGAAACACGGAAGCATGTCTTCTCTGGGGGCCAGTGCTCTGCGTTTTGTAAGGAGGTTAATTTGATGTGAGGAGACGTCATCCTAACCCTTCTGAAGCCTTGTCTTGGTCATTTCTTTATGGTGTTGAAGGCTCTATAGTGTAAGAAGACAGAACTCCTGGCGCATGTTGCTTTGTTAGGAAGCCGGCCCCCCTTCCTTCCTCCTAAGGGTTGGTCCTGTGAGTACCACCCGGATGCTGGACAGAACCCTGTCCGAAGGCTGGCCATGTCACTCTGGGTGTGGGTGACCGTCTTCTCATTCGGTGGCTGGCTCCTTGAGGGCAGTGGAAAAGAGTTCTGGCCTGGTGTCCCCCCCACTCAGATTTGGGTCCAGACCCATACTCCCTCCCGTTGGGAAAGTGCGAGTGTGGGAGGGTGCCATTCTTTGCCAGCTGTCCATGTGAGAGGGACCTGTGTTCCTGTAGAAACCGGAGGAATGACCCAGGGAGCCACTTGCAGGCAGGCAGAGAACCAGGCCTTGGTGTCTCCAGCCCGAAGAACCCCCCTGCAGAGAAGGGACAGACTGCCGATGAGAGCTGAGCCTGTACGGATGTCGGAACACATGTGCCCTGTGAAGGGAGCCAGACAAAAGGGAGCATGTGGCCGCCGTGTGCTGCCCTTCTTCTAGACAACACACCCTAGCCACTAGCGACAGTGGGATGGAGAGGACCGGACAGAGGGCTTCCGGAGGGGCACAGGGAAACGTTGGAGTGACAAACGTTGTCTTGGTTGAGGCAACAGTTTCACGGGTATGGACGTATCACAGAAGTCGTTACCGTCTGTGCTTTAATGATGAGTAGTGTCTGGTGTGTCACACTTGGGTAAAGCTGCTTCTAGGAAAGCACTCACGTGCCTTCCTCCAAGGGAACTAGACGTTTAGGACCAGAGGAGAAGGGCTTGGGCAGAGCCACGATGGTTGTGGGCTCCTGCCTAGGCCACTGTCACTTGGGTCTCAGTGAGGACCGGGCTCTGGGGAGGGGCAGGAGCCGTTGCTTGGCCATGTGTCATGGGTGTTCTCGCCTGGCCTGCCTGCTGGCCCCTCGGGTGCACGTCGGTGACAGCCCTGGCAGCGTCTGAGCTCAGGTCGCCTCTTCCCCTTGGTTTTGTGGAGGTAAAGTGAGCGACACTGACGCATTGCTATGTTTCTAGAATAAATCATTATTTGTCTTGTTGAAATAGCTATCAGTTAAATTGATCTCCTTCATAAGCTAATGTGTCATTTAGGACTCTGTGATCTCACAGGCTAAGATTCAAATGGCCTTATTTCTAGTTGTTTTTATCAAGCCTCTGTTCTCCCATAAAGTCTGGCCAGATGCTGCCGACAAGTCAGAGTGGAAGCTGCTTGTCATGACCTGGCCATGGTCATGTGGTCCCTGCAGACCACACCAGATGAGCGTCTGCTAAGCGGTGCCTGTGCCTGAGTCCGCTTCCAGTGATGGCTTGTTTCCTGACCTGCTTTCCAGCCTCCTCCTTGGGCATGTGTGCATACCACCACCCCGTCCCCAGGAGGCCCAGGAGGGCTCCCAAGGGAAGGTGCGCTCGATGTAACTAGAATCCTTGGTGGGGGGGCCTTGTACTCTCACTGACTCATGACATGATCAAGAAGAGCCTCTAGGATCAGCACAGAGGATGAGGGGGGCGTGGGCGACACAGGCTGCCAGTCATGGAATGAGTATGTCCGTGGGGGGGGAAGGGAGAGCCCAGGGAGCAGAGTCAGTGCTACCGTAAGAGAGCTGTGTGGTGACAGGTGGCAGCCGCACTCCAGTGAGCACGGCGTAGGTGCAGACGCGTGGGGACCCGGTGGTGTACGCCTGAAACTCATCTGACGTTGTGTGTCGACTCTACTTAAATATAAGAAAAGATTTAAAAATACGTGTACAGGGGCACCTGGGTGGCTCATTCAGTTGAGCGTCCGACTCTTGGTTTTGGCTGAGGTCACGATCTCAAGGTCGTGGGATCGAGCCCCACGAGGGACTCTGCGCTCAGCAGATTCTCTCCCTCTCTCCTTCCCTGCTCACCCACACTCTCTCTCCCCCCCAAAAATATACACGTATATACATTTAAAGATTTTGTTTATTCATTTTAGAGAGAGAGCGCGTGGGCGAGCCGGGGGGGCAGAGAGAGAAAATCTCAAGCAGGCTCTACACTGAGCGTGGAGCCCGACTCGGGGCTCGCTGCCACGACCTGAGATCACGACCTGAGCCGAAACCAAGAGCTGCACACTTAACCGACCGACTGAGCCACCCAGGCACCCTGTCATTAACTTTTTATATCCTTAAGTGGATTTAACAGTATTGTCTTCAAGTGTTTGATGAGAAAGGCCTGATTTCCAGGCGTGTGGTTTTATAAGCCTGAAGTCTCTTGAATTTATGGGTGTATGTAAAATTTTTTTTATTTTTAAAGATTCTATTTATTTGACAGAGAGAGAGAGAGCACAAGCAGGGGGAGCGGCAGGCAGAGGGAGAAGCAGACTCCTCGCTGAGCAGGGAGCCCGACGTGGGGCTGGATCCCAAGACCCTGAGATCATGACCTGAGCTGAATGCAGACTCCTCACGACTGAGCCCCCCAGGCGCCCTTTATGGGTGTATTTAAGGAATGTTGTGGAATGGCTTGAAGCTTGAGCTCTCTCTAAATTTCTATTTTATTTTTATTTATTTACTTTTTAAGTAAATAAGTAAGGTCTTCGCCCCAGTGTGGAGCTTGAACTCATGACCTGGAGACGCAGAACCACGTGCTCTCCCCGCTGAGCCAGCCAGGCGCTCCTGGGGTTGTCTTCTCACTTTGCAGAAATCACTTCAGGCATTTGTTCCTTTTGGTTAGTTGAGTTAAAATTACCTGATGTCGGGGGGCGCCTGGGTGGCTCAGTCGGTTGGACGTCATGATCCTGGGCCCTGGGATCTAGTCCCACATCCGGCTCCTTGCTCGGCGGGGAGCCTGCTTCTCCCTCGGCCTGCTGCTCCCCCTGCTTGTGTGTGCGCACGCCCTCTCTCTCTCTTTCTGAAAAATACATAATTAAAAAAATATTACCTGACGTGGGGCACCTGGCTGGCTTAGTCATTGGAGCGTGCCACTGTTGATCTTGGGGTCCTGAGTTTGAGCCCCACGTTGGACGTAGAACTTTGTTAAAAGAGATGAAGCAAGCTTAAAGTGAGCCGATGGGGTATGCGAGTGCACTTAGGTGAATGTGCACACCTTTGCAGTTTGCTGACAGCAAGCACATAGCCATTTGCCAGGTATTTTTAGGGGTGGAGACTATTTTCATTAACTCTTAGTAGAAAGTCACCGGGCAGGCCTGAGAGTATTTAGGGCCAGAGAGTGGCGCTCCGCAGGGAGACGTGAGCTGTGCGCAGGGAGAGGTGCCCACAGGTGTAGACAGCAGCGTCACCAGAGGTGGAGGAGACGGCCGAGAGCGCTGTGCGAATCGGTCCAGGTAGATCACAGGATGGCCAGAGGTGACCAGAAGTAACGCTGACCGTGGCCCAGGCGCCAGTGAACACGTGTGCCCAGAGACGGTGCTTTGCTGCACCTGGAGGTGAGGGGGGCGTGGTTGGCTCTCCAGGCCTCTCCAGGGCGGCCTTGGTGTCCTGTGGGCCCTGGGCCCCAGCGAGGCCTGCGTGTGCGTGTCCGAGTCACGGGTCAGAACCCCGAAGGCTGTCCTGGGCGGAGTGCGCTGGCGAGGACATGAGCTGCAGCAGGTTCTTATGTCCGCTCCTGTTCCGGCGCTTCAGTCACAGATGCTGCCTGGGGGAGGAGGCTTATCTCGGCCCTACAGCAAGTGGGTGGGGTGATGGTGGCCCGGTGGTCTGTCCGCACTGGTGCTCTCCGTGTCGTCTGTGAGCCACCTGAGTGGAGGGACAGACGGCGAATCCTGGGACGCTGGCCGCCTCCGCGTGGTGGCCTCCCTGAGGTCAGCGCGCAGGCTCGACTGGGGCGCTCTGGCTCGGGCTTGTCCCTCAGCGCAGCAAGGACAGGGGAGCCGCGCAGGGGGCAGGTTTAGTCAGAGCGAGGCGAAGGCAAGCCGACAACCTGGCTGCCTCCTTGGCCCTTCCTGCCGTCAGCCAGCTTTTCCATTTAATAAAAGAGATGACAACTTCCTTCTTCTCTTTCTTGCCTTCTAGAGAGAGAGAGTGAGCGAGTGCAGGGCTTGGCGCGGGGCTGGATCTCACGACCCTGAGATCATGCCCTGAGCCTAAATCGAGAGTCGGTTGCTTAACTGACAGCCACCCAGGTGCCCCCAAGAGATGACCGCTTGAAAGTGGGAACACTTTCCCTGCCTCCAGTCCCTGGTCTGTCCGGTGTGGCGGCCCGCTCTCCTGTGTCTGCTGTCTTCCAGGCCAGGCCACCCCACCTCACTCTGTCCCCTGCTTCGACTTATACGAGAGGCCGCATCGCCCTCTCCCCAAACTCTTTGGTGAGGCCTTCTGCACTGAGAACCAAGAGTGAAGCCCCCAGGGTCGTCCCGGCTCGGGGGGCCTGGCCGGGCTTTGCCTTCCGACTTTCTCATCCTCCCGCCTGCATTTTCTTCAGCGTCTCACAGGCCCCGGCACGAGGTGTGTAACTTGCCTCTCCTCCGTCTCCTTGTCTCGGGACAAGTGTACGGGGGCACACGTTCTGATCTGTCGTATCTGTAAGTAGATGACCGTGTCGTACACTGTGAGAACCAAGTGAGCGCCCCTGTTCGGAGAGGAGAGCCCCGGTTGGAGCAGTGCACGAAAGCTCACTCCGCTCTCCTCTTTCTGATCTTCATTTTTATGGCTCCTTCCCAGAGATTCTGTACCTGTTCGGTTTCCTACACAATTTTTAAAAGCACAGAAGCAGAAACCCGATCCCACCTCTCTCCAGGCATTGTTCCAGGAGCACTGTGGTCTCCTAGAGTGAGGCCCTGACTTGCTCCCGCCTGCCAACGTGCGTGGGCCTGCGAGGCCTGCGGGTTCTTTTGTCTCTGCTTTTGCAGGCGAGGACCCCCGGCATGGCCACAGGACTAGCAGAAGGAAGAGTGGGGCAGGTCCTGCTGAAAGTGGGGACGAACGTGCTGGTTAGGCAGAGTGGAGCGCTAACCAGGACCCAGGTCCAAGCGGTAGCTGCCCTCACACAGGCATCTTGGTGTGAGCGGGGCGTGCGCAGGAGGAAGCCCGCGTCGGTCCCTGTTTGCACAATGACGAGGTCTTCTGGCTGTCCTTATACCATGAGGAGTTTGAGGGAAGAGACATGGGGGAGGGTGCTCACAGCCCCTGCTTCCTACCTACCTGACCGAAGGCTGGACTTGGTGCTTTTGGGGCCGGGGTCTCCTGACCAGCCCTCTGCTGAAACAGCTGTGGCCGGGTACACGCCTGGGGTCTGCCTCTGAGTGATGGCAGGAGGGGTGAGGTGTGCGAGGGCGGGGGAGACAGACCGGCTGTGAGGGGTCTCCGTGGAGGTGAGTGACGGGAGCCTTGGGTTCATATGTTGTTCTCTCCACTGTTACACAAGTAAACATTTCTTAGGATCAAAACTGTGTTCAAGAGCTGACCAGACTAAGCACACAGAGGAAAATCCAACGAGCAAACTACCAGGGAGGATCTCTAACTCCGAGGTCAAATTTGGGGCTTGCTTTTGTCAGCGCGTAGGGCTGGGGGCACAAATCCCAGCCTCGGACCAGGGCTGCTTCTGCACTGGGCCAGGTGACCGGAAGCAGGGACTCAAAGCCAGAGTCACCCCAGGAGCACGGGCCTCAGACTGGTGCGCGTGATTCTGGCGTCTGGCAGAAGGCATTTCGTCCAAACCCACAGCTATCCTGCAGAAAACTCTCTAACGACGGCCAGTCCGCAGCGACAGGCGGCCAGAGACGCGGAGTGGGAGCCACCGGAAGCAGACGCCAGAGTAAGCCTTGGCAGAGCTCCAGACATGGGGGTGTCGGACAGCTTGTAAAACGGAAGCTCTCTCGAGCGCAGGAATTGGTGGCTCACCTGACAGGCCCTCCAGATGACAGCAGAGGGAGCGGTGACGTGGCGACTTCCACGCAGCCAAATAGGTCTTGTAGGGCAGGGCCGTGCGATGGTCCACGCCGGCCGCCCGGCTCACCAACCGCTGGCCGCACCGTCGCGAGGGCCCCTGCTGCGTGGCCCACATACCTGAGGAGCTGCGGTTTTAATTCCTGTAATTGTGGTCACGTGGAAGTGGCACGCGTGGCTCGTGGCCACCGTAGAGGGTGGTTTAAGAAGTTAGGGCATGCAGGGGCGCCTGGGTGGCAGGGCGGTTAAGCGTCTGTCTTCGGCTCAGGGCGTGATCCCGGCGTTATGGGATCGAGCCCCACATCAGGCTCTTCCTCTATGAGCCTGCTTCTTCCTCTCCCGCTCCCCCTGCTTGTGTTCTCTCTCTTGCTGGCTGTCTCTATCTCTGTTGAATAAATAAATAAAATCTTTAAAAAAAAAAAAAGGGTATGCAAGCCAAAATGAAAATCCCGTGGGTAGACTTAAAGATGAGTCCATTGGAGGATGCGTCGGAAGCAGTGACCCACAGGGCAGCGAGGGAGAGCAGGAGGGGACCCCGAAGCCTTCACACGGACGGCAGGCAGTCAGCTCAGGAGGAAACGACCTTCGAGAAGCAGCCGCAGGTCTGACAGTTTGCAGCGACAGGAATTAATGACCAGTGGGGCTCTGCGCACCATTCCAGAGGGGACTCACGCAGACGGGGGAAGGCCCGAAGTGCTCAAGGGTCAGTGTGAGCAAAGGATTGATAAACACGTGGGTGACCAGTCATGTTTCGGGCTTCGGAACACACCCACACGAGGAATTCCGTTCCACGCAGCAACGGCTTGCCAGCCAGAGACAGGTAAATGCCGCCACACTGCCTCGAGGTCCTGAATCGCCCGGAAGGAGAGGCCGGGGCATCAGCAGACTTCAGATTCGGTGTCTGTGGCAGTGGAGCTCGTACACTGACACGCTTGTGTACGTAGTGTAGACGTGCTTGAGCTAGTCGGGTGTCGGTATTGCAGAGGGACAAGTCTGGACATAGGAGTGACTTTGCCAGGGGCAGGGCTTGTGGCATGTGTGGCCCTGAGCACACTGACAGGGTCAGGAAGTGGGGGTCAGGTACAAGGGGCTGGTTTACTGTCTCTGTGCCAGGCGCCACTGAGGGCACCACCGAGGAAACAGAGCTGGGATGGGGAGGTCAGAGCAGGAGCGCATGTGACGTCCTTGACCCATTAGCCATGAGGCCCACCTGTCGCTCAGCTGACCAGAGACCTCGGACTTGCTTAGGGAAGGCAGTGTGGAGACATTGGGGCCTGGTCCCCGACCTTCCCTCCAGACCGATGTGAGTGCGAGAGGCCAGGGGGCCAGCCCCTCAGCCTGAGCGCTTTTCTGCCATGCCGAGTGGACACGTAAGGCATTATCTTTGTGTCGGAGCAAACAGGGACATGACGGGAGGGACAGTGCATCAGGTGCCTGAATTTCTGAGTAAAGATCATGGGACTCTCACTCGAGGGTGCTTGACGGAGGAGGTGAGGCGAGGGCGCAGATGAAGGGTGTAGGTAGTCGGGCGGCGGAGAGGTCTCATTGACAGCCTAGGTGCAGTGCAAGTTGGGTGATGTCTTTCTCATCCAGAGGATTTCTAGACGGCACGAGGTGTCACGCGTCTGGTGTCAGATAATCAGGGCAAACCCGCTGCTGAGAAGAGCTAAAATGTTGAGGACTGTTTTTTGTTTTTTATTTTTATTTTATTTATTTTTTTTAGAGAGGGAGGGGAGCAGGGAGGAGCGGGGGGGGAGAGAATTTTTTTAAAAAATCTGATTGAGGGGCGCCTGGGTGGCTCAGGGTCATGATTCTGGAGTCCCGGGATGGAGTCCTGCATCTCCCTCTCCCACTCCCCCTGCTCGTGCTCTCTCTCTCTCAGATAAATAAATAAATAAAATCTTTAAAAAAAAAAAATCTGAATGAAGGCGGGGCGCTTGTGTGGCTCGGTCAGTTGCACGTCCAGCTCTTGGTTTTGGCTCAGGTTGGGATCTCTGGGTCCTGAGATCGAGCCCCACGTCGCGCCCTGCGCTCAGCGTGGGGTCTGCTCGTCCCTCTCCCTCCCCCTGCTTGTGCAGGTGCCCTCTCTCTCTCTTTCTCAAATAAATAAAATCTTAAAAAAAACAAAACAAAACAAAAACTTTTTGTAGCTAACCAAGCAGGATGGAACGGCAGCCACATTCAGGGAGAGGGGAGCCCTGGAAAGCGAGCTGGAGAGCACGGCTGGCTTTTGGGTTCCAGCTGGCCTGGGCCCACCCAGGAGGGAGCTACCCCACCCTCCGAGCAGGTGCAGTCTTGGAAGTACACAGGTCCTCCACGAGTCTGCAGCCCGGCGCAGCAGCTCTCCGTTCCTGACATGGGGTTAAGGTGCTGGGGTTCCTGGTGCCCCAGCTGCGTGCCATGTCACATGCACGTGCTCTGGAGAGGGATGTGTCATCCAGGGCTGCCCGTGTAGAAGGATTTTCACACACAGTGTCTGGTCCTCCGTCCACAATAGCCAGATACCTTATGAAGAGTAGCCATGTGCTCAGGGATATAAGACAATAGGATTTAAAAAAAAAAATGAGGGAAAACCAGGGAGATCCAGATAATGCAGGTAACGGACACCGTCTTGTTGAAAGTCTCTGGACTGGGGCAGGGGATGCCAGAGAGCGAGGGAGTGTTTGTAGGCTGACAGGGCCGTGCCAGGGATGAGCAGAGAAGAAAGTAACATATTACAATCATATTATAATCCAGCAGATGGAGTAACGGTCCGAGAGTCTACACAGATGTAAGTAAAGGCAGGTGGAGAGAACATGTTTGTTGTTGTTGTTGAAGATTTTATTTATTTGAGAGAGGGAGAGAGCACAGAGGCAGAGGGAGAAGCAGACTCCCCGCTGAGCAGGGAGCCCGATGCGGGACTCGGTCCCAACTTGTTCCTTACAGTGGAACGCCAGTGAGGAAATACGATCTAGTGAAGGAGCTAGAAAACCCTTGGTTGGTAACAGAATTTGCGTGTAGCCCCACACAAATTACCTGTTAATTACAAAAGAAAAACAATAGAGTGGAAGAAGTTGGCAGGCACTTGGTTTGGTACCAGTATTGGGACCAAACAACCTAAATGTTCTTGGTGTGATTCAGCACCATTTCTGTGATGGTCCTGCCGGAAAAGGAGCACCGTGGATCTCACCGTGGGGACCGCGAGCTGTGCTGTGTGGTACGGCCTCGGCTCTTGGGAGTGTCCTACCGCTAAGGGGAAGACTGAGGGGCCACCCGGGTGAGAGGCGGCGGGAGACACAGGACCGTCCTAGGAAAGTGGAACAACTCTAAAAGCCATCACTGGGACAGTGAAACCAGTCTTCGTCCTCCGGGGTGGCAGCTCCGTCTCACCAGTGTCGGACTCCTGCTGCCCTTGTTCCGCGGCCTGTCCGGGCTCAGCGTGGGGCGCAGCCCGGTGAGTGGCCCGGGCACTAGCAGTGGGGCAGTCCCCATGAGCCAGCCCGAGGACCCGTGGGGCGGCACGTGGGCAGGTGCCTCGCCGCCCCCCACGGAGCAGGCCGCGTTCCCCAGGGCCCAGGGGGCCAGGCCTCTCTTTCAGACCCTGCCTCCCATTCTCTGAGACACACCGTCAGTGCAGTTGCTGGATCAAGCTGCCGTCCTGGGTTCTGGTTCCACAGCGGCTGTCCCATTATACATTCCCACCAGCAGCGCACAAGCGTTCTAGAGAAACAGATTTCCAACCCAGTGAAAATCTCTCTGGAGAGTGAAGGAGATGAAGACGGCCAGTTGCCAGCCCCCGCCCCTTCCCAAAGGAGACCATTCAAAAGAGTGAGCTGTCAGGTCGAGACTCCCTGATGGACATACGCAGGTAACACTAGGGGACCGTCCACGGGACAAAACAATACTAACGGTGTCCTGTGGCTGTAAGGCGTTTACAGAGTTAAAACACAGGATACCAACAGCACATGAGTGTGCGGGGGAAGTGAATGGCATTAATTCTGACCTTGTGTTGACCGGGATGGGGGGTGGTCTTTGATATGTCAGGGCACCTGTTGTGACCATCACAGGAACCACTAAAAGCGTAGTAAAAGGGTTATTTTGTTAGAGAGAGGAGATGGAAAATAAAAATTATCCCCAAAGAAGGCAAGAAAGAACAGAAGAATATGGAACAGAAGGCCAGCAGAAAGCAGGTAATGAGATGGTGGACGTTCCCCTCTGTCAGTGATCACACACGGTGCAGCGAGGTCAAAGGCTGCAATGTGAAGAGAAAGTTGTCCAGCGGGATCTTAAAAAGGCTAGCTTTTACAGAAGACACACAAGATCAAAAAATATATCCAGTTAAACGTCAAAAGGAGGAGACCCAGCGTTCTGCAAATAGCAGCCAAAGAGAAAGGAACGCACAGGTAGGACGTGTTCCTGGTCAGGCCTATTCGGGTCGGTTCCGTCGAGGTTTTATTCTGAGAACTTGAAAGGTACAGAGAAGTCGGACGTTTCTCTACAGGCAGCACCTGAGGAATTGGCTACGCTTGCTGTGCCCGTGCGTGTGCGTGCACACACACACTCCCCGTCTCCGGTTCCGGGCTTGTGGGGACAGTTTCCCCCACTGACATTTCCCCTCACGGGTCACCGGCCAGGACTTTGTCGTGTCAGCCGGCAGCGAAGGCGCAGGGCCCTAACGGTCCTCGTCCCAAGGGCCAGCTCTACTGTCTCGAAGGTTGAAAAGGGAAACGTAACCAGTAGCTCCTCGGTCTTTCTGTTCTCTCTGGTCTGGCTGTTTCTCTTTCTCTCTCGTTTGTCGTCTGAACTTGGAGCTCATGTACATCGTGGGCTTTGCTCTGTACTGGAGGGTGCAGAAAATTAAGAAACTCTGTTTTTCTTGCTTTTTGCCTTAAAGATGGACGTTTTATTTTTTAAAGTTTCATTTATTTAAGCAATCTCTATACCCAGTGTGGAGTTTGAGCTCACCACGCTGAGGTCAAGAGTCGCGTGCCAGCCGGGAGCCCCAAAGATGGACTGTCTTTATCCATGTGAAAGGCACGCTGGGACCTGTCTGGGGAGGAAGGTGGAAGTCCTGCTGGACCTGGTTCCTGCCACGTGGGGGAAGGGCAGAGGCCAGTGTGGGCAGGTGCGGGGCTCCAGGCCTCTGCCCTTCCCAGCATGCTCTGTGGGCTGGGGGTTTCCTGCCAGGGTCCTTTTTTCTCTTTAATTTGAAGATTTTTTTCTCGTTTGACCAAATGGGTATTTATAGAAAGTTACCAAAGTTTAATGTTTTCTAGATGAAACAGGGAAACGAAAAAACAGTTTATTTAGCACTTAGCCTGGGATCAGAATTTCAGTAGTGGTTTTTATGGTGACAGTATTGCTGGTTTTATTTTTTCAAGTACGGAAGAGGAATAACATTGTCATTTAAAAATAATATTTTATGGGGGCGCCTGGGTGGCACAGCGGTTGAGCGTCTGCCTTCGGCTCAGGGCGTGATCTCAGCGTTGTGGGATCGAGCCCCACATCAGGCTCTTCCGCTGTGAGCCTGCTTCTTCCTCTCCCACTCCCCCTGCTTGTGTTCCCTCTCTCGCTGGCTGTCTCTCTCTCTGTCAAATAAATAAATAAAATCTTAAAAAAAAAATAATAATATTTTATGATGCGGGCACCTGGCTGGCTCAGTTGGTAGAGTGAGCGACTCTTGATCTCCAGGTCGTGAGTTCAAGCCCCATGTTGGGACTAGAGCTTACTTTAAAAAATAAAGTAAAAATAAAATAAAAATGAAATTGTGTGATATTGCAGCTCACTTTGTTTTGTCAGGTTCACGTCAGATATAATCTGGACGAGGAGGTGTAAACAAACACGGGACCAGGGCCCGGCTGTCCATGTCACTGTGCACATCCCCACCCTTCCTGCAAGCCTTTGGACAGACCCTGTTCCTAAGAGCCTTTGCGACCCTGCCTTGGCCGTCCTTTGGCTGGAACTTGTTTGTGGCCCCAGGGAGGTGTCAGGCTGCGGTGGGTGGGTCAGGAAGAGCGTGGGTGCTGTGGGACGGTGACTGGATCCTCTCTGGCTTGGGGACGTGGAGCTGGTGGGTAAGTTTTGGGTCTGTGTCGCTGGCCACCCCTGTGGCCTCACTGGCTGGAATGGGAGGACCACGTGGCTGGAACTCTTCTGATCTGCTCCCCCCGAGACCGTGGATGCCCAGACGCCCCCGGAGCATCGGGCCTCTCTCCCATCTGCTGTGCCTGACCCAGCCCAGCCCTGCACGTCCTGCGTGATGGGTGTTCAGGACACTGAGGTGCCTGGTCCCGAGTCTTGTTTAAGCGTCTTTTCTCGGTGTGTGCATGGTTACAATTGGGGCTTCCAGAAAGTTCTTTCAGTCGGGTGACGGTTGTCCACAAGGGGTTCTGTCAGCTTAGAAGCAGTCTCGTCTCCCCTCCTTCTGCATTGAGGGTACTGGCGTCTGAGGGTTGGGCTGACTCACCCCAGGTCCCCCACCCTCGATGTTGGCTGTTGTTCATGCGTGTGACAAGCGTTTGGGTCCTGTTATCAGAACTGAGGCTGGAGTTCAAGGAGGGACTGTGTCCCGGGCCTAGTATACAAGTCACTGAGCACTCGACATGGGTACCCTGCCCACCGGGAAGGCTTGCCGAGCCCCCGTCGTGCCGTAGGCATCAGAGAACCTGTCGTTTGTCCCTTGGCCTACGACCTGTGCGTCGCTACGCGAGGACAGTCTTGGGAAGAGGAGGCGGCGTTGGAGCATGCTGTGGTGACGTGGCGGTGGGGGCGGGGTGGCGCGTAGACAGGACGAGCGCGGCCTGCAGAAGGAGGCGCGTGGAGGGATGACGAAGACCGGCGTCGAGGGTGCTAGCAGCCGACTCTCCATTTTGATGCAAGGGAATGAGGTGGATTTATACACCCACGATTTAAAGTTCTGAATTAAAAAAAAAAAAAAAACCATCGGGGCGCCTGGGTGGCACAGCGGTTAAGCGCCTGCCTTCGGCTCAGGGCGTGATCCCGGCGTTATGGGATCGAGCCCCACATCAGGCTCCTCTGCTATGAGCCTGCTTCTTCCTCTCCCACTCCCCCTGCTTGTGTTCCCTCTCTCGCTGGCTGTCTCTATCTCTGTCGAATAAATAAATAAAAAATCTTTAAAAAAAAATAAAAAAAAACCAAACTATTGGAGCATTTGAAGAAAAATAAAAGAATGTGTTTTTAATCTTGGAATGAGAAAGGCCTACCTACTAAGATACAAAAAATCTATGAAGGAAAAGATTGGTCAGTCTGATTTCATAGAAATGAGAACCTTTATGTGACCAAAATCAACCTAAACAAAGTTAGAAAAGGAACATTTAGGGAGAAAGTATTTTTCGCGTATGCAGCTAGAAGTTAATAGTAAGAATGTTCACAGGCTTCGGCAGACTCTGGGAGGCCCCTAACGTCCCGGTGGAAAATAGACGAAAGGTGTGAGCAGGTGACTGACAGAGGATGGGATGTAAGTTGTGCGCGAACGGCCGCCCTGTCATCTCAGGGAGACACAGACCGAAACCCGGTGGCACGTGCTGGCGAACCTGTGTGCGGTCCCAGTGCCTGGAAGGTGAAGCAAGTGACCAGAAGGCAGCGTGACGTCCTTTCCCCTCCTGTCTCGCACCTTCCGTCCTGTGACTGTCCTCGGACGTGTGCACGGGAGTCCTGGCCGCCTGCACGCTTGCGAGAAGCACGTGAGGTCGTGGGCACCGGTGTTGGTGCTGCTCCGTGTGAGGTGGGGCTTCCTTTGCAGCCAACGAGCCCGCACACGGCACTCTTGAGAAGACGAGCAGGATAGCGTGTCCCGTTGCAGTAGGTGCGTAGAAACGCAAATCCAGATGGTGGCCTGTGTGCTCACGTGGGTGGCTGTCTGAATGCACAGGAAAGTTCTGGAAGACGCCCAGGGCTTCAGCGATCCGTCTGGGGAGAGCAGCGGGCCGCAGGCAGGACGGAGACACCGGCCCTCTCTGCTGTCTCTTCCGGAGGGTTTGTGCGCGTGGTTCATGAATCAGGACGTCTCGATGACAGCAGGTGGGCAAGCGCAACGCGCGGTCGGGCTGCCGCTGATGTTTGCTCCCTGTTCACAGGTGCGGGTCCTGGCGGGAGCCTGTCCACCCCTACTATGTCAGCTCCGGCTACGCCCTGGCCCCGGCTACGAGCGCCAACGACAGCGAGCAGCAGAGCCTGTCCAGCGACGCGGACAGCCTGTCCCTCACCGACAGCAGCGTGTGAGTCCCCTCCCCTCGGGCACATCCTGGGCCATTCCCAGTGGGGGCTTTGTCTTCCCAGAAACGTTGTGTGGCCCCCCCAGCTGGTGCACAGACAGGCTGCACTGCCCGAAGGATTGTTCCACACGCTCAGTTTACGGTAGCTGCTTCCCTCTGAGGCCAAGGCTGCTGGGACCTTGGAAGGAGGGGAAGACTGTTGTGGGGACTTACTTTAAAGATGGGTGGCTGAGCAGGGTGGGCGGCGGCAGTGGCGCCCCCCCCGCCCACCCCACCAAGGATACTTGCTGTGCAGGGGTCCCTCTGTCAGTGCCCTCCTGTCACTCTTCCAGATCTAGTCCCTGTCACACACTCTGCGTAGGAGATGGGACGACGGGAGCCAGAGGGGAGCTGGTACGGCCGGTTCTGTGCCGGCCCCAGTGCCCGAAGGACTAAGGGATAGCCGCTGGGGCTGCATGTGTCCGAGAGGCCTTGGCAGCTGTCCGGAGCCACCGGGAACCTCAGCATCCCTCAGTGGCCACAGTGGACTTTATTCTTCCATTGTCCTCTCCAGGGAAGCCCTCCCTTTGTGGGAAAGTACATATTTTCTGACGTTCCGCTTTGCTTTTTGGCAGGTGGCTTTTTGGGACCCAAATGCACATCGGAAGTTTGATGGTGTAAAACACTCTGTGGTTGGGGCGCCTGGGTGGCACAGCGGTTAAGCATCTGCCTTCGGCTCAGGGCGTGATCCCGGCGTTATGGGATCGAGCCCCACGTCAGGCTCCTCCGCTATGAGCCTGCTTCTTCCTCTCCCACTCCCCCTGCTTGTGTTCCCTCTCTCGCTGGCTGTCTCTATCTCTGTCGAATAAAAAAAAAAAAAAATCTTAAAAAAAAAACCAAAACACTCTGTGGTTATATCAGGGCCTGGGCCGACCAGCCTGCCAAGGTCACCTGGGGTCGTGGCTGCTCATGAATGTCAGATTTACCCTAGTTTCAGTCACCTGACTGCTACTGATAGGAGGTCCCTGGCCAAGGCAGGGGAGGGGGGGCGGCTGGGGGCCGAAGCCCAGCGCTCTCCACCACCGTCAGGGCCAGAAGGAAGCCTTTGGCAGGGACAGTGAGCAGGTGTGAGGCACCCCCCACCTCCACCCCAGGACTGCAGGGGGTGGGAGTGGCAGCTGTCAGCCGGCCACCAGGGGTTTCTCCCCCAGCCAGCTTGTTTCTTCATGTGAAAGAATAGGGTTCCTAAACCCGTCTTTCTGTAGGGAGCATGTCTTAAAACTGTGGTGCCACTTCCTGTAGCGTTTGCCTAGTTTGTGCCTCTTCTTTGCCTGTGTCCACGTGTTCCTCCGACCATGCCCGTGGTGTGCAGTCCCGGCCAGCGTGCGCCGTTTCCGGGCCGCAGCAGCCAGCCCCCGTCACTGCACGTCTGGGACACCTTCTCTTTTCCTCTTTGGTGGCCGACCACGTGGTGGTGACATCAGGAGACGGGTCTCTCTCCATCGTCTCATCCTTTGTGTCACACCTTTAAGATAAAGTGTTGACATGTGTTTAGTAACTTCTTACTTGAAATGACGGTGGTCTCAGCAGGACCCGCCACGACCCACACGCACAGTTGACAGCTTGGGATGGGCATTTGTAGCATTTGTTTTCCTCTTCCCTGAAATTGGCTACTACAATGAAGATTAATTTGCCAGCACAATTTTTCTTGAAAAGTCTCTTAATTCTAAGAGAAGGACACGTATTTGCTAAAGAAAAGAACTAAAGATTTTAAAATATTTTTTTCCTGATATTCTATTCATCTTGGTTTACACTAAGACTCAGAAAGTAGGAATAGTCGATTCGGAATGTTCAGATATCGGAATATGTATCAGAGGCAAAAAGTAGGATTGCGTGTTTCATCTGAAGTATTTCTACTGGGCGCAGCTGCCCTTGGCACGTCAACCACGCAGTGAAAACGGTGGCGTGGCTTACTGGACTTTGGACGTGGGTGTCCAAGGACAGCGTCTGATCCGCAGAGGCATGTGGGATTTTTGAGTGCTGGTCAAAGCATGTGAGAAAGAAACAGTCTGATGGCTCAGGACACCTGAACAAAACTGTAGGGCCATGTAAAGATGTTTCAAATGCATTTGACTCACCTGGTCCTTGACAGGTGAGCCCCTTAAGTGCCCCTGCGGGACTGCTGAGCCAATGACACTGCACGCCCAGCTGGTGCCCTGACAGCCAGGGATACCGAGGCAGTGACAGGAGAGACAGACTGCCCCAGGCTTTCCACCTCGCCCTGAACCAGAGTGCACCCTTTCCAGCTAGACGGGGGCTCTGAGGCATGGGATTTTAAGAGGAGAACGTGACATTCCTGCCTGCCGATGCTGCCGCTGAGCTGGCGGGTGGGGGCTTCCCGGAACGTGGGTCAGGGCACGCTGGGCACCATGTGCTGGCACCATGGGCAACTGCCCAACACTTACTAAAGTGAGATCAGCATCGTGGCCGCATGTGTGAACCCTGCTGTCGAGTAAGAGCAGCCCTGCTTGTGACAGTGCTCCGGCCCCATCCCCCACCGGCCCCCGGCCTCGACGGCACCCACTGCGGGCCAAGGAGGTCCATGTCTTCCGACAGCCAGACGATCGAGAGCCTCATCCCTTCCAGCTATCAGAGTCGGCAGCCCACCTCAGAGTCCTTCCGTGACAAGGAGATGGGGACCCAGAGAAGCCACCCTCTCTCAGCATCCCGCTCTGCCGGGCATCGTCACGGCCTTCGGGCTCCTGTTAGCCACCGTGCTTCCCAGAGTAGCTTGCTTGCTTGATCTATTTATTTTTAAGATTTCATTTCTTTATTTGACAGAGAGAGAGAGCACAGGTGGGGGGAGGAGCTGCAGGCAGAGAGAGAAGCAGGCTTCCCGCTGAGCAGGGAGCCCAATGCGGGGCTCGGTCCCAGGGTCCCGGGATCATGACCTGAGCCCAAGGCAGACCCTCAACGACTGCGCCACCCAGGCGCCCCAGGAGAAACCATTCTTAGCTATGAAGCCATAGAGAGCAGGCCGTGCAGTGTTGTGTGTGCACTCACACCGGGCTGTCTGTCTCCTGGACAGGGACGGAATCCCACCGTACAGGATCCGCAAGCAGCACCGCCGGGAGATGCAGGAGAGCGTCCAGGTCAACGGGCGGGGGTCTCTACCTCACATTCCTGTAAGTCCCCCCGGCATAGCCCTCCCCCCCCATCAGCGAGGTCGGGGCTCAGCGGCCCTCTTGGACCGTACCCGTCCCTTCGCCCTACCGCACCTGGCCACCGTGGCACTGGGCAGTGGGAAAGACACTTGGCTGGGTTCCTGTGGGTTCAGGTCACATCCAGGCACAGGACGTGGTCGCACGCGGTCACACCCTGCAGGCTGGAGGGGGCCGCACGGGTGGCTTGAGGGTCCAGCCTGCACAGTCCCTTCAGAGGAGCAAGGAGTGCCTGGTGCAGCACGTGCCAGGCAGTCCTCACCCCTCCTGTTAAGTGAGGTGCTTCTCCTTGAGGTGGGAGGGCGACTCTGAGCCCATCACCAGCCTGATGCCCCGGCCCGGCCCCTGCACGGGCCTCCTGACTGCAGCTGCATCGTTGGGAGGCCTGGCGGCGACATTTCGTGACCCCAGTCCCAAGTGACTGTGAGCACGTTCTGTGGAAGCCGTCTCTGCTTCGCCTCTTAGGGTGAACGCGGTGACGTGACTGGTTCTCCTGACTGTGGGCGCTGGGGGGCTTCCCAGCGCAGGCCGGGCAGCCTGTCTCCACCGCAGAGTTCCCCTGTGGGTGAGGGAGGGAGTAGCTTTCCTTACTTTGGCACACTGTCTGAACGGGAGAGCTTGTCAGGAAAGAGAAGGAAAGCTTACGGTTGCCTCTAGCCCCTTGGCGGCCGTGAGCACCCGTGGGCGGTTTTCTCCGCAGGGTCACTGTAGACCCGTCTGTGGTCAGGCTCCTCATTAGTCTTCTAGCTTTTCAGATACTCAGTTTTCAAACGAGAATCGTGATGGTTGACGATTGAGAGGAAACGATGTGGGTGTGCTCTTACTAACCAGCATTCTGTCACTTCCCAGCCAGCCCTCCGCACGGCCCAGATGTGGCCTAAACCAGGCACTGACGGTGTGTGTGTGGGGAGCGTATGTGTGCGAGCATGCTGCCGGTGACCCCTAGGGGCTCCCTCTCAGGGAGCGCCAGCCTGGCTCCTGCTGTCTGGAGCAGCCTGGGCCTGAGCCCAGACAGGTGCCTGCTCCTGCCTTCGCCTCAGTATGTGGTACGGCCCGCGTCTCTCAGCTCTGCTCACTGGACACTTAAACTCAGAACTGGCTGTGAGCAGGGGAAGCCAAAGGGGTATCCCGTGTCCCCGAAAGGAAGGGAGCGAGGGGACACAGGAGCCACGCAGAGGCGCTCCCTCCCCCGGGCTCAGCTGGGCATCCGCATTCGTGGTGGGTCTGCGTCTCTGCTAGCAAAACGGACAAGGAGCGCGTGGTGGGGAGCAGGACGCTGACGCCAACCCCGATCGTCCCTCAGGAAGTATTTGCTCACCGTGGGAAGAAGCAACAGACGGAGCTGCTCCGTCAGGACAGAGAGGAGGGTCTGGCGCCCCCCAGGGGCCTCTTGCTAGGGATGTCACCAGGACACAGCCCAACTTAAGGGCCATTGTGCATAAGAACTGGCTTCAGAGTTCCAGAAGTCACCGGGTCATGAGAGTCCAGGGGAGACAGGAGTGCAGGGTTACAGCCCTGCTGAGCACCACAGGCCTCAGTGGGGCAGGAGGAAAAGCAATGTGAGGCCCTCGTGGCCTTAGGCTCTGGGGTGCTGCCTCAGAAAACCCTCCCGTGTAGGACACCAGCCAACAAATGCTTGCTGATGGGACATCAAGTAGGCAGCTCACTCTCAAAGTATTCAGGAATGGCGTTCTTGCAACTTCTGTGCAACAGCTCCTTCCTTCCTTCCTTCCTTCCTTCCTTCCTTCCTTCCTTCCTTCCTTCCTTTTTTCTTTCTTTCTTTCTTTTTTTCTTTCTTTTTCTTTCTTTCTTTTTCTTTCTTTCTTTTTTTTTCTTTCTTTCTTTTTCTTTTCTTTTCTTTTCTTTTCTTTTCTTTTCTTTTCTTTTCTTTATTTTATTTATTTATTTGACAGAGAGAGAGACAGCCAGCGAGAGAGGGAACACAGTCAGGGGGAGTGGGAGAGGAAGAATCAGGCTCCCAGAGGAGGAGTCTGATGTGGGCCTCGATCCCGGAACGCCAGGATCACGCCCTGGGCCGAAGGCAGATGCCCAACGATTTAGCCACCCAGGGGCCCTTTCTTTCTTTCTTTCTTTCTTTCTTTCTTTCTTTCTTTCTTTCTTTCTTTCTTTCTTTCTTTCTTTTTCTTTCTTTCTTTCTTTCTTTCTTTCTTTCNTTTTCTTTCTTTCTTTCTTTCTTTCTTTCTTTCTTTCTTTCTTTCTTTCTTTCTAAGATTTATTTTTTTTAGAGAGAAGGAGAGTGCATGTGCGAGCAGAGAGAGAGGGAGAAGCTCACTGCCTGCTGAGCAGGGAGCCCGACACACAGGGTTCAATCCCAGGACCCCAGGATCATGACCTGAGCTGAAGTCAGATGTTTAACAGACTGAGCCACTCAGGCACCCCTCAAAATAAACAGTACAGACCTGGAAAGACTTCTCAGAATGTGGCATGAAGAGAATCAGGAAGAGTCAAGAGTGAGAGGTGTCCTTGGGGTAATGTTCCAGAATCGAGGAAAGCGAGGAGTCCTCAGGTCCTGAAAGATCCTAGGCAAGTCAGCATGAAGATAGAGCCGAGAAAGTCAGTGGCATGGCAGCGAGAGCCTGGCCTTACTGTGCGGTGTGGACAGTGCTGTGGGCTCACAGGCTTCCTGCGTCAGTTGCCCAAGCCCTACAGGGTAGGCTGGCCCTGGGGAACCATCCAGCGAAAGCAGGAGGTCTGGTGTGTTCTTGAGAAAAGCGGGTGACCTCGAGCTGTGGTTGCCTTCTGGGGAAGGTTTAACGAGCCCTGGTCTTGGAGCTTTTCACTCATTGACGGGAACAGACCATGGCTGGAGTGGACTGGGCATGGCCAGGCGGTTAGTGCAGACAGGGAGCCAGAGGTCAGCGGCCTCCTCACCCGGCTGGGCTTTGTCTCTGGTCCAGTGGGAGAAGCAGCTCTTGATTACGTGCTTATCTGCGGTGTGGGGAGCTTCTGGGCCTCTGTGGGGCCCCGGCCCCAACTCTTATTTGATGGTTCAGCAGAGGGGCCTGGTGGGGGTGGGGGCCGCAGGGGCAGGGGCTCTGCCTGGGTGTCTTGGCCCCCTGCAGTGGGCGCCGTGCGTGGGAGCACTGGACGCAGCCTCGAGTCCCCGCCTGGGCGTGCAGGGTCAGGGCAGACAGCAGCACGTTGTTTGGTGACCGTGGCGGGAGTTCCCGGGGAAGAGAGTGCGTGCTGCATTGGCCTTGGGCCTGGTGGACTCCTGTGGAAACTAATGAGGAGACACGTCGCCCACGTGGACTCGGGTGGCCAGGAGGGGGAGCTCTTGCGCCCGGCGTTAGGAACAGTCAAGTGCAGACGCGGCCGAGCCCTGTGAGCGGGAAGCGGGAAGGGTCCGCAGTTACAGGGCGGGTGTGCTCCGTATCTGCCACACCACCCGCCACGCAGGCACCTCGGCCAAGGAGAAGCGCCATCGCCCTGGACGCTTGCTTCTCCCCAGCGGACTTGCATCCACAGCAGGCCCTCCCAACCTCCTTCCCTTCTCCATAAAATCACCTCTTTTCCTTTGTTTGTGGGAGGAGTCTATGATTTTTGCCATCGATTGCTTGTTCTCAATTGCATTTCTTTGCTTTTCTGCACAAAGCCATTTTTCCTGGTCAGATAACTGACGTTTAGTTTGAAGGGTGACATTTCTTACCTAACACACCAGGAAACGATGGCGCCGTCTTCTCAGAGGTTGTGGAGAGCCACGATTGAGGTGTGTCTCCCCGGCGGGTGACTCCGGCCTGGTCCGGGAGCCCGCGCGTGTTCGTTTGGTCGTTGGGCCAGAGACTCACAGGTGGGCAGAGGCGGGCGCAGGTTCCGCGGCCCACAGCTGCCCCTCGTGCCCTCACCCTGCTGTGCTGCGTGGACTTGCAAGGGCTCCTGGGGCCAGGCTGAGGGGCTGTGCGTCGCGGGCTGCGCCGGGGTCATACAGGTGCCAGCCCTGACCCTGCAGGTGTGCCGTGTCTGCTCCTTGTGGCTGCGGGAGGGGCCGTTTTCACGCCCCAAAGTCCCCAGGTTTAATGACTGCAACTTTTCCCTTTGTGACCCCTGTTCCTCCGTGGCTGGGAGGTGGTTCGTGTCCGGACCTGGGATTTGTAACTTGGGCAGTTTGCTACTTTCAGAAGCATAACTGTGCAGCCTAGAGGCTCTTTCAGAGCACACGGGCTCGGGGGTGTGTATCTGCCACGGAGCCAAGCCTCCCACATGTCCTCTCGCCGGAGTCACTCCACGTGCACGTGGTTCCGTCTTGGTGGTGCTATTCACTCTGCCCGTGGCCTGCGTGTAGCAGGACCGTGAAGCTCTCGCCATCTGGACCTCTGGCCTTCAGCTCTCAGTCCCGTTTGGGTCCCGGCATTCTGTGCTCGGCGCGGTACCCAGAGAAACCAGCACTCCCGCCCGACCCCACTGGCCTCTGGGCCTCACTTGTCTGTGTGAGTGTCCTGTCCTCGAAGATGCCTTCAGAGCCTCAGCCTCTTGGCCGTCACAACCGCCCAGGCTCTTCTGGGAACTCTGCACACCCCCGGTTGCCCTTGGGTCTGGCCTCCTCGCCTCCAGGACAAACTCCTGTCCGGCGTTAGGCACCACTGGACGGTCAAAAAAGTGCGTGTGTGTCTGTGTGTGCACGTGTGCACGTGTGTGCTTATGGGTCTGTCTTTGGGAGGGAATGACAGTAATCGGCAGATAGCAGCGGTTAGGGAATCTGGGTGAAGGGTGGACGGGAGTTGTTTGTGCTATTCGTACAACTTCTTTGATTTGAAATTATTTCAAGGTAAGGTCACACCCCAGAAATAGTGTATCGTGTATTCCTGTAAACGGCACTGCGGAGTTGTGTCTTCTGAAAAGGAAGGTCCTTCTATTTCCCGTGATACTTTCCTGAGTCCTGAGTTTTGTGTCTCCTGTCCTGAGCTGCTGCACCTACACGCCAGGGGCGGCTGTCCCCTGCTGCACAGGACGGTCCTGCGGGCTCAGCCCCTCCCTCTTGCGTGGTCTTTGCAGCCCTCCCTTCCCTGTTGCCAGGCCTCACTGGGGATTGGCCTGGCCAGTCGTGTTAGAGGCACTTCTCTGGGGTGGGCTGGGGGGCCGAGGCGAAGGGCACACCTGGGCTTAGGACACCAGAACCTCCTACTAGTGGGGCCCTGCCAGCCGCTCTGTAATGACCTAACCCCGAGCTGACCCAGACCTAACCCGGCTCCTGCCTGCTCCAAGCCTCCCGTTCTCTGCTCATGAGGCTGAAATGTTGCCAGAGCTCTGTTCCCCCTCCCAGGTCAGCTCTGGGTGAAGGACAGCTTTAGTCCAACAAGAAAAGGGGGCAGTGAGGGAGTTGACACCAAGCGAAAGGGAGAAAACGCAAACACTTGCTTCAAGATAAGATGCAGGTTTCACAGGCTGCTGCTTGTCACACAGCAAGCGCTTGCGGGCCATCTTGGCATGGGGGTGGCTAGCTAATGGGCAGTGTCTCCTTGTAGCGCACTTACCGAATGCCAAAGGAGATCCGTGTGGAGCCCCAGAAGTTCGCCGCGGAGCTCATCCACCGCCTGGAGGCCATTCAGCGGACACGGGAGGCCGAGGAGAAGCTGGAGGAGCGGCTGAAACGCGTCCGGATGGTGAGTGGGCCCCTTCTGAGGAAGGCCATACAATGTCTCCGTTTCTGAATTATCTTAGTACAGTGCGGTGGAGTTGAGGACAGCTCCGGGCCCCAAGGAGCTCCCTCTAGGGTCTCCCAGCATGCTGACCCTGTCCTGGTGTCTGGCTGCTCTCCTGTGACACCTGCTCCTCTGAACACCGCCCCCCACCCCGGCGCATGCCCAGACATCACTCTCTCTGGAAGAGGAGGTGCCCATGGCGGGGGGCCCTCCAAGCCAAGGCCTGGAGCAGCCTGTACTTCTTGGCCCTGTGCAGGCTGGGGTTCCTTTTCCACCTTGTGGGAAGACAGTTGAGAGGTGGGCTGAGACCATGCCCAGCTGTCGCCCCCAGGTGGTGGCTACACTGGAACAGCATAGACTCAGCTCCTGGAGGGCACTCGTGGCACTCGACATGCATGCAGACTGGCCTGGCCTCTCCTTGCAGCCAGTCCCTGTCCGCGCTCCCCTCTCCTCGCTGCTGCAGGCTCTCAGGGCCGGTCCTCCCATCTGCCTTGCTGGCCCCATCTCATGTTCTCTAGGCCCCCTCGGCGCGTGGAACTGAGCTTTTCCCCGAGTGCTGGTCGATGGAGGCCTGTCGTGGACACGGGCCCGGTCCCGCGCCACGTGCACGTGCAGAGTGGATCCTGTCCTTGGCGGGAAAGGCTGGTGGCTCCGACTTGTCATCTCAGAATGCAGAAAGGCTTTAGGTTCGGGCGTAGACTTCTGTGTATCTTGTTTTCTGACCTGTGGCCTTACTTGACAGAGTGCTGAATAGGAAGTTTCGTGTGATTTCTGATTTATTTGCTTTAGTACTTTTCTGCCTATAACTGTCAAAGAGACTCTGCCTTTGTCGTCCCTGCGTGTCGTCCTGCGAGATTCCCTTCCACACGCGTTCAGGGGCTTCTGTGCTGAGACGCTGATAACAGGCAAGCTCCTCGAGTGAGGCCCTCCCAGGCTCCCCACACCTTACGCGGTTGTCGATCCTCGAGGCCACTGCCGCCTGTCCTCCTGGAGCTGTGGGCCCTGAGTCCCTGGAGTCAGGCCTTTGCTTTTCTCTTAACATGTGGGACTTCCCTGCGGACATTACGAGTGGCCGCCACTGGGGGCGCCCTGCTGGCTCGGTCAGAGGAGCGTGTGACTCTTGATCCCAGAGTCGTGAGTTCGAGACCCATGTTGAGGGTAGAGTTTAAGAAAAAGAAAAAAGAAGAAATGGTCACCACTAAGTGGGTGTCATCTGTTCTTTTCTCAATATTTTATGCCCAGTACCTGAAACTAAACGTGATGGTGCTTAAAGGAGTTATTTCTCTGCCTGACGTTCATATTTACAGTACACACCTGAGCCCTCCCCAGACTCTTGTCAGACCCTCAGGAGGGGCCTGCTGTCCTCCACTTTGCACGCTTTCTCAGGTGGGTCGTGTGCACTCGAAGGCTGGAGATGCTGCCCTGAGGGTGGGCCCGGTCCACGGCCCACGGTCACACTTGGCGGTTCCGTGCACACGGCTGTGCCCTGCAGCTGCCGACCGGGCTTCTGGAGCTCCCTCATGTGACACCCAGCTTTGAAACAAGGGGCCTCCCCTCCGCCCCCGTGTTTCAGATTTCAAGTAGCGTGTCGGAACCTGGGATTCGTGGCGGGTACCAGGAAGGCAGGTGCGGTCACTGAGGCGATCGGCCTGACGGCGGTGCTCTCTGAGAGGGAGTCTGTGTCTAAGGACCAATGCAGGGACACGTGCATGAGTGTTGCCAGCGTCCCGTCCTTGCCCTCGTCGTGACCGGGGAGCCGCAGCGCAGGTGCCGGCCCGAGGGTCTGCGTGTGCTGACTGCTGGCTTCCAGCACGGAGGCCTTAGTGAGTGACGGGAGGGACTGTCAGGAGCAGAGTCGCGGGAAGGATGTAGCAGGTGACACAGCTGGCACAGTGACTCTGCCTCTCCCCTCCGCTAGCCTCAGTCAGCCACCCTCAGAACAAATACGCTCGTGAAATAAAAGAACGTGACGTTTCGTGACCCTTCAGAGAGGAAGGTCCGTCAGCTTTCGTCCGTGTGTCAGGTTTCCCATCTGGGCTCAGCGGCTCTGTGTGCCCGTGGTCCTGGCAGGTCCGCGTTCGTGGGGCACGTTTGAGAGGCAGCTTAGCTGTGGGTACTCCGCGCACCGTTCTCACGGCTCAGTCGGAGTCTCCTGTTCTCCGGGGCAGCCCTGGCCGGTCCGGAGCGGGTGTGCTTGGATCCAGCAGGGGCCCTCATAGAGGGGCAGCACCTGGCCCCAAGGACGACACGGTGCCCCGTGACCTCACAGAACGTGTTCACACCCACAGCCCCTTGTGTTTCTGGCCTGTCGGTTCCGGAGCTAACGGGCAGGCATGTGGCGTCAGCTCAGGTGCGCGGCCCTGTGCGGGGCCTGCCGTGGCCTCTGGCGGTGATGCCGGGCTCTGCTGCTGCCGCCGCGTTGTTCCCGCAGGTGCCCCGCGGTTCTCGGGGCGGCCCACAGCCCCACCGCGGGCCGCGCCATCTCATCTGTCGTCCTGTGTATTTAAACACAGAAACCCAGGAGAAAACGAAATTTAATTACCTGCGTACGGGGAGTCCACGCGGACGTGAGATTCCCTGTCTCGGGTGATTTTGTAGCCTGTATAAATGTACCATAAATTTGTCTTTTTAGGAAGAACAGCTACACGTTTTTAAATAACTTATTTTTATTGGGGCGCCTGGGTGGCTCAGTCAGTTAAGCGTCTGCCTCTTGGTTTTAGCTGAGGTCACGATCTCAGGGTTATAGGATCGAGCCCCATGGCAGGCTTTGCACTGAGCGGCGAGCCTGCTTCAAGATTCTCTCCCTCTGCCTCTTCGCGGTGCGCGTGCGCGCTCACTCTCTCTCAAATAAATTAATGAATCTTTGAAAAATAACTTGTTTTATTGTGAAATTTGGAAAATAAGAACAAAGAAGAAAGTGAAAACTATTAGCTAGACAATTCAGTTAAGCCTGTAACATTTCAAAACCCTAGAATTGATTTCCTCCGTATGCAGAGACACTGAGACAGACTGGATCTCAGCGTCTGCCAGCCCCAGCCCCTGGGGATTGAGAGAGGCCCCCTTGCTCACTGCTGCCTTTGGGAGTCACTTTCAGTGCCCTGGGGAGGGCAAGGCGGCGGGAGACATGGGGTGGGGTGCAGGAGCCCAGGGTCCCAGTCTGTGCCCGTGAGGGGCATACTCACCATCCACCCATCCACGTGCCCATCCCTCTGTCCTCCTGTGCGACACCTGCACCCTGAGCAGGACTGTCCTGTCTGCTGCTGACTGCTGTGCTAGTGACATGTAGATACCTTCCCATGAAGTGGAAAGTTTTGTGGCAAAGTTTTTGAGATTTGTTTGTCGTAGAGTGTAGGGGTAGCTACCCCGTTCTTTTTGGTTATTACCAAATTTACTCAACATTATTCTGGTTTGCACGATTCAGTGAGTTGAGAAAATCAACACGAGATGGATCTTTTGGACTCAGACTGATGCGATGTTTATAGGTGTGGTTCTGCGGGCTGTTGGACAAATGAAAATCAGCTAGTTCAATGTGAGAATTTACCAAGAAACACATAGCAAGATAATTAAGCAGAAAACGGGAGCTCTTGTGTGCAAGGGGAGTATTCCCTTTGAAAATACAATGGAAAAATGGCTATAAAATTGAGGAATAGGAGGGGTCCTCGGCTGGCTCAGCCAGAGGAGCGTACAACTCTTGGTCTCGCGGCTGTGGGTTCGAGCCCCACACTGGGGGTAGAGATGGCTTAAATACGTAAAAATTTTTTTGAAGATTGGGGAATAGGAAAATCAGCTGAAAAGGTAAAAGTGTCTTTATTGGGAAATGTGAAAGAAAGCTTCTCCGTGAGCAGGACTTAGGCTGGCGTGGTGACTGTTGAAGTGCTGGTGCGTGGTGGCCACGTGCGCGTTCGCGGGTGCGCTTGCGGCCGGGTGGGGACGGGGAGCCCTCCCGTCATCCTGGGGTCAAACCAGCGGTGCCTCCGGTGCCCCATCTGCCCCACTTCATCCTGGGCTCAGGGCTCCTGACACCCCGGGGCGGTGCTGCCAGGCTTATGTCTTTGTGACCCCAAGTGTGAGGCTTCTGTGACACGGCCAGTGCCAGGAGCTGACTCGCGGCCTTGTCCTGCAGGAGGAAGAAGGCGAGGATGGTGACCTGCCCTCCGGCCCCCCCGGGGCCAGTCATAAGCTGCCTTTGGCCCCCGCCTGGCACCACTTCCCACCCCGCTATGCAGACGTGGGCTGCATGGCGCTGCGGGACGCGCACGAGGAGAACCCCGAGAGCATCCTGGATGAGCACGTGCAGCGGGTCATGAGGACGCCTGGCTGTCAGTCACCGGGGCCCGGCCACCGTTCCCCCGACAGTGCGCACGTGCCCAAGATCGTGGGGGTGCTGGGGGGCGTGCCCTCTGGGCATGGTAAGCACGCACCCAAGTCGGGGGCGAAGCTGGACACGGCTGGCCTGCACCTCCACAGGCACGGCCACCACCACGGTCACCACAGTGCTGCCAGGCCCAAGGAGCAGGCCGATGCTGAGGCTGCCCGCCGGGTGCAGGGCAGCTTCGCCTGGGGCCCGGAGCTGCACGGCCACGCGGCCAAGCCCCGCAGCCACTCGGAGAGCGCGGGTGCCGCCCCCAATGCCAGCGACAGCCTGGCCTACAGGTGAGTGTCTGACAGCCTGAGGCTTGCTTTGGGATGGGGGCTGTGGTTCCTTTGTCTCTGATCCTGTGTCAGCAGGGACCACGTGTGTCTTCCCCAGGGGGAAGGTCACATGAGACGCTGCGTCTCCCCTGGTTCTGTTCTGGTTTTGTCGGCTACGATTCCCCTTGAGAAGTCGTTCAGCCGCAGGGGGCCGGGCGGCTCAGCCGGTTGAGTGTCTGACTCTTAGCTTCGGCTCAGGTTGTGATCTCAGGGTCATGAGATGGGGCCCCTGTGGGTGCCACCGCACTTGGTGGGACGTCTGCTTCTCTCCCTCCCTCTGTCCCTTTACCTCTGCTCCTCCCGACTTGTGCGTGCGGGCACTAGTTCGCACCAGCTCTTGCTCAGATCTCCAGAACAATAATCTTAAAGAATCAAAGTCGTTGAACCATAGTCCGCTGCAGGGTCCAGGTGCCCGGCGTGGGTGTTGGGCCCTGCCTGGGGGTGCTGACCGCCCAGGGCTCCAGCCTGGGAGGTGCTTCGGTAAAGACCCACCTGTTTCAGAGGGAGGCGTCTGGGCGAGGAGTGACTGGGTCCTGGGGCTGCCACCACCAGGTGGGTGAAGGACGGATGCTGGTGCCGCCTGGACACCTTCCTTCACGTCCCACCAGACAGACCCCGACAGCCTCCCAGCATGGAGGCAGGGCCCACGAGGACACAACTTTGTCGGAGCTGCCCAGTGTCCGGCCGGGTCATGTCAGCAGCCGACTCCCCGCTCTTGCTCTTGCAGCGGGAAGGCTGGCACTGCCTCTAGAAGAAATGCCAAGAAGACCGAGTCGGGGAAGAATGCTGGCACTGAGGTGCCAGGCCCGTCGGAGGACACGGAGAAGAACCAAAAGATCCTGCAGTGGATCATGGAGGGGGAGAAGGAGATCAGCCGGCACCGCAAGGCCGGCCACGGGTAAGATCCTGCAGTGGATCATGGAGGGGGAGGAGATCAGCCGGCACCGCAAGGCCGGCCACGGGTAAGAGGCGCCAGCGTCCTGGGCGGGGACGCCCGCTGCTGAGAGCGGTCTCCGGTCACCGCGCCTCCGTGTGAGCTCCTCTTGCTGCGCCCCACCCGCCAGGGCGGGGTCCCGCTATCACACGGCTGCTCTCACACGGTTATTTCTGGGGTGGTGATGCCTCCACGTGACAGTGACCTAAGTTACTGGGGAAGTTAGGCCGGTACCTGCCCGTCACTCCAGACAGAGCCCGCAGGAGAAGCCGGCTGTGCTTGCAGCTGGTCGTCCCCGGCCGTCTGAGCTACGTATTGCCCCCACACGGCCAGAGGCTGCTCTGGAGGGTGCGGAGCCAGGCCTCCAGACAAGCCCTTGCTGCCCCACACGGGTCCGTCCATCGTGGGGCGACCAGCGGGGGCTGGGGCTCAGACACAGCCCTGGCCTGGAGACGCGTCACGTCACTTGCAGAATAGCGGCCTGGGCCCTGGGGCTGGTGGGTCTACCGGTTGGCGGGTGGGCTTCCCTGACCTTCCATCTTGGTCCTGGTTGGGGAGGGTGGAGTATGTGGGGTGGGGGTAGGTGAGATGGGGTGGCGCCGCCCCCCTCTGGGTCCCCGTGTCTGGTCTCCACGTGGCCTGGGAACAAGCAGTCACAAAACCTGGCCTGCGTTAGGGGTCTCTCCGGAGCTCCTCTCTTGTTCTGGTGGGGGTGGGGTGGATTGTTGCTTTCTCTCTTTCTTTCTTCTTGGGGTTTCGCAAGGAATGGCTCTGTGCTGGCCGCTCCTCCTACTGCAGATGGAGGGTTTCTGTGGTTGGAGAGTAAGAGGCATGTCTGGAAGCAGTCTCTGGTTGGAAGCTAGCTGTCAGGACCGGCCATTTTAAATGATGGTGTTTCAGTAACCCCACGAGGTCCCTCTGGCCTCTCTAGAGCTGGGGTGGGGGGCGTGTGCCTCTGCTTTTGTTGTTCTGCCGTAAAGCGGGTGGGGGTGGGGGCATGGGGCAGGGTTAGGGAGGACGTGGNTGAAAAGATGGGAGGGGATGGGGTTTGGGAGGAAGCTGGGGAGGGGAGGTTGGGTACAGATGGGTGCAGGGAGGGGGTGGGCGTTGTGCCCCAGAGCGGAGGTCTCCTTGTGTCTTGTTGTGGGCTCTTCACCTTCCCCTGGGGTGTCTTGCCTTGGGCAGTTCTCGGGTCATAAGGGCACTGACCTACCCACTCCCCGGGGGCCCTCTTCTTGGGGTTCGCTCCTTGCGCTCAACCCCGCGTTTCCAAGGGCTCCAGCCATGACTAAAGGAGGCTGATGTTTTCACTGGAGTTCGTTCAGGGGTTGAGCAGACGTATAACTGCACATTTCCTGGGTTTAGTAACAGAGGCACAGGGCTGCTGTCGCACTGAGGGAAAAGTCAGAAAAAATTACACGTTCAGGGTTAGGCTGTTAAGCATTTTAACAGGGAAGCGAATACGCCAACATAACGAGAGTAGGTATGTCTAGATTATGGTGTTTTGGATTGTTTATATTTGTCTTTGAGTTTTCTGTATATTTCAGGTTTTTCACAAAGCATTTATTTTGGTATAAAATGTTCTTTAAAAACACTGAAAACTTTTCTTTAAAAGAAGTCCATGTAGGGGCGCCTGGGTGGCACAGCGGTTAAGCGTCTGCCTTTGGCTCAGGGCGTGATCCCGGCGTTATGGGATCGAGCCCCACATCAGGCTCCTCTGCTAGGAGCCTGCTTCTTCCTCTCCCACTCCCCCTGCTTGTGTTCCCTCTCTCGCTGGCTGTCTCTATCTCTGTCGAATAAATAAATAAAATCTTTAAAAAAAAAAAAAAGTCTACGTAGCATAGGACTTATATTTCAATAAAGTTATTAAAAATACGTTACCAAAGGAGCGCCTGGGTGGCTCAGATCATGGTCTCGGGGTCGTGAGATCGAGCCCCGAAGTTGGCGGGGGGTCTGCTTGAGGTTCTCTCTGCCCCTCCCGCCGCTCCCTCTCTCTCTGCCTCTCATATAAATATTTTTCAAAAATTACAGAGTAAGTGTGCCACAAAGGACCGTGTGTGTCGTGTGGTACGGGAGGTCAGTGCTGTGCTTGGTCGCCCCCGGCCCTGCCGCAGTTCCGGGCACCCGCCCGTGGCCAGGGTTTCAGATGATGCCACGCCTTATTCTCTTGCTCCCAAGGTCTTCCGGCGCCAAGAAGCAGCAGACGCACGAGAGCTCCAGGCCCTTGTCTGTCGAGCGTCCTGGGGCCGTGCACCCTTGGGTCAGTGCTCAGCTCCGGAACTCCGTCCAGCCCTCCCATCTCTTCATTCAAGACCCCACCATGCCCCCCAACCCGGCCCCCAACCCACTGACCCAGCTGGAGGAGGCCCGCAGGCGTCTGGAGGAGGAGGAGAAGAGAGCCAGCAAGTTACCCTCAAAGCAGAGGTACGGGGGCAGCAGGGAGAGCAGGCCACGCCCCCTGCCGGGGCTGCTCCGGGTGCCGTGGCGCTGCTTTGGGCTGAGGTTTCCCAGGCCTGAGGCCCCCGCAGAGAGCCGCGCTGGCCACCCACTGGCAGTTCTGGTTTCTTCTTTTCACTGAGAAGGGGCATGGCGAGCGGCCCTGCTTTGTAACCAGGGTCTGGGAGGGCGTGTGGTCATTACGTTGTCCTTCTGGGGCCAGAGAGGGAGCCCTCTCTATTCTGTGAGCGTACACTCGTCCCGTCTCTTGGTGGAAGCCTGCAGCGCCCATCGCGGCACGGAACAGCTAGAGGTTGCAGTCAGGCTGAGCTCAGCACGGGGTCCTAAAATTTCCAAACTGCCCCTGCCTGCAGCCCAGGAAGGGGGCCGTAAACGGTGCCATCCGCAGGTAGGACGGTCAGCATTGCTGAAGTACGTGCAGATGTAAACGTCTTCTCCTGGATGGAACCCAAGCGCCAGAGTCCCCCTTGCTGCGGGCCACCTTGCTGAGTGGGGCCAGAGAGGCCTGACCCACTGCTGATGCAGCCTCAAACAAACCCAGGGGGCACCCTTTGTGATAGCGGGTCTTCTCTCGAGGCCAGAATGTCATTTCCCTACCCGTTCAGCTGGGCCTTGAGGTGACTTTTCCCCGACGGATCAGAGTCTCTGTGAGGGGCCTGGAAATCTGCATTTCCCACCGGGGGCCTGGGAAGCATGGTCACACAGTGGCCCTATTCTCCTCAGATGTTGCCAGTGCCCCTTGTCCAGTCTGGGATCGCTGGTTGTCGTTTCCAGCAGCCTCTGTGTGTGTGAGGCTGTCCAGCTCTTGGGAGGCTGGTGTCCGTGCCTGTCTCATTGGGCAGAGCCTGAAGTCTGAGTGTGTCCCCTGGTCATTGAAGGTAACCACGTTTATGGCCCATCCCACACCCTGTGATCCTGTCAGCAGAGAACCAGGGAGCCAGCCTGGCACAGGATGCCTGCGCTGGTGCTGGGGATGACTCTTGGTCTGACGGGGCACGTGACCTGGAGGCAGACCGGGGAGCGGGGGGGGCCATCTGAGAAGGCACTGGGACACGTGGGTAGGAGGTCCTCTCTCTGCACGGACCTTCTGCAGGGGCTTTGTGGCACCGTGGTCCTGCCATGCTCTGGCCGTGCCGGGCTCGCGTCTGGTCTTCCTGCCAGCACCCAGCGGGCCCTGCATGGGCCCTTGCTGGCCGGACACACCACACAGGCCTGTCGGGGATGCGTGTTTTGGGCTGTGAGCCTCCTGATGGGGTATTGGCCGGTGGTTGGCACCTGCACGTGTCGTCGGTCCAGGGCGTGTAGGCCTTTGGTAAATGGCTACAGACACGAGTGAAGGTCCCGAGGCAGCAGTGGCGTGCTGGGCGCTCCCCGAGCCCCTTGTGGGGTGACCCTCCCCAAGGCTGGCAGAAGAGAAGTCACTGTCAGGGCTGCACAGCATCACGCCTGGGGCGGACAGCCGTGTGGAGAGCTGCTGCTGGGCAGCCGGCCCCGGGACAGGCCTCCCCGGCTGCTGAGGACGGAGCGGCGTCGGAGCGCGGACGAGGAAGAGCTGCGCCACACGGGGGAGGCCAGAGGCCGGCCCTCTCCAGAAGGCCCTTCTCATTGTGGAGGAAGTGACAAGACCCTAGCGCCGCAGATCGGTGGCTCCCGAGTGTGGTCCCGGCTTGTCTGTCGTGCACTGAGGAGTCTGGGAACTCTGAGTAACGGAAGCAGCGTCTGTCTCCTGACTGAGCCCGAAGGAGCCCTTGATATTCCAGTCCTGTGGTTTGGTGTTGTCTGCCTCACACAGTAGCAGCCGTGTTTGGTGGTGACGGACCCTCTCGGGGGCCCCTGCTCCGTCTGCCGGTCTGTGGCCCCACTGTCACCTCGGAGCCTTGGCGGAGGCCCTGCCCCAGCACCTGCGGCTCACTGACGTGGTTGTTCCCTAGGTATGTGCAGGAGGTCATCCAGCGGGGGCGCTCCTGCGTCAGGCCAGCGTGCACACCTGTGCTGAGCGTGGTGCCGGCCGTGTCGGACTTGGAGCTCTCCGAGACAGAGTACGTGCGCCCCCCGCGGGTCCCGGTACCGCTTACCCAGACTGCGCGTGGGCCAGGTCCCGCGGTGGAGCCGCCGCTCCCAGGACAGGATTTGGGGCGCCGCACTGGAAGAGACGGGCCTGGGCTCAAGCTTTCTGTCTCCGTGGAAGGAGACGCGGGCCGTCCTCATGTGACACGTGGCCAGCAGGCCAGAGAGGAAGTTCTGCTCTGCCTCCTCTGCTCTGGCCCATGCCCCCCGCCCGCCTTTACTTTCCCGAGCTTCCTAGCCGGCCTGGGGCTCCCTGGTGTGTGACTGGCTGTGTTCCCCTGGCTCGGCCGCCTAGAAGCACCTGTACCGGCGGCATGGCTGTGTCCAGGTGCTGTGCGCGCACTGGGCCTCGCTCTGTTCTCACGTGGAATGCAGGAAGGCATCGGCGCCTTCGCTCCCCAGGCACACGTGCGGCAGGGTGGGTGCTGGGGACCACGTGTAGACAGTGCTGGGCACCCAGTCCCTGCACTTCGGCTCAAGACAGAGCAGAAACGGGGTCCCCCACCTCATTCCAGACAGTGCTTTGTCACGTCCAGCCAGATGCCTGAGGGACCCAGCCTCCCCACCAGCTCACCCCTTAAAGGGGGCTTCTGGAGACGCAGGGACCCTGCCTCCCTCCTGTAGAGAACGGACCCCCAGAGCACCCCCCACGTGAGGCTGCAGGACTGAGGGAAGGAGAGCAGGCATCCAGGAGCCTGGCTTGAGCAGTGGATGGCCACATAGCCTGGTGTGTGCCCAGGAGCACCACGGGGAGAGAGGGTCCTCAGGGAGAGAAGAGCCCATCGTGAGCTCAGGTGACCTCTCCGACATGATGCCGCACTCCCCACTGGCAGGGGCCAGGGGCTGTGTCTGAGTCCACCTGGGCAGCTCTGGAGCAGTCACAGGGCTGAGAGCTGCTGGACGGCAGCACAGAGCAGCTGGTCAGCACCCGTCAGGATGAATGGTCCCGGGCAGGAAACGGTGCTGGCCTCATGCCCTTCTCTGCAAGTCTGACTGGCCAGCTCTCTGCCGTGGGGCAGGTCCTTTTCCAGATCCGTGCACAGTGCTCTTTGTCCAGCCGCTGGCCTTGAGATGTTCCTGAAGCTCGAGGGCTCTAGGCTTTTCCTAGGGCACAAGGGGTGTAGCCCAGCCTAGAGGCGGGGGCTGCGTTGGTTCCAGTAGCCTGGGCGTCTGAGGAAGCCAGGTGCTGGGATCCACGTGGGTTCTGGCTCTGAGAAGCTTGTTTGCCCACGTTCATGTGGTCTGGGTAGGGGTGCCGCCTCCCCCCGCAGCCAGCTGAGGCCACAGTGAGGCCTGAGGCCATGCAGTGGGTGCAGGAGGGTGGTGGGCAAACGGAGGCACCGTCTGGATGTGGGGCAGGTGGGTAGGCGGGAGAGAGAGAGCTGGCGTCCTCGCTGCGTATCTGAGGGACCGTGGGCCTGGCGCAGGACTGGAACCTGGGGTTGGGACACCACATGGAGCGAGACCCCCAGGGGGCCGGACATGGCGCTCCAGTCGAGGGGTGTCAGGGCCTTCGCCCACGTGCCGAGTATGGCGAGGCCCACCCTCTAGTCCTTGCCCTGTGTCTCCCGGGGGGCCCGAGGCCCAGTGGGGCGTGCCCTGTGGGACCCCGAGCCCGGCCGTCACTCCCGCGCCTCTGCCTCCAGGACGAAGTCCCAGAGGAAGGCAGGCAGTGGGGGCGCCCAGCCGTGCGACAGCATCGTGGTGGCCTACTACTTCTGCGGGGAGCCCATCCCCTACAGGACCCTGGTGCGGGGCCGCGCGGTCACCCTGGGCCAGTTCAAGGAGTTGCTGACCAAGAAGGGCCACTACAGGTGAGAGCCGCGGGGCTGGGCGGGGGCGGGGCCGGTCAGTGCGCGTGCGTGCCAGGGCGGCAGGGCCTGCTGTGCACACGCGGGAGGGTGGGGCCGCCGGGCCAGCGGGGTGGGGCCTCAGCGCCTCTCGCCCCGCCCCCAGGTATTACTTCAAGAAGGTGAGCGACGAGTTTGACTGCGGAGTGGTGTTTGAGGAGGTTGGGGAAGACGAGGCCGTCCTGCCTGTCTTTGAGGAGAAGATCATTGGCAAGGTGGAGAAGGTGGACTGACGGGCAAGCCTGGCCTCTGCGCCCGGGGGGCCCGCGTCAGGCGGGGACGAGGGCGGCCACGCGGAGCGTCCGAGGGCCGTGCTGGGCTGTGCGCCTCACGTGTGCGCCAGGTGCTGCCTGCCCCGCAGCTGGCCGCCTCTGGTCCGTCTGCGTCCCTCTGGGTGGTCCCACGGGCCTCCATCCTGCAGCCGACAGGGAGGGTGCCCTGTCCGCTCCTCAGTGATACGCAGAGGGTCCGCCTGAGCGGGGAGCCCGCCGTGGGGCCGCGGCGAACCCCCTCTCCGGCGGCACCCCGCTGCTCACTGCGGGCACACCCACCCGCTCCTCGCCCTGGCGCTCGTACCGCAGGCCCCGCTCCTCCCTCTGGGACCTGTCCGCCACATCCTGCCCCGGCCGGGCCTGGCCTGGGGGGCCAGGGGCCCTGTGGGGCTTCTGTAGATTGTACATGTCACCGAGTGCCTTCGACACAGCTCGTCTCTTGCCTGCCACTGTGTGGATCCGGCGATGGGGCCCCTCGCGCTCTCCCTCCTCCACCCTCCTTCCCAGAGCGCCGGCTCGGCTCAGCGGGTCCCGGGCCCCTCCCCTCTAAGGGCCCGTGTAAATATGTACATTTCTCAGGCCAGGGCCAGTGGGGGGGCTGCCCCAGCCCATTTTTCATGCGCTGACTTGTACAATTATCTTTTCAAAGGTACTTGGATAATAATGAAATAAAATGATTTTTGAATCTTCTCTGGCTGTGGAGTGCACCTGTCTTCTGTGCTGGGGGCTGGCTGGGGGGCTTGGCACCCTCAGCCCGCTTCCCTTCAGGCCTCTGAGGGTCACGTGTGTGTGCGTTGGGTGTGTACGTGTGTTGGGTGTGTCTGTGTGTTGGGTGTCCTGTGGAGGCACGCTGACAGAACTGTGGAGAGGGGTAGGTTCCCAGGCCCACATCTGAGTCAGGGACGACCCAAAAGGGGTGGGGGCAAGGGCTAGGCCCCATTCAAGACACAACGGGGCCCAGGAGGCTACTTGGCTAATAACCCCAAGGGCCAGGCGGCCAGTCGTACTCAGGAACCACACAGACAGTCCGGGACCGAAGCGCTTTATTTACTGCCCAGCTCCCGGGGCACTGATGTGGGGGCGCCGGGTGGTGACGGGAGGGCAGCTACAGCTCCTCTCTGGGCTCCGTGCTGGCGTTGGCTGGTGTCTCCTGGAAAGGGTCACAGAGGCCCAGCTGGAAGCTGCACCCTTGGATCACCCCTGCCACTGGCAACCCCACTGCCACACGTCCGACTTGTCCAGGGTCTGGGCACCTTGGGACAGAGACACCCACCGGGAGGGGCGCTATGGGCTCCTCTGCGGGCAGCTTGCCCCCGTTGTCCAGGAACTTGGAGAAGGTCTCCAGGTCTCTGGTGCTTTCGTATTCAATCACCTAAGGAGGGACACCAGGTTCTGAGCCCTACCCGGCTCTCTGACCCCACACCCCACACCCCACGTAGGCTCCACCCTCCAAGCCGGGCGCTAGCCCCACCCCCACGCGCTGCCCGGGCCCCGCCCCCTCGGGGCCCCGCCCGCCCGGTGCCCCGGCCCAGCCCCATCTCTGGTCCCCCGTCTGAGGAAGGCGCAGACCAAGACCCAGACCTAGGAAGATGGGGTCCCGCCGCACCTTCCGACCCGGCCCTGCTGGGAAGTACTTGAGGGTAGGGAAGCCGTGCACAGGGAAAGCCTCCAGCTCATTGGCTGTGGCGTCCAGCTCGGCGATGATGATGTCCTCGTGGTCCTTGTACTTCTCGGCCAGTGCCTCCCAGGCCGCGGCCATCTCCTTGCAGTGGGTGCACCACGGGGCATCTAGGGCAGCAGGGCGTTGGCACAGCCGGCAGGGTCCCCCACCTGCCCACGGCCCACCACCCATTGCCTTCTACACTCACAAAACTTGATAAACACGTTCTTGGTTTCATCGAAAGCCACCTGCTCAAAATTCTTGCCCACGAGGGTCTTGACCGGCCGCTGATCCCAGTCGGCGGGGACCTCCTGGCTCAGCAGATAGGGCTGGGGGGGAACCGGGCCAGGTGCGTCACCGGGACCTCTCCCGAGAGCTGCTGCTCCCACCCGCCACTCCCTGGGTGGACAACTCAGAAGCAGACCTTGACTTCGCCGCTGAGCACGGCGTGGCAGAAGCTGGTGACGGAGGCTGCGGTGACCGGCCCGCCGTCTGCAGGCGCGTACTTCTTGGTGGTCTCGATGTTGATGAATCGCAGGGTGGGCGCCTCCTCGGCCTTCAGACCGAAGTACTGCAGCACGTGGTTGTTGGCGGCACCCACGTCCACCACCACGAACAGCACCTGCCAGCAGGGAGTCTGTGCTGGGCGCCCCACCTCCCTACCACCCCGCCCCCCGGCCCAGCCAGTACCTGTCCCCGGAACGGGGGAGCTGCCTCCCCAAAGCCCGCCAGCAGCTCCCGGTGCGGGGCCAGCGTCTGGTTGACGAACAGCAGCAGGTGGTTGAGAATCCTGGCCGCAAAGATCTTAGGCGATGTCTGCGAGGGCAGGCCGAGCTCGCGGGGGCTGGCTCCCACGCCCGCGCCCACGCCCCCAGCCCTGCAGCGGCTCCTACAGCCCAGCTTACCTGGCTGTTGAACTCCATGACCAGGTGCGTGCTGTGCGTGAGGAGGAAGCGCGACAGGTCCCCCTGGTCCAGGCCCAGCTCTTCGTCCACCGGGAAGTCTGCCCGGCCCTCGTCAAACTGGACAACACTGGGCAGGTCAGCAGGAGCCGCAGCCCCAACCTCCAACACCCACCTTGGCCCTGGGACCCACCTTCTTGAAAAGGACCACGGTGTCCTTGGTGAGGCCAAACTTCTGAAAGAGCTTTGGCTGGTCAGTCAGGCCAAAGGTCATGTCCAGGGCGTCCTGGGCCAGGGCCAGGAAGGTAGCCACGTCCTCGTCCTGTAGGTCCTAAGGAGCCCAAGCCTCTGAGGTCAGCCGGCACCACAGGCCCTGCTCCCATGGCCTGGACCCCAGTGGCACCAGCTCACCTGGAAGAAGCCAATGACCGTGACATCCCGGCCATCTATCAGTGCTTGGGCACCCTCTTCATCCTCCAGCCGGGTGGCACTGGGCCCCACCCGCCGCCTCAGCCACTCAGCGATGCCGTCGGCCTCTCTGGGGCCTGCGAAGAGTCCCCTCAGCCTGGGCCCAGACCCGCCCACCCCGCCGGTGCCCGCCGCCCGTACCGGTGTACTCTTCCGGGTGTGTGCGGTTCCCGTCACGGAAGAACTTGAGCGTGGGGTACTCCGTCACGGCAAACTCCTTGGTCAGCTCCATCTCGGCGGGCCCGTCTACCTTGGCCAGCCTGGCTTTGGTGGACTCTGCCGCCAGCAGGGCAGCGGCCTTGCTGTATTCAGGGGCCAGTGCCTTGCAGTGCCCACACCATGGGGCATCTGGAGGATAGGGTCATGAGCGTCCCTGGCCTCCACGGCCCCAGCCTTAGCCCCTGCCCCCGCCCAGCCAGAGCTTGAAGACCTTGGGGTCAGTCAGGTCTGGCAGGGAGCATTCCCGTCCACACATCTCCCTTCTTCGGGGGCCCATCCGAGCCTCTGCACCAGAGCCAGACTCCTCAAGGCCCCATGTCGGGGGTGCGGTGGCCAGCACCATCCCGACAGCATGTTTGAGAAGCATCCTGCAGCTGCCGCTCCCTGAGGCCTGCACTCTGGCCACCTGTGTCTGCTTGGGGACGCCCGCAACCCAGGAATGGCTTTCCCGTGTGTAAAAGTTTGTAAAAATCTACAGGAGAGTAAGCAAGTCCTGTAAGCTCTCCGGCCCCTTACAGTAAGAGTTCACAGATGGCTGATGACCACGGGCCTTCCCTGCACCTGCATCTCCCTCCCCTGCTCCAGCTGGACACCCCCGCCCTGCCCCCGCCCCGCCCAGCTCAGTCCCAGGGCTTTGCTTCCAACGCCCTTGGATGGAGCCCCAGGAGCACACTGGGGAAGCCCTGTCATGTGCACAAGCCCCGGATCCACAGGGTGGGGAGCTGAACCCCCCAGCCGGCCCCTGTGGGTCCTCCAGCCCGCGGGCCGGTGCACTCACAGAACTGCACCAGCAGAGCGCGGTGCCTCCGCAGGGCCAGGCCCAGGGTGTGCTGGCTCAGCACCAAGATCCCATCCTCCTCGGGGGGCTCTTCCTCGGGCCCCCCCAGCCCCGGGCCCTGTCCCCGCGGGCCTGAGGCCCCAAGCAGCAGCAGCAGCAGCACGGGCAGGAGCTGGCCGTCCATGGCAGTGCCGGCCCACGAGGCAGGGGGCAGATAAGGGGGCTGGGGGCCAAGCAGCAGCTGCCACGTGGCACCCAGTCCTAGTCCCAGGAAGATAAGGCCACAAGGCCCCCCCCACCCCCCAGGGGAGGGCAGGCTGACAGAAGCAACACCCAGGGCACTGTGAGACAAGGCGACTTTAATAGGACTGTTCAGGGCACAGTGCCAGCCCGGGGAGGGGGGCGTCCCAGGACAGAGAGCAGAGGGTGTGTGTGGGGGGGTGTGACCACTGACTGAGGGGCAGGGAAAAGTGGGACCCCAAGTGGGGGGCAGCCCCTGGGGTGGGAGGCGTTCAGCTCTTCCAGTCTTGGCAGATGTGGAGGCCCCATTCCCAGGACAGGTGGTCCGTCCTGTCGTCGTCCGTGAAGAAGGACGTGACCACGTAAGCTCCCCGCACCAGCGCTCCTCGAGGGACCTCCTCCACTGGGGTCACAAATTCATACTCCTGGGCACTCGGGCCGTAACTGCCCACCATGTACACGGCCTTGTCCACTGGGGGAGGGGGAGGCTGTCAGGGGCCACCCTCTGCCCCGCCTGTCCCTCCCCACAGCCCCCCAGGCAGGCCAGCCCCTCCTCTCCGCCCTCACCACGCAGGCCCTGGCGGTAGGTGTGATGCAGACACTTGAGGCCACTGACGATCTCCTTATTGACCTGAGGGACAGAGGGTGTTAAGGGCCCCTCCGGGGGCTGACCTCGTGCTGGCAGGTGTCCCCCACGACAGCTACCCTCACCTTGAAGGTAATCTTCACTCTGTAATCAACACCCTCCTTCAGGACAAACACCTGGTTTTTCAGCGCAGCCAGCTCCCCTGTTAGGGAAAGTGCAGCTAGGGAATGACATCCTGTGATGGCAGAGAGCCTGCCCACGAGCCCCAAGGGGGCAGTACCTGTGAGGTCCATGGTGATGGGCCCCGGAGCCTGCTCAGACAGCAGCGTCAGCCTGGTCACCTGCACGTTGGGCAGGCTCGGGTCTGAGGAAAAACCGGAAGTCACCAGAATCCCCTCCCTCCCCCTTCGCCCCTCCCCTCCAGGCCCAGGGCCGTGCATACCCATGGCGGCGGCGGGCAGGGGCCCCAGCAGTGCCCGCTTGTACTTGGCCAGGCTCTCATCCTCCGGGTCCAGCTGCTGGATCTCCTGGAGACTCTTCCTCCCCGGGGCCCGGTACTCGGGCACGGCCTCATCCAGTGCCTCGTCGGGGGGCAGCTGTCTCCCCTCCTTGTCAGTCAGGAGGACTGGGGGTTGGGGAGGCGCATGAACAGCTGCCGCCAGCTGACCCCGGCATTCACTCATCAAACCCAAGGCCCCCCATCTGGCCAGCTGTGCCTCTCAGTGCCCACAGGAACTCAGAGGAAGCAATGGGGGCTCAGGGAGGGAGGTGGGCCGGGAAGAGACAGAGCAGCACCTACCCCCGAGCCCTTTAGGAAGGGCCCTGGGGTTGGAGGAAGCTCCAGAGAGACGGAGCCAAGTGACATCCGGGAGGCACCAGCTGCCTTCTCTGGCCCAGCCATCCATCTAGGGCTCCTCCCTGACTCTGAGGCCAAAGACAGAGCGGGCGGGGGGAAGACCCTAAATGGGGGATAGCCCCAAGGACTGGAGGCCACCACTGTGGCCTGGTGACCCCGAGGTCTTCCCTAGAGCAGAGTCTCTGCCCACCACATCTCTTCACATCTCTGTATACCTTCCCGCTGTCCTCCGGGTTCTTCCCGGTGGTGCTCCTGGGGCGTACAGGCGGTTCTCTCTAAACCCCTCAGCTTATGCTCTGGGGCTACCTCTCTGGGCGCCTTCCTTCAGACCCATGATGCCCTGGGGCAGGGGTCTCGCGAAGCCCCTTCCCATAGTGTTTTGGGACAGGGTCTTTCCCACTGCGCTCCGGGCTTCTCAGGGATCTCCACACGCCCTGAAGGAGCCCCAGCCCCACCCAAGGGAGAGGGGATCTCAGGGGCAGGTTCCCAAGGGGAGAGGGTCCCCTGCCACCCTGGCTTCACAAACAGACCCGCCCACTCTTGGCTCCTTTGCCCCTGAGTGTCTGGCCTGGACGAAGCCCCCCCACCCCCGCCAGAGCCTAGTAGGGGGACCGCGCCAGGATTTCCCCACGCGCGCCCCCAAAGTTTCCGCGGGGGAGGCCCAGACCCCGCCCCAGGCTGAAGCCTCCAACCCCCCTTCCCCGCCCGAGACCCCCGCCCACGTGGCCACCCTCGCCCCAGCCCAGCCTGCTCACCTCGGGCGCATAGCGCCAGCCGGAGCAGCTCCAGCAGCTGCGCCCCG
>NC_048227.1:38525507-38525764 GCF_002007445.2 Ailuropoda melanoleuca
GCCCGCGCCGCGCGCCCCCAGCCGCTCCGCGGACCCCGCGCAGCCCCGCAGAGACGCGCGTGTCGCCCGCACGGCGCCGGCACCTGGTCGTCCCCGCCGCGGGCGCACTAGAAGCCCGCACAGCCGCCGCGGTCACGGTCCTAGCCGCCGGCCCAGCCTGCACCCCGCTCTGTCCATCAGAGCGGCCCCACCCCCACGGCGCCCGTGAGAGTCTGCGGGATTCTCCGGGGAAGCCCTCTGGGAGGGGCGGGGGGGGG
>NC_048227.1:38525777-38621332 GCF_002007445.2 Ailuropoda melanoleuca
TTTTTTTTTTTTTTTTTTTTTTTTTTTTTTTTTTTTTTTTTTTTTTTTTTTTTTTTTTTTTTTTTTACAGGCCGCACCTGGGGCTCGACAGTCCCCTCCCCTCCCCTCCCCACCCCCACCGGATCTTCTGTCTGGGCAGAGGGGACCCTGGAGCCAGCCCAGCCTTGGGAGCTGGGGGATGTGGGTGGCGGTGAGTGTGCAGTCTTTGGCTCCACATCCCAGAGGCATTCGCACAGAGGGACCTGTGTCCACATACCCGGGGACGAGGGGCCCACCCACATAGTGAGAGGCAACATGGAGTCACACAGCCATTCCTCTGATGTTTGTGGACTGGGCTCCGGGAGTGTGCGGCAGGTCCCTAGGCTGTGTGCGCCCGCCCAGACCGTAATGGAGCGCCCTGTCCTTGAGGAGGAAAGGACACTGATCCAAAGCCGAATCCTGTGGTGGCGGGCTGAGACGGGAACGGGGTGAGCTGGGCCTCAGGCTGGGGACAGCCAGATCCAAGGTCTGAGTGGGGGCAGTGGAGGGAGCAGAGCACCAGCCTGAGTCCCCCTCCTTCTGTATACTCCTTCTCCCCCCCCCCCCTTTCTGAGGACACCCAGGCATCATACCCACCTTTGCCTCAAACAAGAGAGAGACGGTCCCCCTGCCACCCTGGCTTCACAAACAGACCCATCCACTCTAGTCTCCTCTGCCCTGAGTGTCTAGCCTGGATGAAGCCCCCCTCCCCCACCAGAGTCCAGTCGGGGGGCCGTGTTATGATTCCCCCAACTGCACCCCCCAAAATTTCTGCAGAGGAGGGCCATGGGTGCTAGGGGACATGTGGGCTTGGGTTGGGACTTTCCCCCTTGGAATTCCACCTGTCCACAGTCTTCCCAAGGCGGCATTTCCCCAGCTGGGGACCAGGCCATTCTAGGGCCCCATTTCTGCTGCCCTTTCGCTGGTGGTAGGGGTGGAGGGTAGTTAGTCAGGGAAGCCACTTGTCCAGGCTGGGGACAGCTATGGGACCGGCCTGACCCCACCTGTGTGTGCGGGGATGGTTGGGAATTCCCTGGGATCTAGGGGAGGATGGTACCCTGGTAGAGGTAGGACACCCCCCTCCAGTTCCCCTGCCCCAGCTCTTCCTGGACCTGGCCTTGTGAGCAGTGGAAATGCATCAGTCTAAGCCTGTAGGTGGATGGCCAACCCTATCTGCCCTGCCCTGTCCCCAGCACCGCCTGAGGGAGGAGGGGGACTCTATCTCCAATAAAGCAGAAATAGACCGATTTGAACTTAAAAATGGGGGCGCCTGGATGGCTCAGTCAGTGAAGCATCTGCCTTTGACTCAGGTCATGATCTCAGGGTCCAGGGATAGAGGCAGCTTCCCCCTGTCCTCCACCCCGGCTCATGCCCTCTCTCTCTCTCTCAAATAAATAAATAAATAAAAATCTTAAAAGAAAAAAAAAAAAAGAAAGAAAAGATAAAGGCCAGCAACGGGGCTCCGGGGTGGTATGGCCAAGCTGCTGAAGCAGGGAGAGAAAGGGCTCAGATGGCCGGCGTCCGTGGAGTCTCCGTCTGTTCCCCAGCTGGTCCTGCCCGGGTCTCTGTGCAGCTGGGGGTAGTGAGCTTCCTGCCATCTTCCCCCGGGCCTCGATGGGCCCCCAGCCAGCACACCTGCGCAGCTGTGCAGCGTCGCGCCAGCCTGGAGGCACCGACCCGGCGTGACGTAGGCGTCCCAATCACAGACACACCCCTGGGGCAGTCAGAGCCCTCGCCTGACTCCACCCCCGCGCCCTGACCGCTGGCGTGGCCGCGCCCCGAGGAGGCTGCCCAGGGCGGGCTGTACAAGGCGGGCACTACAGCAGGCCTTCACCTGTTTTCCCCCGCACCCCGCCGCCCCCACAAATAGCCTCTCCTAGAGACCCTCCTCTCCCGGAGCCCCCACCTGCCCCCTGAGCTCCGCCTCCCTCACGGTCCCCCCACCGTCCGGGTGCAAGGCCCCTCCCACGGGCGCGGGCCTCCGCCTCTCCAGACTCCAGACCCCAGACCCCAGACCCTGCGGGAGCTGAGGCTAGCGCGGCCGGGGCCGGCGGGGGTGCGGAGCCGAGCTCGCCGGGGAGCGGGGCGGGAGCAGGGCGTGCGNTCCGGGCGTCCGAGGCCGGGAGCGGCAGGAGAGGGGTGGGTGCGCACGAGTGTGCACGCGGGTCTGGGGGCGACGGCCCTGTGTGGGGCGGGGCTGGGCGGCAGAGACCCGGCGGGGGGGTGGCCCTCGCCTCCGCCCCTCCCCCGCTGCTCTGCGGCCCGCCGCGGCCCCACATCCCACCGTCATGCGCGTTAATCTTCTCTGATCTCTCTGATCCCGGGCATCCCGGCGCGTTGCGGGGCCTCAGGATTTGGGGCGGGGGAGGCCGGCAGGAACAGCCCCTCAAGGCCCCCCTTCGCCCAGATGGAGCGGGTGGTCGTGAGCATGCAGGACCCCGACCAGGGCGTGAAGATGCGGGGCCAACGCCTGCTCGTCACCGTGATACCGCACACCGTGGCTGGTGAGGCACGGCCGCCGGTGCGGGGCTGGTGGAGGCCCTGCCTCGGCCCGCCCCTCCCCCATGCCCGTCTCTGCTGTGCAGGCAGCGACGTCGTGGAGTGGTTGGCCCACAAGTACTGCGTCTCCAAAGAGGGTAAGGGGGTCAGCCCCTTGCTCGTCCCGCCCCCTGCCCTGGGGTCCCTGTGCTGATGGCCTAGGCTGGGCCTTCCCAGGGCTCCCAGGTGTCAGGGCCAAGCCAAATGCCCTGGGGAAGGAGAGCTCCCAGACTGGTTCTCCCAGGCTGGGAGCTCACCGCCTTGACCTCCCCCGCAGAGGCGCTGCACCTGGGTGGTCTCCTAGTGCAGCACGGCTACCTATACCCTCTGCACGACCCCCCCAGCCTTGTGCTCCGGTCAGATGACACACCCTACAGATTTCAGGTCAGGTGCAACTAACCCCAAACCAGCAGCCCAGCTAAAGGGGACTTGCAGAAGTGGGGGTGCTGGGATTGGAGTAGGAAGTGGTGATGTCATCGCATGTCTGGGTCCACGGCCCCTCCCCAAGAGTCTGGACTGTAAGTGCCCTGCAGCAGAAGGACCAAATTAAGGGGAGAGACCTTTAGTTTCTCTAAGGCCGCAGCAGGGCCCCCATAAGGGTTAGTACCTGCAGAGGGTTCTGATGGTTCCCCTGAGGACCCTTAAGTAAGTCCCCACTCATGAGGAAGCCGGTGCGGCACCTGAGGACGGGATCCTGGCATCTCGGTGTGTAACCCCAATCACGACAGAGCGCCCCTGCCTGGCCTCCCTGACCACAGCGCCCCTCACCCACAATCCTCAGCACAGACTGAGTACATGCATGGCTTGGGTGGGCCCCACGCCACCCCACCAGACAGTAGGGACTCAGGGAGCCCAGGCAAGGAGGCAGTGCCTGCACCAGGCCCCCAGGGGTGAGTGGAGCTCAGTTCCAGGTGGGGAAAATGGCCGGGGTCCGTGAGTCTCCAGGCTGGGGGCAGACAGGCAGATTCTGAGGCACCACCTGGCCAGCCCAGTCTCTTCCCAAGGGGTCTGTGAAGGTGAACAACTCCTGGGGTGGGGAAGGCCCAGGAGGTCCAGGACACCGTGTCCCTGCACCATAGCAGACGCCCTATTTCTGGACGAGCACGCTGTGGCCAGCTGCTGAGCTGGACTATGGTGAGTGGGGAGGAGGGGGCTGACCTGGGACAAGTGCGAAGCACTGCTGCCCTCCCGCCCGAATGATGCCTTGTGGACGAGGGGCAGAGATTTCTCCTCTGCAGTCTGGCCCCCTGTCCTTCCAGCCATCTACCTGACTAAGAAGAACATCCGAAAGCAGGGGACCCTGGTCGGCCACGAGAAGGTGGGGCCCTCCTCCCCCACTGGCTGAGTCCAGCCAGAGGAACCCAAGCCCTTGGGTTGGCTCCGGGGCCTCGCACTTTGCCCTGGAGCACACAACCCAGGCCCCAGGACAGTGCAGACACGCAGACACATCATCCCCGTATGTCTCTGTGGGGGGGTGGTTGGTCTGCACCCCAGAGCTGGACACGGGAGGGGTTACCCAGTGGAGACCTCCACATCCCCCAGGAGCACTGTGACCAGCTGCACAGGAAGATGAGCCACATGTGGGACCTGGTGGTGATGCAGGCCCGAGAGCAGCTGCGGTAAGATCTCGCCCTGCTCACGTCAGGTGGGCGCCGAGGGGGCAGTGCCCTGCAGGCCCAGGACTAGCGCATCGGGCACTGGGAGCCGTGGGGCCAGAGACAGCACGGCCCGGGGTTGGCTGCCCACCAGGCTCTGGCCTGGCGCCATGTCCCCCCAACGCCACCTCCCTCCCCAGGGCAGCTAAGCAGCGCAGGAAGGGGGACAGGCTGGTCATTGCATGCCAAGAGCAGACATACTGGCTGGTGAACAGGCCCCCGGTAAGCCCCCTTGTGTGTGGGGAGGGGTGGCGTGGCTCCTCGTACAGCAGTCAGGTCTTGCGTGGAGGCAGTGTGTTTCCCTCAAATGCTCTCTCTGGACCTACATTTTGAGCCTGTGGTAAGGATGTGGCTTTGGGGGTCCCAGCAGGAAGTTCTAGTTCTGTGACCCATCAGAACCCAGAGATCACAGGGCCCGTCCACACGCCACAACAAACCAGTTTCTTTGTGGCCTAAATGAGGAGGCACAGTGGGGCCATGCTTACCTACAGCATCGAGGGACTGAGGTCACCGGCCAAGGACTTCTGGGGGCGCTGGGCTGCAGCTAGGCCTTACCCAGAACCGGGGTCTGGGCAGGTGGTTTGCAGTCCCCCTCTGTGGGGGGCTGTGGGGCATTCACAACCACCGTGAGTGAAAGTTCCTACGGGAAAAATCGTGAAAAAACAACTAGCGAGCCACCCACAGGCCCAGTACCTCATCGGGGTGTGTGTGCACGCGCCCGCGCCGGGTGGGGGTGGGGCTGTCCCTGGAAGATGGTTGCTCATCTTCTGCTGGAGGGCCAGGTGGGTGGGGTGGGGGGAAGAAGTGGACGTGGCCCCAGGGGTGTGTGTGTGGGCTGAGGCCAGGGCCGTGCAGGGTGAGGGTCCAAGTGGAGGGGACTGGGAACGGCAGCTGGAGCTCCCGGGTGAGCGGGCATAAGGGCCGTGCCCTGGGCCACGGAGGGAAGAGGCCAGACAGCATGTGTGTTTGAGGATGGAGCGGCTAGATGCGTGGCAAGCGACTGTCTCAGGCAGGGTGGTGAGGGGGGGCGCCTGGCTGGCACAGCTAGTGCAGTGTGCAGCTCTTGGCCTCAGGGTTGTGAGTTCGAGCCCCCTGGGCGTACAGCCTACTGAAGAAGCCGCAGCGTGGTTGGGTTTGGGGTCCGAGCAGTCAGGAGCAGAGCAGGGAGGTGAGCTCGCCGACGTGAGGTCCCTGTGGGGTGGGACAGGTGGAGACTTGGCTCAGGGGCTCGAGTCTCAGACTCTGCGGTTCCTCCGAATGTCGGTTTCCGTGTTACAGGATGACGTGTGGGTGCAGAGCCTCAGTTTACAGAGGCGGGTGGGGGGCAGGAACACAAGGCTAGCTTGGGTCTCGACGCCCCCACCTGGGTCGTACCCCCATCTCGGCCTTCCCTCTGCAGCCAGGTGTCCCCAGCGTCCTGGAGCAGGGTCCAGAGCGTAGCTTCTGCGCTGCTGAGGGAGTGCAGATGGTGAGGGCCCCGCACACGCTCCCCACCACCCTGCATACATGTCTCCCCACCACCCTGCATACATGTCTCCCCACCACCCTGCATACATGTCTCTCCACCCCAACCTGGGGGCTGCCCATCCGTCTGTCCGTCCGTCCGTCCATCCATCCATCCAAATGGCACTTGACCCTGACACCGAGAGGCCCTACTCTGCTGTTGGCATCACTCGCCCCTGCCTGCACCCCCACTCCCACGCCTCTGCTCTCACCTCTTGCCTCCCCAATCTGCTACACTGGGTGCAAGTAAGTGTGATGGGGCTCTGGGAAGGGTGGGAGCTCTTCTCCAGGCTGGGGCAGCCTCAGGGGCCAGGGGACTTGGAGAGTGCCCAGCAGAGCCATGGGCTTGAGGGGCCTGGGCTGAGCCAGCCACCTCCCGCCAAGGCCTCCAGTGGCCTCTGGACAGACATGTCCAGACCTGGTACCAGCTGAGCCCTCTGTTCCAATCCCACAAACCCCAAATATACAGTATCTAGTGTCTTACAGAGAAAGCTTCCTCCTGACTTTGAAGTTATAGTTCTCCACCGTAGGTTGTAGTTTTCTCGTTACAAGGTTGGCCAAAGAGAGCCCAGACCGACAGTGGAGATCCCAGGCACTCTGAGGGTCGTGTGTGTGTTGGGAAGGGTCAGCCCGTCCACCTGGCCCTGAGGATGCGGCAGGCAGGCTCTGAGCTCCGAACAGGATGGGATAACCTTGAGCTCAAGTCAGCAAGACCGTCCCCCACTGTGACCCTGTGGCCTTATCTCTCCTGTAGCTGCTGGTTTTTTAAAAATGACCTAAATACATTTGAAAATATGAAATAGGGACAATTGGGGAACTGCAGGGTAATTCTGACAACCTATGGGCTCCATGGAACATTCCAGAAACCCCTGGACTAGAGGCCCCCAGATGCTTCTTGGAAAGCCAGACCCCTCCTTTAGAGGAAGGGGCTCCAAGGGGCAAGGCAGGGGGCCTGAGTCATTCTACACCAGCCCCAGGATGATGGGCTCATGAGCCCAGGGTGGGTTGTCAGTCCCCACGGGGCCCGCCTTCTAACTGCAGCCCATTCGGCCCCTTTCAGACCAAGAATACGGAGTTCTACAAGCAGGAGGTAGGTTGTGGGGGTGGGGGAGAGAGGGGCCTGGGCTGGTGGACCCCCAGCCCAGGCCCCATCTCACAGGCCTCACGTCCTAGATGGAACGCTGCAGGAAGGCCCTGACCAGGGCCCGGGTGAAGTCCTCCGTCTGCCTCGAGGCGTGAGTGGGCTGGGGGGCCCAGAGCGCAGACCCTTCCTCTAGTGCCCTTGTCCCCACAGCCTCTCCCTGCACTGGCCCCTGGCACCGCCCCCCACCCCCTAGGTACCTGAAGTTCACCAGCCAGCATGGACCACACGACCCCATGGTGTCAGGGTGCCTGCCCAGCAACCCCTGGGTCACAGACGATGACACCTACTGGACCCTGAATGCACCCAGGTGAGCCCAGGGTGGGCAGGGGGCCCTGCTCCCCAGCCTCCCGTCCGCCGGCGCATTCCTTGTGCTCCTGACCGGCCCCCCCCATCCCCTCAGTGTGGCTGTGCCCACAAAGCTCCGTGTGGAGCGATGGGGTTTCAGCTTCCAGGAGCTCTTGGAAGACCCCGTGGGACGGGCCCATTTCATGGACTTCCTCAGGACCGAGTTCAGCGGTGAGAAGCCCCATGCCCTGCTCGAGGCCCCCGGGAGGGAAGCTGCTGCCGGGGACCGTCCAGGTTTCTGCCAGCCCCGGCCGCAGCGCGGGTGGGCCTCACCTGGCGTGTGGACCTGCAGCTGAGAACCTCAGCTTCTGGGAGGCGTGTGAGGAACTGCGCCACGGAGGGCAGGCCCAGATCCATGCCACGGTGGACGCGGTGTACCGGTGAGCGCCGAGGGCGGGGGGCGGCCGGCCGGTGGGCGAGCGCGTGGAGCCCCGCCGCTGGGCCTGTCCCTCTCCCCCCTCCGCCGGCACAGGCAGTTCCTGGCCCCTGGTGCTGCCCGCTGGGTCAACATCGACAGCCGGACGATGGAGCGGACCCTGCAGGGCCTGCAGCAGCCCCACCGCTACGTGCTGGACGACGCCCAGCTGCACATCTACATGCTGATGAAGAAGGTGAGCGTGCGGGCCGGGAGCGCTCCCCGCTGGGCCAGCACCTGCCGCCGCGCCCGCCTTCCACCCGCAGCTTAGCTCCACTTTACGGAGGAGCAAACTGAGGCTCAGAGGGGCTGAGGGCTGGCCCAGCCTCTTGCGTAAGGAGAGGTCCAGTTGTGATTTTAGGAAGTGTTTCGTCTCGTGTTGCTGCCGTAACAGTTGCCCGAAGCCCGGGGCCTTACGACGGCGACGTTCTAGTCCGTCCCAGCGTGCGGGTCAGAAGTCCCGCACGGGTCTCCTGGGGAGAACGTCGGGGTGTGGGCAGCGCCGGCCCCTGCTGGAGGCTCCGGGGCGGGGCCATCACGTGTCCGGCCTTTCCCGGCTGCTGGACACGGTGCCTCCTCATGCGCCACCCCTCCTGCGTCCTCAGGCCGGCAGGTAACCTCTCCAGCCTGACCCTCTGTCCTCCTGCAGGCTCCTCTTTGACTCAGGCCCCTGGTGCCCGCGGGCCTGGCTGTCCAATCCAGCACATCTCCCCGCCTCTGTCCCCAAGCACAGGTCCAGGGCTAGGGTATAGATATCTCTGGGGTCTTCTCTAAATGCCACAGCCTATAAATATTTATCTATTTTCTTTTCACTTTGCTTGAATTTGGGTCTAAAGCAAGGTACATATGTTAGAATTGGTTAATAAATCTCTTAAACCTCTTTTTTTTTTTTTTTGTAAAGTAGGCTCCATGCCCAGTGCAGAGCCAACGTGGGGCTTGAACTCACAACCCTGAGATCAAGACCTGAGCTGAGCTGGAGTCGGACGCGTCACCGACTGAGCCATCCAGGCGCCCCAAACCTCTTTTTTACGTTTATTTATTTAATCTCTTCACCCAGCATGGGGCTCGAACCCACGACCCTGAGATCAAGAGTTGCACGCTCTTCTGAGTGAGCGAACTGGGCACCCCTCTTAAATCTCTTTTTATTTTTTTTATTTATTTTAATTTTTTTAAGATTTTGTTTATTTATTCGACAGAGAGAGAGACAGCCAGCGAGAGAGGGAACACAAGCAGGGGGAGTGGGAGAGGAAGAAGCAGGCTCATAGCAGAGGAGCCTGATGTGGGGCTCGATCCCAGAACGCCGGGATCACGCCCTGAGCCGAAGGCAGATGCTTAACCGCTGTGCCACCCAGGCGCCCCTTAAATCTCGTTTTAAAGTGTGGTTTTGTTCTGAAGGAGTTGCAGTCCTGTGTTGTGGCCTGGGTCACACTAGTGGTGCCTCGCGGGGTCTTTGGAGTGTCTCCCTGCCATCTGTGTTTCTGAATATCGGTAGCGATGTTTCAGACTGGGTCAGATTTGTCTTCAGTTCTGTTGTGTGTTTGGTGTTGTGGACAGTGTTTTTCTTCAGAGACGGTGTGGGGTTCTCCCGTCGGGAGGCACATGGGGCCCGGCCATCTCTCGGTGTGTGTCGCGAGCAGCCCCTGGCCGTGGCTGGCCGGCCCGTGCCTGCCTGTTTCTGGGCTCACGTCTCGGAGGCGTCTGCCCTCTCCTAGTCTTTGTGGCTCGGTCATCTAGGGAAGGCAGAGTCGATGCCCGATTCCTTCTCTTATTTTCTCCTTTTCAGAATAATGACTTGGACCCACTGTGTGTGCCAGGGGTGGTCCGTGAGTTTGAGATGTTTTTAATACCGCGGTAAATCCGCCGTCTCACCAGATGACGGGTTTCATTCCCCGTAGTTCTTGTTCTTCCTTGCTGTGCACCGGCTGGCTGCCGAGGCACTTGGGGTGTTCTGGGATCTGCAGCGGCGTGTCGCGGGCCCCCTGCACCGCTCCCGTCGGCAGCCCCGGCCCTCCTCCCAGGCTCTTTAGAAATCGACCTGTGCGCCAGACGTGTTCGCTGTCACCTGGATTGTTTGCAGGCCTTTCAGTGAGCAGAATCAGGGCACGGGAGTGTTTGAAGCAGAGCGTATCAGTTGTTCACGCGGACACACTCGTTCAGACCCAGCGTTACAATCTCCGTCCCCTCTCCGACTTCCTCACCGACCCTCTGAGAATCGTGGTTTGACGCAGCACCAACGCAACGACTCTCCTGCTTTTCCTCACATTTCGCTCAGGAGTCGGAACCGAACAGCACGGCACTGCCGTCTAAGCGCAGTCACTGGAAGTGGCCTACGTGTTTCTTGGCCTGGTCCTGTGTATATACCGTCCCGGGGACGCCCCTCGAATAGCTTCCTTAGGTGTGGTCAGGGTGGCGTCGCCCGCTGGACGGTCACCAGCTCACTTGTTCCACTTTACCTTCAATGTTCAGGAATTGATTATTTGTTGTTTTATTTTGTAATTATGTAAAGTATCTACCCAGGTTCAAAATCCAACCTACAAAGAAGGTACATTTCAAATCAATTGAGTTATATCCCAGTCCTTCCTCAGTCTTCCCGTCTTCCCACTGAAATTAACTATTTAAAATTTCATATTTATTGTCCTTTAAAAAATAGAAACAATTAGGTTCATAGGTTTCTCTCTTTCTTTATTGGATACCATACAGTTTTTCTCGCCCTCACTCTTGGGGGTACACCGAGAACCAGGGGAGGCACTACTTGGGATTTCCCGCTGGAGGTCCCATGGTTCACCCCTCCGAGCATGGGCACTGGGCCCCTGCCCACTTTTGAGGGTTAATAGCTCCACTGGGCAGGAGCCCAGGTCTCCCTGAGTCTGTCTGACTTGGTCAGGGCAGGTCTGGGATGGTTGCCGCCATCACCGTCCACTGAAGGGGCTCTGGGGCTGGCTGGGGCCCCAGCAGTGCCAGGCTGGACCCCCCTCGGAAGCTGGCCAAACGCCGTCTCTTGCAGGACTCCTACCCGAGGTTCCTGAAGTCTGCCGCATACAAAGACCTGCTGGCAGAAGCTGTGATTCCCCCCGATGCCAAGAGACGGTGAGCTTGGCCATGCCCTGCGGCCGGGGCAGTGAGGCGGGCAGGCCCCTCACAGCTGCCCTGTGCTCAGGTCCGCTCTCGTCCACAGGGTGTTCCCGTTTATGCGTAAGCCGCCGCATTCGAGCCCCAGCCCTGCTCTCCTACCTGCCTCCACCTCTGGGGAGCCTGTGGCTGTGGCCAGTGGCCCTGAATGTGGTGATGGGGACACCTAGGTGGGCATAAAGCAGGAGGGGAAGCGGACACCCTCCCCGCTTGCCCAGAGTCCTGGCAGCTTTTGAGACCACTGGTATGGGCGTCCCCTAATTCTTAGGGGGCCCAGCCTTGCCCCTATACCCATGGCCTCTTGGGCTCCCATCTTTTCCCTTGTCAAGCTGTCCGCTCCCCAGAAGGGGCTGGTCCAGGTGCTGATTCCCAGGAAGGGGTGTTGGGTGTCACTGTCTGAGCTGGGGTCACCTGAACAAAGGTGGGATGAGATGGGCCAAGCAGGTCAGGTCACACGAAGCCCTAGCATTCTGTGGTCTCCAGTTCGTTAAACTGCTGGCCAATTCCAGCTGGCTTCAGCCAGTGGCACTCACCATGAGGAAATGCAGGCCTCAGGGCAGATTTACCCACAGCACTCAGTGTGACCCTGCAGGGACCGCACACCACATCCCCAGTGCTGCTGGGGCCGTGCTCAGCCTTCCGTCTGGCCCAGAGCCGTCCTCATGGGTCTTGCCCACACCGTGGCCATCACTGTGCGTGTCCCAGACCTCATCCCGCAGGAACACATCCAACTGGTGTCCTCGAGGCTGTGACTCTTCTGCCATTGTTGCCCAGAGATGACTCCACTGTCACCACCCGTGACAACTGGTCCTGGTTCATGGCCAGGGCGGGTGGAACCCTTGGGGAACGGGGGTGATGCTAGACCCAGGGTAAAGTACAGCCACTCCTCTGGGGTGCAGCTCTGTCAGGCCAGAGAGGTGCCACCCATTCCACTCCCACCCATGCCCGGCCCAGAAATAAATGACCCTTGGGCCTCACTCTGAGCCCACCCTGTTGTGGTCCGAGTCATCGTGGACTGTGGGTTGAGTGTGGTGTGTGGTGTGCACGCATGAGGTGTATGGCGCAGGAGGCACGTGTGTGCGCGAGGCACGCGGTAGGCGTGTGGCACGTGTGTGCGCGAGGCACGTGGTAGGTGTGAGGCAGGCGTGTGCGAGGCACGCGGTAGGCGTGAGGCAGGCGTGTGAGAGGCACGCGGTAGGCGTGAGGCAGGCGTGTGTGAGGCACGTGGTAGGCGTGAGGCAGGCGTATGAGGCATGTGTGCGGTAGCTGTGTGGCAGGTGTGTGCGTGAGGCATGTGGTAGGCGTGCATTAGGCGTGAGGCAGGCGTGGTGGTGTGTGAGGCATGTGGTCCGTGTGGCGTGAGGTGTGAGGTGTATGTGAGCTGGGAATCGGTGGAGGACAGTGGGGGGGTTCTGTATCAAAGACGTTAGTCAGGGAGGGTCCCACACGGGTGGGTCCATAGGAGAGGAGGGACCCAGCTTTCCAGCTGGACTCAGACTGCAGACTCGGTGGTCTTGGGAGGAGAGGGTGGGGAATGCCATCTGTGCTCTGGCAGGACAAGGGTGCCTGGGTGCTCCGGGAGTCAGGAAGCTGAGTCCTGGGAGGTCATGGGGCGAGAGGAGGCACTTGGGGTTCAGTCCAGCATCTCCTGGCCAGCTGCGCCCTAAGGCCGAGTCACAGAGAGCCTGGCATGGGTCGGAGCCCGAGGGACTGTGGGCATGGCTGCTTTACTTACAAGTCCAGGGTGCAGGATGCCCACCAGTGCGGGCATCTCCCGGGCCCCGCCCCTAGCTCCTGCCCAGTCGCAGGACCTGCAGGGCGGTCCCTCCCGAGCAGGTGGCTCCGCGTGCTGGTGTGGGCCCTGGGAGGCTGAGGGGCACTGCTGCAGCCCCTAGCCCTGCCCCCCGCCCCCGGTGGTTTTCATTTGTGGACTTGTCTCTGCAGCCCTCTTGTTCCTGAGGCCTTTGTGGGTTGGGCAGCAGCTTTTCACAGCGACAGCGGTCTTGCTCTCTCCGCCCCCCCCCACCCGCCGCAGCTGGGAAATAAGGCTTTTCATACCTAGATGCACAGTGGGCGTTCAGGCAGGATCCTCTAAACCACCGCCCTCCTCACTCTGGTCCCAAAGCTCCGTCTCCCCCAGGCTCCTGTGGCCTGGGCAGCTGCCCTTGGAGGACACAGGGGTGCTCAGGGACCCCCTGCCTATCCTGATGGGAGCATACCCACGTCCACAGGCTGGGCTCCTGACTTGAGCTAGGGTGACCAGAGAGGGATCTTCAAACCTGAGCTGCACTTAGAGGCCGGCCTTGCAGAGAAGTCCTCGGGGCCCCATTTCTGATTGGGGGGGGCACTCTGAGACTCTGCTAGAGGGTTCCCCAGCTCTGTCAGCACCAAATCCACTTTGCCCCTTTGGAGCAGATATGAGGCACACACGTGCCCTTTCGGACAGTGCAAACCATTTATTCTGGCTTCTTCCTGCGGTCCCTGGGGTTGTCAGGGCACGGTGAGCCACACAGAGCACCACAGCAGGCCTGGGGCACAGCAAGGCACAAAGGTGAGTCCTGCGTCAGGTGACACCGACTGCTGGGGGCGTCCGAGCACCAGGAGGAGGTCAGGCACCGGCCAGGGATGTGGGGGCCCCGAGGGAGGGGCAGCTCCAGTGCGTACTGAGGGGTGCAGATGGACCCCGATGTGCGCCCTCTGGCCAGTGCCTCAGGACGTTCACAGCACACGCAGCCAGCACGGGGCGTCCACGAGCAGCAGGACGGCCTCACAGCTCCATGGTAGCCCTGTTCCTCATGGGCCCGTCAAAGGGGAACCCCAGGGCAAGTTTCCGCTAACCAGGCCACAGTCTTCCCCTCCTTGCTCTGGGAAAGGCCAGGAGCTGGAACTGCCTCAAGGGCCCAGCTGGTGCCCTGAGGCCACCCCAGGCCAACCACCCTCCCAGGCCCTGGGGGATGTGCAGACAAGGGCAGGTGCAGACAGGGACGTGGGAGGGGACTTCTCAGGATGGGGCTCTCTTCCCAAAGCCATGGTGCCTCCCACCAGGTGTGGACGAGTGAGGGTAGTGCTGTAGGGCCCAGCTCTGCCCGAGGTGGCCCAGGGAGACCACGTGAAGGCAGGTGGCCTTGGGTGTGACCCCAGCGGGGCAGAGTGAGGACCTGGGGGGACGTGCTGGGCAGGAGAGGGGAGAGGCCTGGGCATCCCCTCACCCGCGCATGTCCCTGCATAGGACAGGAACCCCGGGATCGGGAGTGGGGGAGTCAGTGCAAACCCAGTGAAAGACCAATTTCCCACAGTGTTGAATCTCAGCAGCTGGAGCCTGTCCCACCACGCCGCTAGGCCTCACTCCGGTACCGCAGGCGGGAGAACCGGTCCCGGACAGCCTGGTCGCTGTCAGGCCCGCCCTCGGCCAGGCGAACCACCCTACCGCTCGGGACGAGGTCCCGCACCTTGTGCTTGGCCACGGAGACCATGCCAGGCGTGTCTGGGCTAGTCGGGCCCGTCAGGAAGACGCAGGCGGCATGGCGGCTTGGCTCTAACAGGACCGCTATGGGAGACACAGGTCAGGGCGCTCGGGACCAGCCAGAGCGGACGGACAGCAGGCAAAGCCCCAGCCCCCGGGGGGCCGCACTCACCTTGGAAGGCGACGATGTTGGCAGAGATGTTGGCCAGCTCCAGCAGGACGCCAGGCAGGGTGGGGTGAAACATGTACAGGCTATGCTGGGCGTCTCTGGGCTCCTACAGCAAGAACCACAGTGCGCGTGGGGCTGACAGGGCTCGGCCGACACCACGTCTGGATCAGGGATGCCAGTGTCCTGGGCCCAGGGCTGGGCCATGCTGCGCTCGCTCTCTCAGCACACTCGCCCAGAGCGGCCGTGTCCACAGGGTCCTCAACGGTGCACCCCCTTCTACTCCTCTCCCCCTAGCCTGACCCTGACCCTTGAGGCATGCATTCTCCAACTGGAACTCTGCGCCTGGCTCGCCCCACGTACACCCCCCTTCCTTCCCAGACCCTCATCAGCTGCCCCAAGGCAGGCCTCAGCCCCAGCCTCCCTAGTGGTCCAGGGTGCCTCATCCCAGCCACTGTCCCACGGCTTCGATGTATGTGTGCACACCCAGTCACTCAGTTAGCTCCCAGGTGCCTCGAGGCTGGACCTAAGCTGACCTCTGGTCTCTGGCCCTGGCATGGGCTGCCCCCTTAGTCCATGCCCTGCCCGTACTGTCTGGTTGGTGCCCATCAGCTCGTGGAGGCCCCAGAAGAAGAAGGCCGAGCGGTGGTCTGCGGTTGGCAGGCTGGCGGACGGCGGATCCCCAGGGAGGCCTGGGAGAGCCTGGTTCCACAGGAGAGCTCCGGTGCTGAGGTCCAGGAACAAGATCTGGGACGGAGGGGACAGCACAGGGTGTCACAGGTGGGGCCTGCACAGACCCAGGGGCCCCAGCCAGGCCAGCCCTGTGGGAGCTGTGCCCCAAAGGCAACCAGGATGTCTCGCCAAGGCCCCTCTTGTGCTCGCTCAGCCTTCCAGTGCAGCCCCGTCTGCTGTTCCGACTACTGTCCCTCAGCTACGAACAATGGGGGGGCCAGAGAAGATGAGCCAACCTGTCTGTCAACGCCGGTTCCATTTTCAATGACCACAGCCAAGGTGTCAGGTTTGTAGTGGCCAAGGATGGGTTTTCTGCAAGGATAGGGCAGGAGAGTTCACACGGGGCCTCTGTGAGGAGATGCCTGGGAACAGGCACACCACCCCATGCCCCTTGGCTGCACCCGGACGGGGCCTGGACGGGAAGCCGAGGCCAGGGTGGAGGGGGTTTCACCGGCCCCTCCGGTGCAGGGCAGCACCAAGGGACAGGCAGGAGGCCCTTGGCTGAAGCACACAGACACCCCCCACCCACTGCAGGCCTCATCCCAGGGCTGCCAGGGGACAGGCTGCGGTGCCCGGCTTGCAACCGCTGCCCAGTTCCTGGAGAAAGACGAACCTGGAGACCTGGGCTGCGCTGAAGGTCCACCTGGGTACCAGGTCCTGGCCATCCACCAGCATGCAGGCCTCTGAACTCACGAGCAGCAGGTCCTCACCAGCTTTCCCGGGAACGTTCATCAGGTAGTGGATGGCTCCAGGGCTAAGGGGACAGAGCGGAGGGACATGACGGGGGCACGGACTTCCTGCCGGGCTGAGCAGTTTGCCCCGTGTTCCCTGCCTCTCCATTTGGGTAAGACAAGACACTGGCTGTGTGCAGAGGTGAAGGGGAGCCCCCTGTTCACCGGGCCCTGCACTGGGTTTATCTCAGCTGCTGTACGCCCGCTGCCCGCGTCTGAGCCCAGGACAGCAGGCAGGGCCGCGCCCCTCGGCCCGCGGCCACCCGTGCAATCCCCCGTCCAGGCCTACCTTCGCCACAGCGGCCCGGGGGCGGTGGCGTTGAGCATGCCCTCCCAGAGCGGGTCTCTCTTCAGCGGGCTCCCGCCCCCAGTCGCCTTCTCGTGGAGACCCTTCACAGAGCAGCCGCAGAGGGAGCCTGCTGCTGGAAGCACAGGAGGGCCTCAAGACGCTGCCGGCGGGGAGCACGCCACCCCTGGCCCTGCTTCCAGGACACACGGTGCCCTCCCTGAGCCTCGGGGGCTGACACCCTCTGGCTTCCTGAGCCTGTCAGTGACAAACTCGTGTCCTGCCTACGGTCCCCGGTTCCTCCCTCTGCCTTCTCGCGGGTGCACGGCTTCCAGGAGACGGACAGTCCCGGGAACGGCAGGCGCCACATACCGCAAGGGAAGAGGATGTAGTGAGCACCCGCCCGGGTGACGTGGAGGAGGGAGCCGGCAGTCCCGCCCACACCAAGGCTGCCTCGGTGGCCAATCTGGTGCCCCGTGCTGCCCGAGTAGATGTAGCCGCCAACCTGGAATACGGAGAAGAGAAGGGGGTCAGAACCCTCCTGGTCTGAGGGAAGACCGTTCTGAGTTAAGTGCGTGGTGTCAGGCGTCTGCACACCGTCCTGGAGACGCGCGCAGCCCCACAGCACCTACGGGGCCCCCGCTCTCCATGCCGCAGCGGCACCCACGGCCCAGCGCACACACTGCCGTCCTTGGGGAGGCCCAGAGCCGCCCCAGTGTGCTGGTCAGCGGGTGCCAGCAACTGGGGGCCCTGCGCACGTCCCCCGACAAACGCTGAGACCCAAGTTGTGCCCAGGAAGTGAAAGTGGACGAGGGGCAGAGAAGAGGCCTAAGAGTGACAGGCCAGCGCGACCCGGGAAGGGGGGCAATACCTCCTTTTCCTCCTGGGTGAGAACCAGCAGGTCTGGGGCCCCGTCGGCATCGACGTCGGGCAGTTGGAGTAAAGAGCTCAGGATGGAAGCGTTCCTTCCAAAGCTGCTGGGGTGGCTCCACAGGGTCTCCCCTGAAACCAAGCACAACGTCACTAAGCGCTGGCTCCAGGTTCCCTTCCGCCGCGGGCTGGCAACGGCGCAGAGCCCACACTGCGAAACGGAAATGCCCGCCAGCAGGAGGCCGGAGGCCAGGGCAGCAGGTGCACCCCTGGGCTGTCGAGGTCGTCACCAGATGTCAGATGCAAAGCTCTGCCTTCCTGTTTGCTTCCCCTGTGTCTTCTCAGGTCTGGGTCTAGAACATCTCAGGGCCAACACTGACCCTCCCACCTGGATGGACAGGGCCTGACCCGGACACTTCCCAGGCCCTCTGGACCCCTGACCGTTGCTGGAGTCGCAGGTGGACCCTCGCCCCAAGAAGCCCTGGCTGAGTCCCGCACACGGGTGGAGATGGAAGGTACGCGCTTACGGCTGGACCCGCGCAACAGCGGCCCCGATGTCACAGCTTCTTTCTTACCCAGGTACAATCTTGTCCACACCCTTTTTAAGACTCATTCTTCGCTTCTTAAAATATTTTCAGTCTGCTCTTTATTTTCCTCTGCGCCCTTAAGAGCTCGACTGGTAGGGAGACGCTGAGGCTCACCACAGGGAGTGTCAAGGCACAGAGCTCCTTACGCCCCTGGAGAGGTCTGGGGGCTGCCACGGCCTGCTACACCAAGGGCCTGACACGAGTGCCCGTGCACCCAGAGCCCAACCTTCCCCCGTGCGCTCAGCCAGACGCTGGCCCGGATGCCACAAAAGGCCGCTGCCACGGAGCCCCCCGTCTCTGCTGGCCCCACGGGCACAGTGGAGCCGGGAGGCGACAGGACGGGGTGGAGTGGGACTGCTAGGAGGTGGTGCCCCACCCCCGGAACCTTCTTCCCCATCTGGTCCGCTGGTCCTGAGAACACAGGCTGAACCCCCTCAGAGCCTCCCTGTGTGGGACCCCCCCCATGGGGAACTGCCTACCTGTGAACAGGTCCACGGCGACGAAAGAGCCAGGTCTGCCCACGAGGACGCAGGCAGAGGAAGTCCTGCGGGCCTGCAGCTGTGGGACGGAGCACTGCACAAGCGCCCCGTCCTGGGCTGCAGGCCTCTCCCAGAGCACGCTGCCGTTGGCCCCTGACAGGGCAGCCACAAAGGTGCAGGGGGAGGAGAAGCCTGGAGGGGACAGACCCAGCTCTGGGGGGCACGACAGCCCCTCTTCCCCACACCCTGCTCCTGGACCCAGCCCTGACCGCTGGCCCCACAGGGACCCTACTGCTGGCCCCACGGGGTCAGGAGCTGTGCGGGGGCCAGGGTGCTGGGACCATGGCCTGCCCTCTGTCTCTTTCTAGTCCTCCTGGGAAGGAAAGGCAACGTGCCAGTTTCCCGAAATTCCACCAACTGCTTCCCCCACAGACGGCATAGGGAGAGGGTCCCTCCACCCATAGAAGTTCCTCCTTTCTCAGGTAAAAGCAAAATTACCTTCGTCGGTGCAGGATAGGTTGAAACTGTTGCTGCCGTTGGTATTTTTATAAAGAAAGAGAACATCTTGGATCCTGTCCCTGTTTATGTCTTCCGTAGCCAGAAAGTCATAGGTGACTGAAAAGGAACATGGCAGACTGTAGTCCTCGGGTCACGCCCCGCTTAAAGGCCAGGCCACGCCTGACACCATCTACTTCTGTGCCCGAGGTTCAGCGCCAGCTGGCACCCACCAGCGCGAGGCTGCGCCCAGAGCAGCGGTGCGCTCAGGAAGGAACCCCTGCCGTCTGGGGTCCAGGCGTCCGCACTTCCACACTCGTAAGGGCCTACTTCTCCCTTTCATTCAAGGACTCAAATGATAAGCTCCGAGTGTTAAAACCAAACACCAAAAAGTGAAGCTGGGCTTACACCATATACAAAAACGAACTGAGGGGCGTCTGGGTGGCCCAGTCGGTGAAGCGTCCGACTCTTTGACTTCTGCTCAGGTCACGATCTCAGGGTTGTGAGATCGAGCCCCACGTGGGGCTCTGTGCTCTGCTCAGCACGGAGTCTGCTTGCCCCTCGTCCTCTGCTCCTCCTCTATCTCTAAAACTTAAATAAATAAAATCTTTAAAAAACAAAACCAAACAAAAACGAATTCAAAATGGATCAAAGACCTAAACTTAAGAGCTTCCCGGAAGAAAATACAGAGAAAAATCTTCGTGACGCTGGATTTGGTAACGATTTCTTGGATGTGACACCAAAGGCAATTCAACGAAAGAAAGAACTGACCTACTGGGTCCATGAAAATGTAAAGCATTTGTGCATCAAAGGGCACCGTCAAGAGAGCGAAGAGACAGCCAGCGGAGTGGGAGAGAATGTCTGCCGATCGTATCTGACAAGGGACTGATGTCCAGGGAGAGAACCGCTACCAGTCCACCACAAAGACGACCTGCGGCAGAAACGGGCCAAGGACTGGGAACCACCAGAAGAAGGGGCCTGTGCCCGTGAGCCCCTGAGGGCGCTACCCGCGGTGAAGCCAGCGGGACACAAAAGGGCGAGTCTTACATGATTCCCTCCTGTGGAGGCCCCGCGGAACAGGCAGACTCAGAGACGCAGGGAGAACAGAGGAGGGAGAGAGCAGTGGCGTTCACTCGGTACAGTTCCTGTTAAGGGGGTTAACAGAGACGGCCGTGATGGTTACACAGTGTTGTCCAAGTACCGATGACACTGAGTTATGCTCTTTAAAGGGACCTGATCCCTACTTCACTACCATTTACAAAAACAAACCAAACCCCAGACTCAGGACTTCCAGAATCACGGAGGGAAGACCGCGGCAAACCCTCTCCCTTGAAACGACAATATAATGACACAGAATCGTCAAAAGCAGCCCTATCAGGACCCCGGAAACGGACACAAGGCGTACCACAAATCGAGAAGTGCTTCTTGAGAAAAACCAGGCTGTGGGTCAGGATGGTAGGCGTCCAACATCTTACTTACGGCTCCTGCCGTTCTCGCCCTCCACAGCTGGACGCCAGCTGGCGGTCAGCGCAAAGACCAGCAGCTTCCCCTCGAGAGGGGGACGATGCGATCTACAGCCAGATGTCCAGGGCTACGGAGACCTCCCAGGCCAACAGGGACGGCCAGCCCTGAAGCCAGACACAGGCTGGGATACGGGCGGAGCAGAGAGCAGGTAGGAGGAGTGGCCAAAAAGGGGACGCAGATATCCGGAAAGTGAGACGGTAAAAGCTCTTTGTCCTAAGTCCCCAGATCACCCCGGCAGCCCGAGGCTGCACGAACCACAGGGAGGAAGCCTGTTCAGCCCCAGAAAGAACCGGGGGACACGCTGTCACCAACAGACTTGTCTCAGTGAGAGAAGCCTGACTCAAAGAGCCACGTCACATCATTTCCCTTAGTGATGTGTCCACAGGAGGCAAGCCTGGAGGCAGAAAGCAGCTGGTGGCTGTGTGGGCTGGGGGCTGGGACGCTGGGAATCTTCTAAAACTGGTCTGGGCTAACAGGTGCATAAATGGACTGAAAATCATCGAATCGTACACTTAAAACAAGCGAATGTTTTGACATACAGATTACATTTCAATAAAAGCTGCAAAAAATAAACACAGAAACATACATTACTCCTCTCTCTCAAGCACCAAATTCTGAATAAAAATGGACGGTGAGGCTTGAACAAGAATCCCCTTCACTGCACGAGACGCCCACAGGGGTGTCAAAGCACCATTCCCCGGCCGTGGGCGTTCACGGCCACCCGCGCTCACCCGAGGCGCTCCCACGCCGGGAAAGCAAGGCCAGGATTCCACACCGCCGATCTCACGAGGGAGAATGGATCTGCTCAAGTCCTGCTCAGCCGACCGGAGCGTCAGCAGAGCTCTTGAGGAAACCAGACTAGAAACCTGCCGTTTCCACAGCTCCCCACAGCCTTCCCCCTACCTCTTCTTCCAGGTGCTCTGTTTTATTCGTTCTTTAAAATTCCAAAACATAACCAAATGGGCCCCTTTCCTCTATTGGCACAACCCACCCTTCCCACAACAGAGAGCAGGCCGCCATGCTCCCGTTTGTCCCCCGAGAGGCTGTCAGCAGCTTCCCGAAGTCCCAAGACCCTGGGCGCGTCATCGGCAGTCAGGGGACCTACGGGACCCCAGACTCGGGGACACGATGCTGCCCCCACCCCGGGGACAGGGTTGGGGGCACACCTGCTGCACTGTAGTCGGTCCTCCACACCCCCTGTGACACGGGCCGGTCCGGACACGGGATGATGAAGGAGACCACGAACACCACAAAGAGGCAGAAAAAGAGCGACAGAAAGAACGCCACTGTGCGGCATCGGGAGACGCGGGGCTGCCGAGGCAAGCCTTTCAAGCCGTCCCCCGTGTTTGCGGGCTTTCCCGGGTTCTCCTGCAGCTTCTTGTCTTCATTCTTCAAGGGGTGGATTTCGGCTTCTAGGTCCTTGCTGTCCGTCATCACGTGCACACCCCAGAGCTCCACTCCTGGTCACTGCGTCAACAAAACAGGGACAGTCACGCGGCCGCCGCCCCCGACAGCCTTCCGGGGCTGTGCCGGGCTCAGACTCCCAGCCTGGGTGCAGCCGTGGCTGCGACCACCAGCCCAAGAAGGAAAAGCTAAATGACCGTTTACGGTACCACAGACGCCGCCCAAGAAGGTCTTTGTTCTACTGTCAAACTGCTTGTGCAGAGCAGGCAGGGGATACGTCCACCCTGAACACCCGGTGTCTCCGGCCTGCTGACGCCGGTACGAGCCGCCGGAGCGCTGGGGCCGCGGCAGATAATAAAGCCACGCATTAAACATTAACCAAGCCCCGAGGGCGCAGTCTGGGTACGCCTGACCCACCTTCCACCCGTGAGAGGCACAGACGGGAAGGGTGAAACCAACACCCCCCACGGGGGGACCCCGGTGAAAAGTGTCAGAAGTGAAGGTGGGTTCGGGTGTGCCAGGCATGCTTGCCGTGTGAACGGAGGCAAACCGCTGGGCTTGACCGCACCCCACTTCCTGACTTGCGAAGGGGAATCAGGATCTATTTTAGAAGGCCGATGGAAGGACTGAATTTGTCGGTTCGCACAGAGCACTGTGACAGCACCTGACACACAGGAGACTCGCACACGCTAGCGGGCCGTCACGACAAGGAGACAAGGCACTCGGGCCGTCCATCACCATGGCCGTCGGTGGAGGAGGAAGGGACAGCGGGGGGGACGGGTTCCAGGGCCAGTGCCGCCGGGAGCCCTGCCTCCTGCTGGCCGCACGTGGTGAGCGGGCTGAGCCGAGCCCAAGGCACCACCTCGGAAAACGAGGCAGGCAACACTTCTGAAGATGGCCAGGCCCCAGGACGAAGAGTGCCTGGGCCCCTGGCCACTGGAACCTCCATCCACACTTGGGTTCTTACATCATCTGAGACAGACAGGATCGTCCAGCTGGTGTGAGGCCAGTTATCTGTCATCCAGGTCTTTTTAAACAGCCAAGCCAGTGTCCTAATGAACACAAATTATGGCGAGAGAATGGAAGGGGCTACGTGTGTCCGAGTGGCTACCCACTTGGCTACCCAAAAAGAGAGTCAACAGGTGCTGACTCAGATGGAGAATGAGGACCTGCCAGAGACAGATGGGTGAAAACCAGAGGAAGCGGCCAGTGGCCCAGAGTGGTCCCTCTAAGGATGGGTTAAGGAAGACAGGAGACAGGAGGCTGCTATTTTTTTCCTATAAACTTTTTACCTTCTGACTGTAACTATTTTTCTCTAATTATTCAATTAAAATAATTCATTTAAAAACCTGTGTGTAGCCTCCTGGGTGACTCAGTCAGTTGAGCGTCTGACTCTTGGTTTTGGCTCAGGTCACGATCTCAGGGTCGTCTGGGACTCTGCGCTGGGCAGGGGGCCTGCTTGGGATTCTCTCTCTGCCTCCCCCTCTGCACCTTCACAACCTGTGTGTATGCATCCATTAGGGCAGCCTCCATTAAAAACACAAAGTGAAAGATGACGCGTGTAGGCAAGAACGTGGAGCAACTGGGACCTCACTGCGTGCTGCTGGGTGGGACCAGGGTTAGAGTGTTACCTGTGATCAGCGATTCCACTTCTAGCTGTATGAGACAGCTGAACACAGACTCACACAACAGCTTGGAAACAATCGTGCATGGCTTCACTATTTGTGACGACCCAAACCTCTCTCAACAGACGGAAACCACAATGTAGCAAATCCACACGAGGGGACAGTACTCAGCCCCCAAAAGGCAGGAAGCAGGACACCTGCTACAGCAGGGATGAACCTTGGAACAGCCATGCTCCGTGAGGCACCCGGACGGAAAGACTCCATCACCACAGGCAAGTCCACAGCCGGGGGCACTGGTGGCTGCCGGGGGTTTGGGGGTGATGACAATGGTGGCACTGTGAATGGACTCATGTCACTCACAACTGTTAGGTTAGGTGTGTTTTACCACAATTTAGAAAGAAACCCAAACGATTCTGTGTGCATTCTCCTTCGTGCTGACACGTGAGTGCTGAGGTCTCGGAAGTCAGAAAAGGCGTGCCCATCCACGGTAATGAGCTGGACACAGGAGAATCAAACAATGACTCATGACCAGGGACCTCATTAAACCCAAGCACCTGACCTGAGGTGGGGAAGTGGGGTAGGGGTGACTGGCAGGGTAACTAGGGAAAGAGCTGCAGCAGAACCTGGGCTCAGGCTCGATCTCAGGGAAGTTGCTTACGGAGACACTCTGTCCCCAAGGAGAGGATGGGTGACATATTTAGAACACACACTTGCCTTTAGAAAAGGAAAGAAAACTGAGTGAGAAATCGGAATGCTGACATTCTTGGTTTTAAAAGCTCTATCTTGGGGCGCCTGGGTGGCACAGCGGTTAAGCATCTGCCTTCGGCTCAGGGCGTGATCCCAGCGTTTATGGGATCGAGCCCCACGTCAGGCTCCTCCACTATGAGCCTGCTTCTTCCTCTCCCACTCCCCCTGCTTGTGTTCCCTCTCTCGCTGGCTGTCTCTATCTCTGTCAAATAAATAAATAAAATCTTTTTTAAAAATAAAAAATAAAAGCTCTATCTTTACGGGCGCCTGGGTGGCTCGCTCAGTTGGGGTCCCACTCTTGGTTTCAGCTCAGGTCATGGGATTGAGACCCACATGGCGCTCCTTGCTCATCAGGGACTCTGCTCGAGACTCTCCCTTCCTTCCCACTGCCACCCCTTGGACACGCGCTCGCACTCTCTCTTGCTCTCTAAAATAAATAAATAAATAAACAAATTTATTTATTTATTTGACAGAGAGAGACAGCAAGAGAGGGAACACAAGCAGGGGGAGCGGGAGAGGGAGAAGCAGGGTTCCCGCTGAGCACGGAGCCCGGTACGGGGCTCGATCCCAGGACTCTGGGATCATGCCCTGAGCTGAAGGCAGACGCTTAACAACGGAGCCCCCCAGAGCCCCAAAACACATGGCATCTTTAAGCAAGGGCATGAAAAGTTCTGTCACTGGCAGAACTGGTTCAATAGCTGCTTGTGATTGATTGTAAGTCATCTGACTGAGGTAAGTGCACGTGGGAGTCACAAAACCCTAAAGGAAGACCCTGTCATACTCCAGAACCTGTTTGTACCTTGGGGCCCTAAGAGCTGATAGTTTTATTTATAACTTTGCAAAGTGCTATTTATGTACAAAACAAAGTGGGAAAACATACGGAGAAGGGGTTATGTTTGCAGAGGACTCCTTTAATGTGTGACTTGTCTTCAATGTAAACATTTTCAGCGCCTACTTAAGGACGTCAAGTGAAGTAATACAATCCCAGTGTTGTGCATATTGTCAAAGACAAAAATAAAACCAGTTTGCTGGCTTAAAAAGAGAGAAGGGTTATTAGCACCGAAATAAAAGAAACCCAACTGTCTGTCCAGATGGTCCAAGCGAGAACGGGGGTAGGTTTTGAAGCTGGGTTTGGGAGCGGCCTGTACCTCCCGCTCTGTGGCTTTCCGCAGACGCGTCAACGACACCTGATTCCCTTGGTCCAGCTGTGGGTCTCTCGTGCGTCTTGCGCCGCTGCCGGGAAGGATGGAGGCCGCGACCGCAGAGCGCCGGGCTCCGTGTGCCTCCCTGTCTTCCTCTTCGTCACCACCGCGGGCTTCTACTTTCTCCAGAAACTAGGAGATCGCACTCCCCTCATTTGCCTCCTCTTTCCTGTTAAAGGACCTGCTTCGTGTCTAGAGCTGCCCCAGGGGCCAAGGGTCTGTGTTTGACATGCTGAGAACCGGAACTTCTCTAAGCAGCATAGCTCTTTGCACGAAGATTCCTTGAGAGCCTTCCAGTGAGTCTTGTGACCTCCCACCCCAGGGGAACAGCCTCTGTACCAGTGCCTCACGGAGCTGTCCCTCTACCACTGGCGGTTTACAAATCTCCATGTCTGACATTCTGTCATTTTGAGAACGTTATGTAAATAGAACCACAGTGCAGGGACTTTGAAATTGGCCCTGGGGTCCACCCCTGTTGTCTCTGTTACTTCCTGTGACTGAGCAGTCCTTCCCAGCATGGAGGGACCAAGGCTTGTTTAACCCCTCACACGCTGAAGGACAGCGGGTTGTTACCAATCCTTGGCTATTTTAAATACAGTCACTGTGGGGGCGCCTGGCTTGCTCAGTTGGTAGACTGTGCAATTCTTCATCTCGGGGTCATGAGTTCAAGCCCAAAGCTGGGTGCAGAAGATAACTTAGAACAAAAAGTCTTAAATAAACTCACTGCGAAAATTCACATGCAGATTTTTGTATGGACGTAGGTTTTCACTTCCCTGGGATCAATGCCCATCAGTGCAACTGCTGAACTGTATGGCAGTCACATGTCCAGTTTTTAAAGAAAACACAGCTCTGTTGTTTGTTGCATAGGTATCTAGGGTTGTTGGACCCTTTCATCTTCACACAGTGTTCCACCCCTGTCCCCAGTTCTCTTCTTGCTCTGAGGTCTGCTCTATCCGAGATTCATAGTCAGTCTTCTTTTGATTGAAGTTTGCATGGTTTATCTTTGTCCATCCTTTTACTTTCAATCCATCTGTATCATTAAATAGATGTAAAGCATTTTTATCTAAGTCATCTCCACAGACAACACGGGGCTCGAACTCATGACCCTGAGATCAAGAGTCACACGCTCTTCTGAGCCAGCTGGGCGTCCCATGAATCATTATATCTGAAGTAGGTTTCTTTTAGACAGCATATGGGTCATTTTTTTGTATAAATCCACTCTGCCAACCTGTCTTCTATTTTCAGACCATTTACTTTTAAGGAAATTATTGCTATGTTAGGCCTTCCATTTGCCTTTTCATTTTGCTGGTTCCCTGTTTTTTGTGTCTTGGTTTTCTGTTTCCTGACTTCCTATGGTTACCTGGTGTTACTTAGAATTCTAGTTGGATTTGGCTATAGCGTTTTGCACAGGTTTCTGGTCGGCTGCTCTGGGTTTCACATTAGAGACACCCTAACTGATCACAGTGACTGGTGTCGGCATTTTGCTGGCTCAGATGGAGGGCAGAAGCCTTGCATCCCTTAGCCCGTCCGCCTGCCCCTGGACAGCTCTTTCCTCTACTGACACTGAGAACCATATCAACGTCCACGTCCTGCTTCAACCACCAGCCATGACTCAACACTCAGGAGGAGGAAAGTCCACTGTATTTACTCACAGTTTCACTTGTTCTATTTTTCCTCCTGACATTCCAAGACCCCTTCTGCTACCATTTCCTTTCTGTTTCAAGAACGTGTTTCGGTCATTCTTTTAGACTGGGTCTGGGGCAACAAATCCGTTTTCCTTCACGTGATAATGTCTATGTTTGCCATCATTCCTGCAGAGTAACTCCAGGTGTAGGATCCCGGGTTCAAGCAGGTTCTTAGCACGTCCTCCAGTCTTCCCGGTTTCCAGCGAGAGATCTGCGGTCACTGGAATGGTTCTCAGCCTCCTGAACCTGTAAGTTTCTGTCTTCTACCAAACTGGGGGGTCTCTTCAGCCATTACTGTAGTTTCCTGGAGCAGAAGCAGCACCTGTGAGATGCCAGCCCAGGCCGCGGGGACAGGGGCTCCGACACGGGGCTCTGGCCAAACTCCAGCCGTGCTGCGTCCTCCATTTCTGTCCCCGGCTGCTCCAGTGTGTTCTTTCAAGGTGCATTTAAATAGAAGAAATGAGGGGCGCCTGGAGCGCTCAGTCGGTTGAGCGGCCAACTCTTGATGTCGGCTCAGGTCATGATCTCAGGGTCCCGGGATCGAGCCCCACGTCAGGCTCTGTGTGGGGAGTGGTATGTGCTTGGGACTCTCTCTCCCCCGCTCCTCCCCTGCTCATGTGCACCTGCTCTTGCTCTCAAAATAAATAAATCAATCTTAAAAAAAAAAAAAAATTCTCTCCCTTTTTCCCTATGCCCCTCCCCACCCCCCTTGTGCACGCTCTCCCTCTCAAATAAATTAAAAACAGGAGTTGATCAAAGAAAAGTACTAAATGAAATGATTTTTTAAGGAGATTTTATTTATTTATTTGACAGAGCGAGAGAGCACAAGCAGGGGGAGCAGCAGGCAGAGGGAGAAGCAGGCTCTCCGCTGAGCAAGGAGCCCTTTGTGGGACTCGATCCCAGGATTATGACTCGATCCCAGGATTATGACCTGAGCCGATGGCAGGCGTTTTACCAACTGAGCCCCCCAGGCATCCCAGTGAAATTTTATAGGTATTCCGCAAATATGGTCAAAGTCCCGAGTGATACATGAGTGAAGTCCGGAGGGATGGCAGGTGGTGGAGCAGAGACGCTGGTGCACCTCCATTGTTGCCCCGTCCTAACTGAGATCTGCTCTCCCAGAACCACCCCGATCCAGATTCTGTGCTCGGCAACCAGTGTCACCTGGTACGCTTACAATGCTGCTCACATGACTGGACAGGCCCTGAAAAGCCTAACCCCAACGCTTTCCCGTTGGTAAGTCTGCCTAGAACATCCTTCCCTTTCAAATCCCATCCATCTCTTAAGGCCCACAGCAAATGGATCTTTTTTTTTTTTTTTTATAAAGATTTTATTTATTTATTTGACAGAGAGAGAGCACAAGCACGGGGAGCGGCAGGTGGAGGGAGAGGCAGAAGGAGAAGCGGGCTCCCTGCTCAGCAGTGGGAAGTGGGAAGTGGGAAGTGGGACTCGATCCCGGGACCCTGGGATCATGACCTGAGCCAAAGGCAGACGCTTAACAACTGAGCCCCCAGGCGCCCCAAATGCATCTTATTTATGAAAACTTTTCTGATTTTTCTAACCGAAAAGGACCCAAAGCCAGTCAACATTTCTGGCTATTTGGGGTGGGGTGGGGATGTCACAATTTAGGAGCACTGATTTCCCACCTAATCTAAGTCATGAGGAAGGGCACAGTTCAGGGGAGAGGCGGGGCCTGGAGGTTCACCCCTTATCTGGAGCACCTTGGCCATATTACCTACCTAGCCTCTCCGTCTGCACATTTCTTGCTTGCCCAAGAGATCCTGGCAAAATTAGGTAGAAAGGGATTTTGTTGGAAAGAGATCGGACAGTATCCTGATTGATGGGAAGACTAGTGAACTACACTCAGGACATGGGTGGACATCCAGAGACACTAGGTGGTCAAGACCACAGCAAGACCATGGCCATGGGAGCAAAACCCCCGGGACGAGGCTCCCAGGCCTCTGGACACTGCCTTGCCTTCCACGGCCTCTCACAGGGTGCTCCTCCAAAGTCAGGCTGGGCACCCCTCAAACTGTCAGCTCTCCCACAACCCTGTATTCTCAGGTGGGGCTTTCCAGGTGTGGCTGGTACCCCTCCCTCCCCCACACCTTCACCCTGTGCTCTGGAGAAGTCTGGAGACGGCAGGAGACACCCCGAACAAAGTCCTACGGAAAACGAGAGCAAACACTACCCCCAAGGAATAACTCCTTTTAAACGTAGAGAAATAATGTGCAAATGTTAACATCTGGGCTTCCCAGTCCTGTGGATTGAGCCGGAGACATTTTGTTACCCTGTGAGCAACACCAAAGGCCACAGCCCTTACCTTGGGCGAAGTCTGACCTCACAGGGGTATTTTTATATTGGGGCCAATAGTAAACAATTCTGAAAGTAGGATATTAAATTCTTCTTTGTAACAGCTTTGAGAATTCAGAAGGCTTCGTATGGGAGGGGAGGCGTAGCACCAGGGCCAGTGGAGGCGACGGGAGCAGCTACGGCGGCCACTGGAAAAGTCTGCGCCCCTCTGGGAGGGGGTTCACGTGCAGTGACAGGACCCAGGACACTGCGACCTGGATGCGTGAGGACTAGCGGCTCAACCCAGACGCCGACGTCCAGCTCTGGCCCCCATCTCTGTAAGCGCAAGTTGTCTCTGAGCGTTTCTGAATGAATCACTGGCTCGCTTCAATTACTCTTAACAATTTCTCTTCTTTTGTTTAATCATTAATAGAGTTCCAAGACTTTGTACCAGTGAAATTAAAGATACTCTATAATAACAAACAGATAAAAGACACTGTGAACTTCCTCCAGAGTTTCCATTCTTTGATAGAAAACCCAACCCGGTAATACAACTTTCCTTTCGTCAGAACAAAGGGAGGCGACATACGGAGAGAGGCGACCCCACCATCGACTCCCTGGGAGCGTACAGCACATCACACCCAGCAGCGCTCTCTGGAACGGCAAGCCGGGCTGGGGCTCTGGGGTGAGCACACAGGCGGGGTGGGTGCAGGAACTGGGGGGCAGTAAGGGATGGGGGGCAAGGAGGAAGCCGCGGCCTGGGAGTCCTTTGTCCTGACGGTCAGTTCTGTACCCGATCTCTGTGATGGCACCGCTGGCTGCACGAATGCCCCCCCCCCACCCCCATGATAAAATCTCACCCAACGAGACCCACACACAGAGGAGTGTGCGGTGACTGGAGTGACGGGAGAGTCCGGCCCGCAGCCTGGCCGGCGGCCTGTGCCAAGGTCAGTTCCCTGCTTCTGATAACGCGGGCAGCTATGTAAGACACTGAGCGGCAAGAGGACAGCTCCACACAGTTTCTGAACATCTCGAGAGTCTATAATTAGTTCAAGATAAGCAGTTAAAAAAAGAAAAAAGGAAAACCTTTGGCAAGAGGGTGCGGCTCGGAGCTCCACACAGGCGGAGAGGAAGAACTAGCTTCCCCGCGGGCAGCGGGGGGCCGCCTCCCCACCTTAGTTGGAAGCTCTTTTGTTCCGAACGCAGGAACTCTGTGTGCTTTGTTCTGTTTGTTTTTGGCAGAATATCAACAACAATGGAGTTCTGCGGTAACTTGAAGGCATCTGAAAGAACAGCCAAACCCCTGACAGCCTACAATTCTCCATTTCAAAATAATGACCAGCTTTCTGAAAACCACGCCTCGCCATCATTTCCCTTCCCGCTGTGGAAAAGAAAGACACGGGCAAGGACAGCACAAAACACCCAGAGCACATAGCCAACGCCAGGGTGCACTCAGGGTCACGGAAGTCCAAGGACAAGGCTGATGTAAATACCCAAAGGGATGGGAGTTTTCTCTCCGGAACAGCCCCTACTCCCTGCCCCAGGGCTTGGAAAAGGTGTGTGCGATGGAGAGCAAACTGACGAGAAACCCCTCTCCCGGCCCCAGGTTAACACTCTCTCTGGGGACTCTAATCCCAGCCACCGCCAAAACCACAGCTGTGGAAGGCTGACAGCTCCACAGCCCAGGCTTTGTCTTAAAACACAGAACTCCAGGGCACCTGGGGGGCTCCGTCTGTGAAGCGTCTGCCTTCAGCTCAGGTCGTGACCTCGGGGTCCTGGGATCGAGTCCTGCATCGGGCTCCCTGCTGGGCGGGAGTCTGCCTCTCCCTCTCCCACTGCCCCTCTCCTCCCCCTGGCTTGAGCTCTCTCACTCTGTCTAGTAAATAAAATGTCAGAAACAAAAACAGAACCCCAAACAAGCCAGTCACCAGAAGTCCCCTCAACCCTACCATTAACCTAACAGGACCTGGGAGCGGGCGCCCAGAGCCAGTACTTCACCTTCCCACGACTGACCTGGGTTTCTCGGGGCTCTTTCTGCTGCAAAACGAGAAAACTTTCCAAGGAAAGAACACAACAGACGTCTTTCCGGGTGAAGTCTACCCCGACCGGACTCCCCACCCGACCTTTTTGGCGTCGGCTTACTACACACCCGGACACTTCTCACACTGCGAAGTGCTTTCAGCCCTCTGCCACCTGGCAGCGAAACCGCGGGGTGAACACGGTGATCTTGTGGGGAGTCTGGGAAAAGGACACAAAATCATCCTCGGCTGGTGGTGGAGGAGCTCCCAGACTCCCCAGGGCGTGCGCTCTGTCCGGCCCGTGCTCAGGAGCAGGTGGGCGGAGGTAGGCCGGCCGTCCACGCTGCAGCGCCGAGGACAGCACGGGAACTGCCCCGGGGGACAAACCTCTTCCCTCCCAGCGAAGAGTCTGGGGCTCACAACCCAGGTAGGAGAAGCGGCGCCACGTGCCAACCCCATCTGCCAAGAGGCTGAAAAGTAGAGCGCCCAAGATCTCTCCCCAAACTAACTTTGTTGTACCGTCTATGAACTGTTGGTTTTTTCCCCCTTTGTTTCAGACTGTAACTTCTGTTGTTAAATTCCCCATAGAGAGGGAATAAGAGAAGCTTAAAAGGTACTCTGCCTCTAACAGCACAGTGAAACGCCCGCAAACCACACCCCTGGAACAAACCACACCCCTGACTTCAGGGGTTCGTGTATTCGTCGTCATTTGCCGGCACAGGAAAGACCCAGAGCCACAGGCCTGTGGGCTTCAAATACGCACAGCCACTAAGAGAGGCTTCTGCGACCCCAGCTGGGGACACGATGCGCCCCTCTGTGTCAGTGACACTGAATGTGAGAAGCAGGAGAGAAGTCCTAGGGGACTGGCAACGTGTGAGCACCAAGTCGATGCGTCCAAGAGGGAGACAATGCTTCTTCGTGCGCATAGAATTGAATGAACACTTTCCAGCTACCAAAATGGAACTGACAGCTTTTTATCAAACATCAAAGCTGTTCGGATATACAGGATGAAGAGAAGATAACACATGAAAAAGGCCTTGAGGTAAAGAGGCCGGCATCCAACATCCTCTTGGGTCAGTTCTAACAAGCTGGTGGTCTCGAGGACACAGACAGGCACTGACTCATGGGATTCTGAGACAGTCACTGACTGGGATTTTCTCCTACCAATTCTGAGTTATCAATGTTAAAACTAAAAGTCCACTTTTTTTTTTTAAAGATTTTATTTATTTATTCGACAGAGAGAGAGAGACAGCCAGCGAGAGAGGGAACACAAGCAAGGGAGTGGGAGAGGAAGAAGCAGGCTCCCAGCAGAGGAGCCTGATGTGGGGCTCGATCCTATAACGCCAGGATCACGCCCTGAGCCGAAGGCAGACGCTTAACCGCCGTGCCACCCAGGCGCCCCTAAAAGTCCACTTTTTGACTTAACGTCAAACAAAAAGCAAAGAAACGAAGAGAAATGTGACAGAGGAGAAAGAAAATGCATGAAAAGATGTGACCCTAAGGCCACCTGGAGACACAGGAGCACATCGCCCGCCCGTGGGCATGGCCCCAGTTACTCTCCCGGCTCCCCGTGACCTCGGGTGTGTCTGGGTGTGTCTGCTCGAGGCCACCGCAGCTGCCACACCTGTCCTCCCCGGAAGGAAGGCAGGCTGTCGTGTCCACAGTGGAAACCCCAGTGGTGGGTCAGGATAAAATCGAACAACAGCCCAGGCAGATGATCGACTTTTCGAGGGGGTGAGACTGCCCCCGTGTCCGCTGTTCCGCCAAAGGCTCTTTCTCTACAACAGTTTGCTGAGTCAGAGAATAGAAAATGGAAATTAGAAAAGTCTCACTCTAATTGCTAATGGGTGAAGAAAGTATACAAATTCTGGCAAGAGCAGAAAGAAAACTGGCAGGACAAGTCACTGGCAATTTTACAGACATTAGGCAAGTAAGTAGGGGTTCTAATTTTTCAAACTAAAATTTGATCTTTTTTCTTTTCTTTTTTTCCGCAAAGACCATTGCAGGGTACTTTATGAGGAAATCCCCTGCTAACTTTTAGAATTTGAATTTTACAGCATTCTCCTAAGGGAACTTTCAGACCATGCACCACTGTCCTCTGTGCTTTGGGGCCATCTCTGCACAGACCTCAGGGTGTCAGCTGCTCGTCCCTGCAGCTGGTCGGTCTGCATACTAGCAGTTCATGACGTCTCCTACCCGAGGAGGCCACGAGCAGCCCCGGTATTCTGACAGCCGCTCAACGGGAGGTGTCTCAGAGGCGCCCACCATACCCAAGTAGGCCTCACTGAAATTCTGGCTGAGCAAAGCAGAAGCCAGACAATGACAGCTTAGTGTTCTGCTGTTACAGATGAGTAACTATTTCCTCTCTTCCCCAAGAAAATCATCTAAAGACAAAGAACAGGCCCTTCATCGTCTTACAAACAAGAACAAATGGGAAGGTCACGGTTCCTGCATAAAGGTACGCGGTCAGCACCCACAATCCTCGGCACACAGGTTGCTCCCCTTACGCGACTGCATGACGGGGGCGTTGGACGGTCCCTCCCAACATCTCGCTGCACTCCGGACGGGTAACTATTACACAGAATAACTGTTCCAGTTTGACCAGAAAACAGCATGGAGTAGCCTTTTCCCTGAATTCTAAGGCAGATTTTATTCCCTTTGACTGCTATACCAGTGTTATTTCTTGTCCTTACACTAAGGGAAGGAGGTGTGGGGGGAAGCAAAAGCCCTTAAAAAGAGAAAGCATAACTCTTACTCCATCACTTCTGACCAATTCTGTAAGACCAGTAGGTCTTTAATTTACTTACTTTTTATCATTATTTATTTTTTAAAACCTTCTGTCACATAAATGTTTAAATATTCCTAAGAGTAGGGCAACCCTCTCGGATCCCCTCCCTCCTTGGGAGCTTACCTTGCTTTGCTGCCCACCAACCAGGGTCAACCACCACCAACACACGGCTGATTGAGCCCTTGTCCCCACACCCCACCTCCAGTCTTCCACAGCTACACTCGAGAGCGCTGTGGCCGGACCTGTGGCTTTCTCTGCTGCTCCTCACTTAGGGATCAGCACTCTTTTTTTTTTTTTTTTTTTTGGACATCTCATCCAAACAAGCTAAGCTCCATTATAAATTTTATAAAGAAAAAGTGGGAACAGAATTCATAAAGTTTATAAAGACCAGTTTTGAGTGAGATTAGAGCAGGTGCTGAAACATCCAACAAACCCTTCGGATTCCAAGGTCTGTCCCTCTGCGGTTGAGCTCCACCCCCAACAGCCACTGCTCCAGGTGCTGTTCTTACAACGTCTCACCTCGGTGTCTGGAGCCCTCTCCAGCTTTCTTTCCTCGATGCTGCAAGAGACGTCTTTCTAAAATACCTCCTGAAAATGTCATTCCCCTGCTGAGAACTCCTGAACGACTCCTCAGGACTTCAGAACAAAGCCCAGGCCCCTCTTCAGTCCCCCACTGCTACTGTTACATCTCTCCAAACCCTACGTCCACTCTCTGCTCCCCAGTCACACTGCGGATCTGTGCACGCTGTCCTCTGCCCTTCCTCCTCTAGTAACCCCCATGTGCCTTCAAACCGCGCTCTACCTGCCCTCCCTGCTCACACAGATCAGTCCTCATAAAGCCACCGGTGGGACCTACCCTCAGAATGCAAGGGGACTGAGGGCCTACACTTGTTTTAATTGCCTTTGTTTTCCCAGGACCAAGCACAGTGCCTGGCGTAAAATAAAACACATTCACGTGTCTGAACAAATGTCCAAACCGTGCTCTGCTCACGTTCTTTTCTTGGAAGAGTAATTGTTAATGGATTTATTTATTTTTTTTTTTTAAAAGATTTTATTTATTTATTTGACAGAGATAGAGACAGCCAGCGAGAGAGGGAACACAAGCAGGGGGAGTGGGAGAGGAAGAAGCAGGCTCATAGAGGAGGAGCCTGACGTGGGGCTCGATCCCGTAACACCGGGATCACGCCCTGAGCCCAAGGCAGAAGCTTAACCGCTGTGCCACCCAGGCGCCCCTGTTAATGGATTTATTAAGCATTGCTTTGAAATCTACAGCTCGCAAAAGCAGCTAACTCTTAAAACCTAATTTTAAATAATGGTATAAATCACCTGTAGGGGTCACTTTGACTACCTGACATCCATTCTCTCTAGTAACAGCACCTTCATTTCCCTTGCGGAAAACCACTTTCCCACATGCTCAACGTAGTTCTGGTGGGACTGACTCACCCCCACTTTGAGGAGGGCTCCTTACCCAGGTCTAGCTAACTGATTAAAGCCCAGATGAATATTAGGCCCAGAATTCACCTGGAACTATAGGGAATAGGCACCCTTTTCCCACAGGAGGGGTAAGTAGAACGCCGTTTTAAAATTCGTTCACAAACTCTGATGTGCCTCCCTTCAAAGGTGAAGTCTTTTGTACTTAATAATGCTGACAAACAGAATACAGCACAAGTCACAGAATCAGAATTCCTAAGCGAGGCCACAAAAAGCACCGTGGCTTCCATCTTCCCCGCTCACTCTCTCCGCCCACTCACTCTGACGGAAGACCACTGCCATGGGAGGGCACAGCCCTGTGGAAAGGCCCACCAGGCAAGGAAATAAGGACTCCTGCCAACAATCAGCAAGGAACTGAGGCCTCCGGTCTCTGGCCATGTGAGTGTGCCATCTAGAATCAGACCCGGCAGGCCTGTCCAGACTTCAGGTGACCACAGCCGCAGCCGATGTTTGGGTTCCAACCAGATGAGTCTCTGAACCACAGTCACCTCACTAAGCTCCTCCTGAATTCCTGACGAACAGAAACGGACGTAATAAATGTGGGATGTTTGGGGGGCCTGGGTGGCTCAGTTAAGCGCGTCCGATGCTTGATTTAGGCTCAGGTCATAATGTCAGGAGCCTGAGATCTAGCCCTGCATTAGGCCTCGTGCTGGGCACAGAGCCTGCTTGGGACTCTTTCTCTCTCTCTCTGCCCCTTCCCACCTCTAAAAAAACAAACAAATAACAAAATAAAGGTAGGATGTTTTAATCCATGAAACTTTCTTTTTTTTTTTTTTAAAAGATTTTATTTATTTATTCGACAGAGATAGAGACAGTCAGCGAGAGAGGGAACACAAGCAGGGGGAGTGGGAGAGGAAGAAGCAGGCTCATAGAGGAGGAGCCTGACGTGGGGCTCGATCCCGTAACACCGGGATCACGCCCTGAGCCCAAGGCAGAAGCTTAACNACCGCTGTGCCACCCAGGCGCCCCAATCCATGAAATTTTCTTAAAAGATCTTATTTATCTGTCGGAGAAAGAGAGCACAAGCAGGGGGAACGGCAGGCAGAGGGAGAAGCAGGCTCCCGCTGAGCAAGGAGCCCCATGTGGAACGCGATCCCAGTACCCCAGGGTCATGACCTGAGCTGAAGGCAGACGCTTTACTGACTGAGCCACCCAGGTGCTCCAATCCATTAATTTTTGTGTTGACTTTTATGCAGAAGCAGGTAACTAAGTAAGTAAGTAGGTAGCATGGAGGCAGGAACCTGAGAAAAAAGCCAACAGAGAAACAGGGCAAAGAGAAGGTATGTGAGAGGATGGGGGACCAACAAGACCTCCCCCCCCCATTACCATGTTCTGATGACCTCATGTAAGGTCCCCTTCTATTGGGCCCTCCTGTTCTTGGTCCTCTGAACTTTCCCGTATGAAAGCCAGTAGAATCCCTCCATCGGTTGAACCAGTGTTAATGGATTCTCAACACCTGAAGCCAAAAGCATTCCAACTAGTGCAATAAGGTCCAGAGAGCTGGTTTAAAATGTGCTAATGAAAGTCCACTTGACACTCGGATCATTTCCATCTCATCCTTCCCTGCCCCGTACTTTGTTTTTAGCGTGTTCTTTCTCTCTCCCTCTCTCTCTATATATTTTAAAGATTTTATTTATTTATTTGACAGAGAGGGAACACAAGCAGGGGGAGCTGGACTGGGAGAAGCAGGCTTCCCGCTGAACAAGGAGCCGAACGCAGGCCTCGATCCCACGACCCCAGGATCATGCCCAGAGCTGAAGGCAGACACCTAACACTGAGCCACCCAGGCCGCCCCCGGCATGCTCTATATTTTGCTTATTATCTGTATCCTTCCACAGAAACGGAGCTCCTTGCGGAAGGGAATCCTGTTCTGTTGAGTGCTACAGCACTCTCAGCCCCTGGAACCCTGCGTGGCACCCAGCCGACACTCAGTGTTTGCTAACCGAAACTGCTCTAACAGCATGCTCCCTGAGAAATTGCAACCAGGGAAGTGGTGCAATCTGGCGGCGGCACCAGAAAGGCATTACCAGCCGGCACCTGGAGAGGAGCACATCACACGAGCTCCCTAGCTGAAATCACACGGGTTCTGAAAACCCGAAAGTAACTGCATTGCCTTCTCTGATATATTATCAGTCTGCTCAAGGTCAGACTCTCAGTCAGATCACTGCCAGTGAACTCGCAGGGCAGCAAGGACTCTCTGAGAGCGACCTTGCCTTCTTCCCTTGTAAACTCTCTCTTGTCCAGTAAGACAGGCTACGTCTGTGAGTGATCTCCGCCATACACGCGTAAACATCAGCTGACCTCAGGTTACTCTGCCAGGTCAACGTCCCGGTGAGAGGATAGGGGCAGTGTCTGAGCTCGGTGAGAATTCCCGTGCACCTTCTGTTTTCGTACTCCTACATTGCACGTCGCACTCGGCAACCCGTGCCGCACCCTCCAGAGCACAAATCGTAAAGGTAGGCTTACCAGCCGTGCAGCCAACGTGGGGCGGGAAGCTTCCTACTGGGAGTCAGTCCTGTTTTTGGGGAAACGGAGGCTGGAGCCGACCCTACGGGAATCGGACCTGCTGGCCCGCTGGGGCTGGAGGGCCGGCGGAGCTGGCTGGTCCCTGCTTTGCGGCAGCCTCTCCACCCACACCGCTGCGCAGACGCGCGTGGACCCGATGCCGAGCGAGGCGGGCGACACCGTGGGCGGCGTGTCGCTGGGCTGCAGCCTCCCCGCGGCCGGATCGCCCAGGCCAAGAGGAGCGATCGCGACGAAAGAGGCGGGGCCCGCGCGAGCCCTGCCGCGCGCACGCGCGAGGAGGACGAGGCCGCGCTCGCTCACCTGCCGCCGCGCTCCTCGGCCCCGCCCCCGAGCGTCACTTCCGGCCGGCTGGAGCCGAGGCGGAAGCGCGCCGATGGAGTCGTGCGTCCGCATGGAGGGCAGTGATTGCTGAGCTAGCGGCAGGCGGCCGCGGCCCGGGTGGAGGCGGGCGGGTGTGGGGTCGTGCGCCGAGCCGGCTCGCGTGGGGGTTGGGCGCCGCGGCAGCGCTGGCCTGGGCGGCCCCTGGCCTTGAGGTGGGACCGCCTGCGGCGTTGTTCTGCTTCCCCGGGCTGGCGCATCTTTGCACACGTTGTGCTGGCCGCGGCATTTCCCCCGAAGCGCCCGTGCGGGCGGTGGGTCCGTCTTTCTGTGGAGTGGTTTGTCTTTCTCTGGTGGTTTCGTTGCGCTCTGCTCACGGTACCGTCTCTGCCAGTGGTGTGTGTAGTAAATATCGCCGTCCGTGGTGCCTTTGACGAACACAAGTCCGTTTTAACGTAGAAAGATGGATCAGTCTAACTCTTGTGCCTTGTTGGAGGAGTCCTTCCTTGCCCCTAATAAGTCTCCCACATTTTTCCCAGTGGTTTTAGAGTTTTCATTTTAACAGTTTTTAATAAGATTTGGAATAGATTTAGGTGGTGTAAGGAGGCTACTTGCTTTTCTTCATCGTGTGGATAACAAGGAGTACTAGTGCCATTTATTGAGTTATTCTCTCTTTTCCCCAAGGGCACCTGCCACATTTAAAAACACATCTGGATATGCATGAGTCTCTTTATTTATCCTAATGCTCACACGGGGTGTTCTGGATCAGATCAGATTTCTTACTGGCTACCCCGTAGTAATAATAAGCATGATGAGTCCCCCACAGCCTTTACCCTCCAGGGAAATACAAAGAGAACCAATGGAATTCCCCCCCCCCAAGTGAGTGGCCTAACAGAACATCCGTGAGGGATGAAGAAAAGGGACGTTGCTTATAAAGGGGAAGAGGCAGCTGTCCTCCCGGCTTAAAAGGGTGTCCCCACTCTAGTCCTTTGGTATGTTAATGAGTTTCTCCTGGGGCCAGACTGCCCCAGTGTGTCTTGGCTAGACTTTTAGGACCTAGAGATGTCTCCAAATTTCTGGGCCTCAGTTCTTGAAGTGTAAATACCTGGGAAAAGAACACTGTATTCTCCCCAGTATTAGGCACCTAATCCAAGGTTGTAACTAGTTGGCCCTTGCAGAGAGGGAAGGGAAGTTATGCTTCTGGATCAGAGCAATTAACAGGTGGACAAATAAATGGCTACAGATCTAAGGCTCATAGTAGGTGAAGGGTCTAAGGAGATGAGGGCTTTTTAAAGGAGCGCTGGGAAGTTGAAGGAATTTCCCTATAGCTTCTCTCTGGGATCTTTATTCTTTGTCAGTGTTCATTGCTCTCTCCATTTTTGCACTGGTACCACACAATCTCAATTACAATATCCTTAAAGTAACTGATATTTAGTTGGACAGATACCTCCACCTTTTTATGTTGAAAAGCTTTAGCCATTCTTCAGCAAAATTTTACAGCCAGGCCAGGTTTCACCAAAACAAACCCATAGGGGTTTTTATTTTTAATTTTTATTTATTTATTTTTAAAGATTTTATTTCTTTATTTATAAACAGCAAGAGAGGGAACACAAGCAGGGGGAGTGGGAGAAGCAGGCTCTCCTCCCAGCAGGGTGTCCGATGTGGGGCTTGATCCCAGGACCCTGGGATCATGACCTGAGCCGAAGGCAGACACTAAAGGACTGAGCCACCCAGGCGCCCCCAAACCGATAGGGGTTTTAAATACAGTTGGATTTAATCCGTAAGTCATGCAGGGGAAGAGGGAGAATTTTTTTTTTAAGATTTTATTTTTGAGAGAGAGAGAACGCGCACACCCGAGGGGACGGGGAGGGGCAGAAGGAGAAGCACACTCCCGGCCCAGCGGGGAGCCCAATGCGGGACTCGATCCCGAGACTCCAGGATCAGGCTAAGTCAGACGCCTTATTTATTCTATTTTATTTTACTGCAGTTTAGCCTCAGTAGGATACGTAGGTCTTGGGCCCTAGAATGAAATCAGGGTTGGGACTTTTCTGGGTCCTCCGTTTAGACAACTTGCTTGGACCACTCCTGCGGGTCTCCTCCAGGGTGGAGTTTCGTTCTCTATTCCGCCCCAGAAACTACACTTCCCGGCAGGCTCAACGCCCGCACCGACGCACTTCCTCCCGGCGTCCCCCGCGGCGGGAAGGAGCCGAGCGGGCTCGAGGCCGACGCGACCAGCTTTCGTCGCCGTCGCCGTCACCGCTCTGAGAGGAGTCGTCGCGGCCGTCCCTGCCGCCCTCGCCGGCCACCATGTCCGCCCAGGCGCAGATGCGGGCCCTGCTGGACCAGCTCATGGGCACGGCCCGGGACGGTGAGTCGGAGCGGCCGGACCGGCGAGGGGTTGGGGCGGGAGTGAGGCGAGGCCGCCGGGCGGCCTGAGGCGGGGGCCGCGACCGTCTGCGCCTGCGCCGGACACCCTCCCCTCCCCCGCGCGCCGACCGCAGGCGCCGGGCCTTTGTCTGAGCCGGTTCGCCTTGGAGGCGGCCGCGGCCGGCTTGTCCCTCGCTGGCGGTGGGTCCCCGGCGGGCTCCTCCCTCGGAGCCCGAGTCGTCGGTGGGGCTTCAGCCCCCTCCCCATTTGCCGTCCTGCGACTTTCTCCCTGGTCGGCGCCGCGACGACTCCCCCCTCTCGCGGCCCCGCGCCGCTCCGCGAGCCGGGCAGTCGGCGAAAGGCTGGCGCCAGCGTGGGCTCCACGTCGCTGGCAGCCGGGTGGCGGAGCTCCTCCGAGGCTCCTCGGGGAAGAAGCTACATACAACCCGAGGGAGCCGGATGGGCCTCGAAACCCCGGCCGTTCCTGTTCTGCACCAAGCGCAGCCGTAAATTGAGCTTTTCTAACGCGGGTTCCTGCCGAGTGCTTTTCCAGCCCCCTTCCCCTCCCAGCCACACAGGAGAGCCTCTGTTTAGCTAGCACTTGGCAGTCGTTAGGTAGGTCGTACCATGACGGTTGTAGGGAGGAGTGAAAGATCATGGTGGTTGTCTCAGGAGAACGCGGTTGCATCTTTGCAAAACTGTATACCTGCTGTGGTTTGTGTTTTCTTTTCTACTGAAGTAATGAAGTTGTAAGTTCACATTGGCACATTTGCAGGGCTGTGCAGATTCTTTGCACTTTATTTCATAGGTGAATAAGTGCTTTTTAGCTTTCTTTGTATATTGAGTTGCTTTTGAATTGCTTCCCATATTTTTATTTCATACAAACTGAACAATTGTGGCCCCTCTATTTTATTTATAAAGGTTCAGTGTATCTTTGCCTGCCTACATCAATCTGCAAGGGAGTTGCAGAAAAGCCTCATGTTCATCGAGCCGTGAGTCACAACCAATTTCTAAGCTGTTATAACAAAAAAGTGTTTGCTTTTTTTCACAAATAACTTTAAAAGTGTAGTTTAGAAAGAAAACATTTTCAATAAAAAGACACAACATTAATCCTGGATGCTTGCAAATCCTAAAATATATCCCTCCTTTAGCATTACACAGCTCTGTGTATACACAGATTAGCTTTAAAATTTGTCACATTCCACTTTGCCTTTACTTTTATGTATCATTCCCCTGACTTCCTTACTGCAGGTTGGGCAAGAAAACTTTTCCTTTAAAACTTTTCAACAGCGGGCATAAAATTCTGCAGCTGAGGTCTTGAAGAATGCAGATGGGTACAGTATGTGTTGGAACTCACAGTGTGTATTGACTAACCTAGTTCGCTTTTTTCTCTCTCTTTCTCTCCTTTGGTATTGTCGTGTTAAAAGTGACTCCCAGGTGCCAACCTTCTTTTTTAAGGGTGGGGGTGAAGGGGATAGGAAGACTAGGTCTAGATTATTTATCAGCCAGTGGTAGAGATTGAAAGCTTTCTTCTTCATGTGATTTTGGGCAAAATACTGCCTATGCATTTGTCCGTAGCAAAATGATTAGATTAATACGTAGCTTCTGTTGGTGGAAACTACCAGCTATAAGTCATATGTGGTGATTCATGGCCCTCTGATTAGCGTGGGTTTTGGTATCATTGCCCACATCTATATGTGGGGTTAATGGCCTTTGGTGCTCAGCCTCTTACTTCAGATTCCTTGACTTCTTTGGCACAATGATGGAGTCAGATCTCATTAAGTGTGATTCTTCATGATACATTTAGCATCAGAAAACATCCGTATTCCGCTCCAGTTGTAAATATCTCTAGATCAGCTTTTCATTGTATTTGGTAGTCTGCCAATCATCCAGGTGAATTGTTGTACCACGTATGCTTTGGTGTTTAATGTGATAATATTGTTTTATTTAAAACCACAAATGAATTTCAGGAGACGAAACCAGACAGAGGGTCAAGTTTACAGATGACCGTGTCTGCAAGAGTCACCTTCTGGACTGCTGCCCTCATGATATCCTGGCTGGGACGGTAGGTGTATTCGGGGTTGGGGGAACATCCTACAACACTCACACATGGGGGCTATGTAGGCCCTGAAGGTTGAATTCTATTTTCCTTTAGCAGGCAGAAATCACCTACTGCCGTTCAAATGATAGATTGTTAGTTTGGTGGAATTTTGTTATGGGAGATACTTCACTGCTATAAAAATTTCTTTCTGTAAGTTATCATATTTTTGTAGAATCATTTATATGGAGGTATTCACAACTAGGAAGTATGAGTAGTGTCATTTGGTCAAACCAAAAACGTATGCTTCAGGTCAGCCGATAGGTCTTTGAAAATCCTGGGTTGGTTGGTTGGTTTTCATGTCGAACACATGCTAATGCTAGACTTTTGATCTAACAAGGTACTTTTTTGGGGGGTGGGGGGGTGGGCAGCAATGCAAGGTTTGAGTGATAGCTGAGTGATAGTACAAAGTTCCTGAGGAGGGAGGGGACCCAAGAGGGCTGCCCTAACAAGGTACATTTCTTACCCAATTCTTAGGTTTTTAATAAATCAGTTGGGTATAACACTGAGTTTTTAGTTTGTGTTACATTACCCTTTCAAGAAATCAACACATGATCCGATGAATATCGACCCCTAAAATTTTATGGTCACTCTAGATGAACCAGATAGATAAATGCTAGTTTTATGGAACGTGCATTTATTCAAAATCAGACAGGACTGAAGAAGACTAAAGGGTGGAGAATTATCTACCGTGATTCAGCCACTTAGGGAAAAGGAGTCCTATAAAGATCACCACCATTTTCAAATTGCACAGCCACCTCGTGGAATATAGAAACTGTTTGCTCATTTTAAGGGTCAAATGTGCATCCACTAGGGAACGTTTTCTTCATGATTAATTATTGCTTTTCTCGTTACCATTGTGAGGGGAGCAGCCTGTGGAAAACCGCACATATGTATTAGATCTTCTCAAGCTGACTCTACAGAGAGCAAATATTTGGAAATGAATGTCAAATACTGTACCTTTATTACCTGAGGTTTTGCCTCTAGTTTGACCTGGTGTAGAGATAGGTTTTACTGTGGATTATTGTGGGTACCGTCAACGTAGATTAATGGCTTGCACTAGTTAAAAGCAGTTCTGCTGAAGGAAAATCCTGTAGGGGAGGCATCATAACCTGGAATTGTTGATTGATCTTAGTGGGAGAAGCCAAAAGGAGCAGAGGGACGGATGTGCATGAGTGTGAAGCATTTCAGTTTTTTTTGGCGGGGGGGGGGGGGGTCAGATCCTTGGGTAGCGTTGTTCCAGAGTGCTGGTGAGAAAGGTAACCAGAATGAGGGATTTCCTACAAATATTTATTGTTAGGTACAGATTAACTCATCAAATATTTATTGAACACCTGCTCTGTGCCAGGCGCTGGGGATATAGTCCCTGTAAGATAAAGTCTTTATCCAGTGGAGGAAGAGGACAGACAATAAATGAATAGATAACGGATTGTTTTAGGTAGAGTGATAAGAAAAGGTTTCTCAGGGACATTGGAGCAGAGACTTGAATGGTGAGGAAGAATGTGCACAGTTTGGGGATAGAATGCCCTGGGTGGAAGATGGAGCCGAGGGACAGTAGGCATGCTGCTGGCGTGTCTGAAGTGCTGAGAGTGAGGGGGAGAGGCAGGCAGAGGCTGTGGAATCAGATGAGTTGTGAGAAGCCATGGACTGAGCAGGTTGGCGAGGGATGGCTCAGCAAGGGGAGTCTAAGAAGAGGCAGACTAAGGAGGAGGAGGAAACCCAGGACAGTCCGTATACCTGTGAAGATGGAAGTGAACGTATCAGGGGCTGCTGAGGCTCCGTTAGGATGAGGGTTGGGAAGTTGCATGGGGGTGCTCGTGAAAGGTGAGCTTCACTGGTATGGGCTCCATGGAACTGGGAAGTGAGCAGTAGAGTTGAATGGTGGGTCTTCTGAGGAGTTTGTGTAAAATTGAAATGGAATGAATGTGATTCAGTTTTTAGAGCACAGTGGCTAAGTGAAGGTAGTTGTAACTTTCGGTCTTCTAAGGATTGCTCCATGCCCAGGTTGTTGCTCAAAACTGTCTCCTGTCATTAGTTAGGGGTGAGGCAAGGAGGAATGGAAGTTACAGTCTTATTGAGGCTCATTGGACAAATACAGTATCGGTTAGTAGGTTTGGGAGAGTAAGCTGGCTGGAGGGAATATAGTGTAACTTGTCTCAGTTTTCCAAACGTTCTGGAAGGAGGAGCCTTTAGTTCCCTTCCCTGTCAGCAGTGTGAGACCACTAGAGGGTAGAGAACATAGGTATGTGTTTGGTAAAAAAGATCTGACAGACTAGATTTAACTGCCACTTAAAATCTTTTGGAAGAGGGCTCACTGTGGTATTTCAGCTCTGTTTGGTATTCAGCTGCCAGGGGAATTGGCCAGTACTTACCTGCCTCCGTGACAAAGCTGAAAATGTACAGCCAGAGTAACCATGGAACCCAGGCCTGTCCTCTGTTTGCATTAGCAGTGGCTGCTTGAGAATTCTCACCCAAAGGAAGGCTAGCAGTGAATTTTTGCTCCATGGGTGGTTCACTAATGTCAAATTTTTCTTAAGGGTTGAAGTTTCTAGAATGGAAATTTATTTGTACTTAAGATGTTTGGTAGTTAAGGTTTTAGTGCTTACTTCCCCTGGTGGTAGTTTTTCTGTGAGATACACAGCTTTCATCAGCTTTTAAGCATTTCTGGGGTTTGCCAGTTACTTTGCAGCTACGGTGCTTGCTTTTCATTTGTGGAGACTATAGATTTTACAGAATCACACTGATACTTAAAAGAGTGAATGATGGGAAAGTTGTCAGCAATAACAGGGACAGTGATTCTGGCTACAGCTTGGCTTGTAGAATTACTCTTGCCCTACCTCTAGACCCCCCCACGTAACCAACACACATCAGTTACCATGTAACTTCACAGTAAGACTAGTGAAGGAGAAAAGAGGTCTTTAGCATTTAAGTGCACAAGTTGATCCTTGGTCAAAATGAGGATGAGCTCCACACTAGGGAGCCCATTGTTGGTGCTGTCACTGTTTATACTAAAGCATGTTTTGTTAGTGAGCAGGGCGTGCACCTTCTGTGAGCCTAGGGCCCACGAGTCAGTTTCTACCAGCCTCCCTTATTTGCCTAAGATGTTAAGGTCTTTATAATCCATGAAGTTTTTGAACTCATTTTGGACGTAGTTGTAGTTGAACTTAAAAGAGATCCTGGACTCCATCATTCTTTGTTTACTAGTTAAGTAGACAGATGTTTTGGTCCAAGTGCTTGGACATCACAGCTGTCTCCTCATTGTGATGCTGGGTTTTGATGACTTGATAGCATGATCCTTAGCATACAAACTTTGCTTTTGCTCTCTTGATGGCCAGAGGCGGAAGGTGCCGTCACACAACCCTGCACTCAGAATTTAGTTAAGAAATACGCTCTGTTGTCTAATTGGTCTACGTGTGCTTACAACACTAGTAGCACATCAGGCTAATCTTACTGGTAATACAGGTCATTCGTTTTAGTGAAACAACCTTTTGTTTCTCAAATGGGGCAACTGAGTGGCTCGATTCTATGTCTCCAGATATATCCAGGGTCAGTTACTAGGTTAGGAGAATGTTTGGAGGTATTTTTTGGGCTCTAAATTGGTCTATTATGCTTTATGCCTTCTGGTGTACGAAGAGATACACAAAGCCAAATGTTAGATTGTGTTACAATTGCCAAAACCTGATTGCTGTCTGCTCTTTGCTTTTCCTTGTCTCTGCACCTTAGGCATTGACCATCTTGAGTAAAGAAGATCACAGGAAGGAATGCCTAGGAATTCGTTGCTGTTGATGATACTCTTGTTTTCTGGCCTTTTCCTTGCAACCTCTCCCCTCCCCCATGCTGCTGCTGTTCATTGAGCAGACGTCTCTTCTCTCTCACTCTCTCTCTCTCTGTCTCTGTTTTTTTTTGGTTTTTTTTTTTTTAAGATTTTATTTATTTACTTACTTACTTACCTACTTACTAACTTACTTACTTAGAGAGAGCTTGAGTTGGGAGAGGGGCAGAGGGAAAGGGAGAGAGAATCCCAGGCTGGCTCCCCCTTGAGTGTGGAGCCTGCCACGGGGCTATATCCCAGAACCCTGAGATCATGACCTGAGCAGAACTCAAGAGTTGGACACTCAACTGACTGAGCCACCCAGGTGCCCCACTGAATAGACTTTTCTTATGTGACTGATGCAAAAATAAAACTAGCAAAAGCTAATTAATATGGTTTTCATTAGTTGTTCAGTTACCTCTGGGTCTAAAAGAGACAGAAACCTTCACACTTAAATGTATCAAAGTGTCATGTTATCATGGTGGGAAAAGAAAAACAAGATTTCTTGGCTATATGCTGTTTCTTAATATTTTTATTATAGTGTACTATTCAAAAAGGTATTGTTTGTTTTGGTGACAGTTGAAACACCAGGTCACGTGCTTTCTGCAGTGGGTAGATGTTCATGCGTAAACTTCTGTTTCTTTTTCACAGCGCATGGATTTAGGAGAATGTACCAAAATCCACGACTTGGCCCTCCGAGCAGATTATGAAATTGCAAGTAAAGAAAGGGACCTGTTTTTTGAATTAGATGTAAGTTTTATTTTGTGTTAATTCGTCCCTACTGTGAAGAGCCAAATATCAACTAACAAGAATAAGGTCACATTTGTAAGTTGTGAAGCAGAATTACAAAAGAGATAGCTTGTTATTCCACCACTAGGGCTGAGAGCTAGAACATGGCTGGTAATATCTGGTGTCTACCTGTCAGTCTATCACCCCAACACTGTTGTGCATTTTGTACGTATCATTTCCATTCAAAAGTGTTATTACGTATTTTTATGATACCTTGAACTTTATATTTTTGCTTGTTTTTAAGCGTTAGAAGAATAGTTTTATAGCACAGTCTTTAATAACTTTTATTTTTTCGTTCAATATTATATTTTTGCTTACCCATTTTGTTGGGTATGGTTTATTCTCATTGCTGCTTGAGTATTCCCCAAACTCTCTTCATTATTTGTAGACAGTTGGGTTGATTCAAGGGTGTGGGTTTTGTTTATGTTGTTTTCCTTTGTTATTACATACAGTATTATGAACGTTCTTGAATATATTCTTGGTGTACACGTATTACGATTTATTTAGGGTCTGTTCTGAGGGGAGGAATTGCTGGCTTATAGGGATTGCATATGTTCATCCTTGCAAGATAGTTTTTTAATGGTGTCCTTTTTCTCACTTGTTTCTCTTGTCGATAAAGCTGTGGTATCGATTCATACCCCAATAGTAGTGTTAAGTTTTTGCAATTCAGTGCTTATAAAATGGAATTTCACAACTTTCTTTTAAACTATTGCCACCCAGAGGAATGCTTTTTAAGGCTTTTCTTCCTAATCTGTCCCCTATCCTTCTGTGAAATTTTGTTACCACAGAACCCTGCGTATTACTTAAATGTGCAGTAGCTTTCCAGGCCACAAACCATTGTGATATCTACGATTTTTTTTTCACCCTTTAACAGTGGTTTTCACCTCTTTCCCATTGAGAGTGCAGGATTTAGAGTCACTCCATTTTTTTCCCCTTATCTTTCATCACTAGTATGACCAAAGGTTAGTGAAGGGGTTTGGTGGCATTCAGGTTCCTGAATGAAGACTGGGAATGGACAGAGCTTGGTGTGAGGAAGCCAAGGAAAGGCGTTGCCTCACCAAAGGACATTTTAAAGGATGTGTTGTAACTGGAGTAAATTCTCTTTAAACCAGTAGTCTTAAAGTGGTTAAAATTAATTGTTTTTCAGATTCATTCTTTAACTACAGTGTGCTCTCAGTGTTGAATATTTGAATTAACTAACAATGCCTTTAGCAACAGCTTGACTAACAGAAGAGGCTTGGAAAGGGAATTTTTCTATATTGGGAGTTTTCATTCTTCAGTAACCTGCAGATGCTTATACAAATAGGCCATTACTTTGGGATGTCAGGTTTCAGAGACTGATACGTACACAGGTTATTTTTCAAAATCTTAGTAAGTTTAGTAATGTTTTCTGGATCAGAAGTCTTAGCATTTTTACTAAATCAGAATGTCAGTGCATTTTTTAAATGACCTGATGAATTTAAAGTTAGAAAACAGATTAATAATGGAAAAAATGGAGTCAGTGACTGAAACACACAGAGTCATTTAGTATATTTTGAAGGCGGTGTGTTCAGCCATGGTGCAGAAAGTGGGGTTTTTGTTTTGTTTTGTTTAAGATTTTTTATTTATTCATTTGACAGAGATAGAGACAGCCAGAAAGAGAGGAAACACAAGCAGGGGGAGTGGGAGAGGAAGAAGCAGGCTTCCAGCAGAGGAGCCCGATGTGGGGCTCAATCCCAGAACGCCGGGATCACGCCCTGAGCCGAAGGCAGACGCTTAACAACTGAGCCACCCAGGCGCCCCTTGTTTTGGTTTTTTTAAGTGAATATTGTTGAAAACTATGCATCAGCCAGAGGGAAATACCCAGTTGGATCCCCAGGGAATGAAGTTTGTTTTGTCGTCTTGATGCTATACAGTCTAGAAGCTATAATAGAAAGATGGGTACATTCGTATAAAAACTTAAAATTTAGCCTAGTAGAAATACCTGTACATGGGACGCTTGGCTGGCTCAGTCCACAGAGCATGCGACTCTTGATCCTAGGGGTTGTGAGTTTGAGCCCTGTGTTGGGTGTGAAGATTACTGAAAAAAAGTTCCCATGCATACAGAGAGAATAAACTGGGACAGGATATTTACAGTGTGTATTATGATGGGCTAGTTATCTTTATATGTAAAGTTCAACATAATTGACACTAATGGTATCAGTGACTCAGTAAAAAAAAATGGTCATAGGATAGAAAAGGACATTTCTTAGTTGGTATCTAATCCTGTGGCAGGTGCTCACCCTCACTCAAAACTGAAGAAATGGAGGATTAAATAACCCTGATACACCTCCTGGGTAACTCAGCATCTCAAGATGTGAAAGCACATGCCAGCATGGCCGGTTCTAAGATTATGTATCACTGATACGCTTGCATATGTACAAAGATACATTTGTTCTAGAATATTCCTATAGCATTTATAACTGCAGAAAACAGGAACCAAGTAGACTTCCTCAATAAGGGACTGCCTAGATCATAGTTGAGCTTCAGGATAGAATGATGTGTAACTGTGAAAAGAGAATTGGGCTAGTTCATTGTACTGTTGCTGTGAAATTATCTGCAAGACAGATTAAGTGGATAAGTAAAGTGTGATATCATGCTTCCATAGTGTTTGTTTGTTTAACTTATTTTTTTAGAAGATTTTATTTATTTGTTTGAGAGAGTACCGCACATGCAGGAGTGGGGGTGGGGGCAGAAGGAGAGGGATAAGCAAACTTTGCGCTGAGCATGGAGCCAGAGGCAGGGCTCCATCTACAGACCCTAAGACGATGACCTGAGCCCAAATCGAAAGTCAGACACTCAACCGACAGAGCCACCCAGGTGTGCCCCCATAGTGTCTGTTTTTTTTAAGATGTATACATATATATTTTATATATATGTATATATTTTTCAGATTTATTTCTAGAGAGAAAGTGGGCACTCGTTGCGGTGTGCGTGCAAGTGGGAGTGTCAGAGGGAGAGGGAAAGAAGCAGATTCCCCTCTGAGCGTGGACATGGGGCTCAATCCCACAGCCCTGAGATCAGGACCTGAGCTGAAACCAAGAGTCAGATGCTCACCCAGGTGCCCGGTGTCTTGGTTTTTAGACAATGCTTTAAATTGCATACATCCTAATTTTTACTTATATTTAGTTTTAAGTGAGCTGTGTGCCCAGCATGGGGCTTAAATTCATGACCCTGAGATCAAGAGTTGCATGCTCTACCAATAGCCGGCCTGGTGCCCCTCCATAGTGTGTGTTTTTTTAAATAAGGAAGGGTGTTGTACACTTGTTAGTGTGTTTAGATGTGTAGAGAAGTGTTTTAGAGGAACCCAAGAGATTATACCACTCTTTTTTTTTTTTTTAAGATTTTATTTATTTATTTGACAGAGATAGAGACAGTCAGCGAGAGAGGGAACACAAGCAGGGGGAGTGGGAGGGGAAGAAGCAGGCTCATAGCGGAGGAGCCTGATGTGGGGCTTGATCCCAGAACGCCGGGATCACGCCCTGAGCCAAAGGCAGACGCTTAACCGCTGTGCCACCCAGGCGCCCCGAGATTATACCACTCTTAACTTGGTTGGAGGATTAGAGCGGGGCAAGACACCTTTGTGTACTGTGTGAAAATTTACCATATATAGGAATTATTTTTTCAGTTGAAAAGGTAACCACCCCTCCCCCAACTCCTTAAAAATCATTTTTGATCTTATAGGTGGTTCATATTAAAATGTTTGATAACCAGTGGAAGAGGTCCTTCTGCTCTGAAGAATGAAGGGCATTTTGGTGTAGCCATATTTGAAGGAGGGCAGTCTGTCAGGGCATAGTCCTCATTTGAAATGCATATATGTCCTTGTTCCAGAACTCCACTGTTGGGAACATATCTTAAGGATATGTGCAAATGAGTACACAGAAAAGATGTTTGTTGCAAATTTTTTTTTAAAGGGAGAGGAGGCCGTAATGGAACTATTAATGGAGAACTGGTTTTGTAAATTGTGCTATCACACGGTGGCATGTTGCTTTCTAAAGCTAAGATACTTCTGAGTGTTAGGGAGGTTTTACCTTAAAAAGTTTGTTCAGTGGCTTTAAGATATAACTCACATGCCATACAATTTGCCCCACCTTTAAGGTTTTTTTTTTCTTTTGGTTTTTTAAGTAGGCTCCATACTCAGTGTGGAGCCCTTAAGTTTTTAATTTATACATATCGGTAATGTTTGGGTGTACATGGGTTACTCTGATAAGTAAAGTAATTAAAAGTGTCCGGACTTTAAAATACCAAGCTAAAATAACTTTTTATCTTCTTAGTTTTGCAGAATAAACTTTAATGGAAAAATAAAGGCTTTTGTCAAAATACAGATTTGTTAGGTAAATTTGATGAAAATAAGTTTTTAAATCTTTTTGGTACGTAATGCATGTTCACTGTGGAAGATTCTGGAGGTCTAAAAGGCTCTGGAAGAAAGTCTCCCCTTTTCCATGTAACCAGCCATCCAGTAGCTCTCTGTGGCGGTCATTTTCATTTTTTAAAGATAGTTGATTCAGGATGAACAGACACATCTATCAGGAGGCTAGTTGTGATTTTTCATGTCAGAATTGCGGTTTGGAGAAGCAGAACCCTTCAGTAATATTTTGGTCAGATGTGGTCAGTGGGCTGACTCTTGCTAATCCTGACCTACTGCCTACCCCCATGACCTGCTGGTGGTTCTGGGCTCCTGGCTCGCCGTGAGGTCCCTACACTGTCCAAGGCCCAGGCCCTGGACCAGTACCTTGAGGTTGGTTTCTGGAAGGGCTATAGTGCAGTCATCACCGTTGGGAGATGGGCACGGGTTTCATTGTCAGAGGTTGTAGACCGTCACTAATCCAGGATTGGTTCTGGTTTTTCTTAGTAGCATTTTTCTGTAGCTCCCAAGTGTTTTGGTAGAGTCTCTGTTCTTGGCAGTAACTCTGTTAGGTGGGCCCACCATGTACCAGAGTCTCAGGAAGCGCCCTGAGCCTGGTGCTATTTGCCAGAGTTGATGGTCGTGGCAGCATGTGGTGTGGACAGAGGAGTTGGATTCCGTGTAGTGGGCGGGTTGGGGACGCCTCGCCACAAACCCAGAACGTTCGTTTTCATGTTGAAAAGTTTGTCAAATGTATTAAATATAACAGGCATTTGAGTTATATTTTAAACCATTTTTGTTATACATGGGGTGTATTTTTTTTTTTTTTAAGAACAGATTATCGTAGTCGTGTCACTGAGAAAGCTTTGTAGACTAGATGGTCCCGCTAAGACATCCATACCTTTTGTTTATTTTTTTTTATAAAAAAAAACTTTGCTAAAACTTGGGTTTTTAGTTGGTTTATTAATTCACGGTATGTTAGTTTAAAATAATATCTGTCTTTGTAGAAGGCATCATTAAGATCTTTTTTTCCCTAAGATTTATTTATCTATTTGAGATAGAGCGAGGGAGCAGGAACAGCAGAGGAAGAGGGATAAGCAGGCTCCCCACTGTACAGGGAATCCAGTGCGGGGCTCAATCCCGGGACCTGAGCCGAAGGCAGACGCCTAACCAACTGAGCCACCCAGGTGTCCCTGCTGTTAAGATCTGTTTTCATAATTAGTTGCTTAATTTATAGGTTGACATTCAGTAGATCTTAAGAACTCATCAGCCCTTTTTACAAATTTAAAATATTTAAGCAATTTGTAAGAAGTTGTCCTATAAGGATATTTGCATATATATGAGAAGACCTAATATGTTCATTGCATCATTTTGAATTAGTGAAAATACCCAAATATGTTTGTTTTTAGAGGAGCTGAAGTAGTCATGTTACAGTGAAATGAAATACTGCACAGCTTGGTTGGAATAAAAATTGAGTGTTTAGGTATGTGTCTTAATGCAATTTTAAAAAGTATATACCGAATTCTTAAGTTATTTATTTTTTTTGAGAGACCACGCAAGAGTCGGGTGGGGGCAGGGAGGAAGGGAGAGAATTGCAAGCCCGTTCACGCCCAGCACGGAGCTAGATCTCACAACCCTGAGATCATTACCTGAGCTGAAATCAAGAGTCAGATGCCTAACTGACTGAGCCATCCAGGTGCCCCATTAAATGATTGTTTCTTGTGGGAGGGGAGAAGAAGAAACTACATTTTCTGTATCATGTGAAGTTATCAGGTCCTGTTAGCTAACATAATAATAGGCAGAAATGAAAATGTAAAAACATTTTTGCCTTATGATTTATTTTTACAAATCTTTAGCCTTAGGAAGTAATTAGAAATACAGGCAGACATTTGCACACAAATGTATTTATGGTAGGGTTGTTTATAGTATTGAAAAATTGGACACAACAGAAATGTTCGAGAAGACAGAAATGAGTTAGTAAATTAGGACTTTTTTTTTTTTTTTTTTTTTTTTTTTTNTTTTTTTTTGACAGAGACAGCCAGCGAGAGAGGGAACACAAGCGGGGGAGTGGGAGAGGAAGAAGCAGGCTCCCAGTGGAGCAGGGAGCCCGATGCGCAGGACTCGATCCCAGGACCCTGGGATCACTCCCTGAGCTGAAGGCAGAGGCTTGATGACTGAGCCACGCAGGTGCCCCAGTAAATTATGGTTTACTCCTGTCATAAACTGCCCTCAGAACTTTACAGAATCTACTTAATGACAAAATTGTGGTGATATCACGAGCAAGACAAAGATAAAAAATTGTGTGTACTGGAGAGTTTGTGGTCTCATTGAAGATACACTACTTAGAGAATTGGCAGACCTGGCCTTTAAGACATGGAGTGTGCCTTCTCCTCCCTGGAGGCAGCCCCTTACTATTTCAGATGTAGGGAAGCAAACACTTTAAAAGCAACAACTTGCTACTTTTTTTTTTTTTTAAGTTTTTTTAATTTGAATAATCTCTCCACCCAGTGTTGGGCTCAAACTCATGACCCTGAGATCAAGAGTCACGAGCTCTTCTGACTGAGCCAGCCTGGGCCCCCCAACAGCAAAAAACTTGCTTCTTAACCTGCTACAAGCTGACCTTGGTTGGTTAGATTTTTAGCAGTGTTTAAGAGCAATTGCTGGAAGCCTGTGTCACACTCCCCGTTTAAGGATTGGCTCTGGGTCAGAATCTGAGGCTCTGCTGGGAAAAAAAAGGAGGTAGGGAGTTGTGTTCATAGAACAGTTTAAAACTATGATGGGGCACCTGGGTGACTCAGTCGTTAAGTGTCTGCCTTCGGCTCAGGTCATGATCCCAGCGTCCTGGGATCAAGCCCCGCATCGGGCTCCCTGCTCAGTGGGAAGCCTGCTTCTCCCTCTCCCACTCCCCCTGTTTGTGTTCCCTCTCTCACTGTCTCTCTCTCTGTCAAATAAATAAAATCTTAAAAAAAAAAAAAAAAGCTATGCTTACATGGATTATTTTTCCGTTAAAAAAAAAAGAGTAAGAGGGCACCTGGGTTAAGCATCTGCCTTTGGCTCAGGTCATGATCCCAGGGTCCTGGGATGGAGCTCTGCATCAGACTCCCTGCTCAGTGGGGAGCCTGCTTCTCCCTCTTCCCTTCCCCCCTGCTTGTGATCATGTGCTCTCTCTCGATCTCTCAAATAAATAAAATCTTTAAAAAAAAAAAAAAAAAAGAAAAGACCAAGAAAGGTTGATTTACCAGGGATTGATTGATCAGTTTGAGAAAGAGATTGCATACCTGCGAGGGAGGAAAGAGGCAGAGGGAGAGAGAATCTCAAGCTGACTCCATGCTGAGTGCAGAGCCCAACACAGGGCTCAGTCTCACAACCCTGAGATCATGACCTGAACCAAGACCAAGAGTCGGACGGACGGTTAACCAAGTGAGCCACCCAGGTATCCCACCAGGGAGGTGTTGTGTTTGGTTTTTTTTTAACTTTATTGTGCAGAATCTTAAATATCAAAAGTGGATGTAATCATACGGTGCATTTCCTTGTGCCCATCACTTAGGGTTGGGAATGATCAGTCCACAGACAGCTGGGTTTCATCTTCCCACGGCTTCTCCCAGATCTCCAGACAAACCGCACACATCTCAGTCATTTATCTGTAAATGTTTCAGCATTGCCATTGCCATGTGTGTTGAGATCTGGTATCATACTTGGTGGTGACAGAATCTACTTGGCATGTTTTTAGAAATGTGTTAAAGAAAAATTTTAAAGATACAGGAAGTGAACAGGATATGATAATGAAGTTTCTGGGTTCTGTGTCCTAGTTTTCAGTGATTATTGACATGAAGACTCTTGTTTCATCTTTATCGTTGTGTTTCCCCACTGGATTTTTTTTTTTTTTTAAGATTATATTTTTTAGGGGCACCTGGGTGGTTCAGTCGGTTAAGCGTCTACCTTCGGCTCAGGTCGTGATCTCCAGGTCCTAGGATGGAGCCCTGAGTTGGGCCCCCTGCTCAGTGGGAGTCCGCTTCTCCCTCTCCCTTTGTCCCTTCCCCCAGGTTGTGCGTGCGTGTGCTCTCTCTCTCTCTCTCTCTCATAAATAAAATCTTTTTAAAAAATTATATTTTTTAAGTAATATCTACAGCCAACATGGGGCTCAAACCCACAACCCTGAGATCAAGAGTCTCACGCTCGGCTAACTGAGCCAGGCAGGCACGTGCATCCCCGCCCCGCCCCGGATTACTTTATACTAGCTACTAGACAGAATTTCCTCTGTAAATACTGTAAGTAGTATATCTAGAATTTGAGGACTTTATTAAAAAGTTATCTTTAAAAACAATTTTTTAGCATCTGATGGTGTTCAGATTTCCCAGATTGCTTCAGAAAGGATTCTTTTATAGTTTTATTTCTTTGACTCAGGATTCAAAGGAAGGGCTACATGTTAGAATGCTTTGTAAAAAAACCATTTTTTTAAAAGATTTTATTTATTTGACAGACAGCCAGCGAGAGAGGGAACACAAGCAGGGGGAGTGGGAGAGGGAGAAGCAGACTTCCCGCTGAGCAGGGAGCCCAACTCGGGGCTCCATCCTAGGACCCCGGGATCACGCCCTGAACCGAAGGCAGACGCTTAACGACTGAGCCACCCAGGCGTCCCAGAATGCTTTGTAAATCTTTTTAAGTCTGTTTGTTTGAAGAACTTAATTTTTTAAAAAGCTCATACCCTGGGTTTTACTGATTATAGCCTCATGATGTCTTCTTTAACATGTTTCCCTTGGTCTTTGAAATTCTTACACTGTAGAAGTTCGATCTGGAGGCTTGATCATCAGATCTAAGTTCTTCTTTCATGACTGGAATGTTTCAGAGGCAGAGCTTTGCACTTGCTCTTGTGTCACCTCAGCTGACAGCAGTTGTTGCAGGCAGCCTTGGCCTGTTGGTGGTCAGGGTCCCCTTCGGCCTGGTGCTTTAACCAGCATTAGGGTTATTGCCTAGAGGGGTTACTTCACCAGGGTTGCAGTGTCTCTTACTAACATAAAAACATGTCCAGCTTTCCCTGGGTTCAGAATTTACCAGTGCAGAAGGCACATGTGAAACCTCTCTCCTGCTCTGTTCAGTCATCTGGTTTCCTCCAGAAATAACCAGTGTCTTCTCTTTGCTTTAGAGTTGATGTGGATACCTAAGGCAGACAGTGTGTTTATATTCCTTTCTTTAATCTTACAGGAGTGGTAATTTATACACCTGTTCTAACTTGCCCCTTCCTTTTTTTGTTCAGCTTTTTAGTATATCTTAGTATAGAGTTCCTTATTCCTTTTTGTGGCAACACAGCATTCCAAAGAGTGGATATCTGCTTTATAGGACCAGTCCCCTGTTGGCGATCACGGTGCTGCATTACACGTCGCCATTGTGTGCGTGTATGCATGGAATGCACGTATCCAGGGGAGATTCCTAGATGCAGAACTGTTGGATCAGAGGGGTATCTGGGGTTTTGATGGTGCCATGGTGTTACCCAGTGGGGTGAATGCTCCCAACAGCAGTGGAGAAGAGCTCCCATCCTCACATCTTTGCTAACAGTGAGTAACCATAGTTTGGGGTCTTTGCCGATCAGAGTTATAGAAAGGTAATTTTTTTGTGTAGGTATTGCCTGCCTAGACCCTCGGCTTGAGCTTGGTGGGTGGAACTACTGGTGTTTTATCTGGGAGAAGGTGCCTTCATGTCCTCACCTCACCGTTGGCTCCTTCTAGCCTAAGACAGCCTCAGCCTGACCATGCCAGGGCCAGGCCTTGACTTCTTGAAAGTGTTTTACCCAGAAATTTCCGAGAAAAGGGTATATAATGTCTGCTACTAGGTAATCTGTATAAATAACTTTTCAAGTTTCTCAACTTGAACACTGGCCAACAAACAGCAATATTAACACATTAACCTGTGAAAAGGTTACAGAGCAGTGCAATTTCTTCAGTATCCACATATTGAAAATATAAAGAATTTGATTCTTTTTTTTTTTTTTTTAAGATTTTATTTATTTATTTGACAGAGAGACAGCCAGCGAGAGAGGGAACACAGGCAGGGGGAGTGGGAGAGGAAGAAGCAGGCTCCCAGTGGAGGAGCCTGACGTGGGGCTCGATCCTAGGACCCTGGGATCACGCCCTGAGCCGAAGGCAGATGCTTAACGACTGAGCCACCCAGGCGCCCCAAGAATTTGATTCTTTTTAACTCAATAAATGGTTAACCTTTTCCCCAAATTGTCTTGGTTTGTGATGTTTTGACAGGTTTCCGAAACTACGCATCATATCAACTAATTTCCAGACTATCTTTAATATACCACATGAGACCAGTTCTGATTATACCTACCTTTTTTGTCTACAGATGTACAGTATAATAGTTACATTTACTAAGTTGGATATCCTGGGTTAGAATCCTTTTGTGACCTTGGGCAAGTTATTTTAACTTTTTCTGTTCATCTATGAAGTGACCTGGTGGTGACTGCCTCAGAGTTGTGCACGTTGAGTGTAAGGACTTTGGAGTCAAACTATATGGTTCCTTGTACCCCGATGCCATCACTTAGTAGTTTGGAAACTGTACCTCAGTTTCTTCATCTGGGAAAAGGAGACCTTCCCAGTTTCCGTGTGGCCACTTCAAGGCCTGTGTGGACATGCAGCACAGCACAGGGATACATGTTCACTGTGCCCAGTCTCCTTGATAGCGTGTCACAGGCTCACTGATTTTTGGCCAGTGTGTCATTTCTGCTGTGCTGGCAACACTGGGAATAGCAGCGCACAGCCCTGAGTGTGGAGGGACAGCCTCCAGGGCAGTGAGACGCACGTGCCTACTGGATGCCGGTTCCGTGCTCAGGCCTCAGTAGTCCGTGTCTCCTCATACGACTCTGGTGACTTTCTAGGAAATGGCAGGTTGTGATTGGGACTTAAGTTTTAGAATTGAATACCCCCCCCTTTTTTTTTTTTAGATTTTATTTATTTAAGAGAGAAAGCATGAGGGGGGTGTGCAGAGGGAGAAGGAGAAGCAGGCTCCCTGCTGAGCAGAGGGGCCCCATGTGGGGCTCGATCCCAGGACCCTGGGGTCATGACCTTAGCTGAAGGCAGATGTGTAACCCACTGAGCCACCCAGGCGCCCCGACTTGAATACCGTTTTTAAAAAAATTAAATTTATTTAAACCTCTCCTCTTCGATATATTTTAGGACTCAATCTGAAACGGACAAGCACATTGAAGAGGAGAAGGGGCAGTAGAACAGAGTGCCATCTTTTTTAAGTTTTTTATTTTTTATTATTTGAGAGAGAGGGAGAGCATGAGAAGTGGAGAGGAACAGAGGGAGAGGGAGAAGCAGGCTCCCCCCTGAGGACTCCATCCCAGGACCCCGGGATCACAACCTGAGCTGAAGGCAGATGCGCGACCAACTGAGCCACCCGGGCATCTCAAAAGTGCCATCTTTTTAACAACGTGGCAGTTAAAAGATGTCTCTGTGGTCTGCCTATTCTGTGTTGTGAAGTTACCATTTAGTTTTCAGCTTATCAGATGTTTGAGTCCATAGCTCATTTGAATTCTGCTGAAGCTGCAGCTGGTTGCTTTAATTGGTCGAGGTGCTGGTAGGATTGTCACATGTCACCCACTTGACCCCTGATGGGTGGGTTCGTGGGTGTGTCTTGGGTGTGAGATCACACTGTTTGGGTAGATAACAGGCCTCTGCACCATAGATTCAGTACCTCTTTGTGGGTGCACCTGGGGCATTTGAGGATGGTCTGCTAAGATCCATTGTCCCTTATGAGCATAGGAGGCATGTGACGTGTATCAGTTTGCTGGCACCTTGATCCTGGCAAGGTATCACACTGTCAGCAGAATTGTCAGCTCTATCTTTCCAGGAAGTATGGTGCATGCAGACAAATGCTGATCATTTGTTTTCCTGATTGTTTGAATTGAACATAGTGAGACGTTTATCAGGGAATATTTGGATGACCAACAACAGGAAAGAGGTCCTGAATTCCAAAATTATGGAGTGAAATTGGGAGTTGGCCTCAGTGGGTGATTCTGCGTTAGCCTTTCTCTAGCACCCTGAGGGCTTGGCACCATCACAGAACCTCTTTTCTGTCTTGACCGATGTCCAAGTATGCATTTATTTGAAAAGAGTGTTTAAGATTTCTGGAGGAGACCATAACCCTGTTGTCCATTCCAATGTCACGCTAATCCTCATAGAGGGCTTTCTTAACAGTTGACCTGCTCTCTCTGGCCATCTTTGGGCAGAGGGACATAGATTATCACCACTTGGTCTGTTGGCCTAACTTTTATCTGCTTTATATCATCTCCATCCAAAGTTTTATCTTCTGTATGTTTTGGTGATAGATCACGTGATCCAGTCCTGTCATCCTGTGCTAAGCTCCGTGCTGTCATACTTAACACAATGCCAGCATCTGCAGGTGGACTAGTGGGTGTAACTTCGGAGGTGCTGCTTGCCAACCACTGGTCATAGCCTGACAGACACCCTATTGATATGTTTATCGGAAGTTATGCTGGGGCCTTTGGTCATGGCAAATTAACTGCCTAATACATGTGAAGCAGCTTATTACTAGTGTTTCCCCCACAGGTCTTTTCAGAGTGAGCAATTAGATCTCTAGTTTCTTTTCCTTTATCTCTTTGGGTAAGTAATAACCAGTTTTCCTGCTGCTTTAGACAGGCAATAACTAACCGTGCTCACAGCTCTCAGTAATATTTGTTCTATTGTTTTGTTTTGAGGTGGAAGGGGGATCTCTACCCTCAGAACATGAGGGAATAATATTTACGTGGCTCACACAGACCAGTGAGTACATCATCCGCATCCCCACAGCTCACCAGAAGAGGGCCTCTGATACTAGTCTCAGTCCAGCCTTTCCTACCCCTCAGAGAACACTATTATTTACGGCCAAAGAAAAATCCGGGAAATGTTATTGAGGGATGGGGGTCCTTTTATGAATTTTAGACATAAATAGATGCGATGAAAAGACCATGCTTCTGAATGATCACTTGGTTTAACAAACTTCCCTTGATTTAATGTGATTATCGATGTGCCAGCTGTAGTGTAGTTGAAGGTCTTCCCACTGAGCTTACAGGCTTTAAGAAACCGACCCAGGAGTGTATGTCCTGTTGAACTGACGGGTTCCAAGACCTTACTCGAAACTGACCACGCTGCCTGCTTCTCCTGAGCTAGGCGATGGATCACTTGGAGTCCTTCATCGCGGAGTGTGACCGCAGAACTGAGCTTGCCAAGAAGCGGCTGGCAGAGACACAAGAGGAGATCAGTGCGGAAGTTTCTGCGAAGGTATGCCTGGGTGGCTTTCTCCTCGAGTTGTGTGTACAAATCAGTGTCTGGTAAAAACCAGCCTGCCAACAGACTAACAGCTTATGATGACAGCACTGACTGTGCTGTCTTTGGGGTGGACAGTCCTTGCTGCCTCGGTGCTTCTTAGTAAGGAGAGAGAGCTGTCAGCAAGCTCTCTACCTGCAAGAGCTGCTTGCTGCCTCTGTCCCTCCCCCCACTGTACATATTTATTAAAGTTTGCTTTTTTAACACCCCCACATAAAGCAGGAAATGGGGGACAGTTAGTTGGGAAATGGTCAGACACTGATGCAGCTGTCCTGAAGAATGAAGAAGATAGATCCATGTGTCATCTATAAGCATACCCTCCTTCGGTTCCCCGTCTTTGAGTGCGGCTGATGAGTCTCTTCAGTGTCCTTTCCTCTCAGTTTTATAAAAGCATTGCTTGGGATGTGTGTAGTTGCTACCTTAAATCCTAAATTATTAGGCATTTTGCTTACGGTACAAGTTTATGCATTTAAACCTGGACATTTTATGGCCCTTACCCGAAGGTTTGAGTTGTGATAGAGGACGTGAGAAGAGACAGCCTGGGAAGTGACCACCGTAATGACCTATGCCACCATGTTCGAAGCGACAGGCATGCTGCTGCTCTTACTGGAATGCAGCACGCAAGTTTAGTTTAAGGTCGGAGTCACAGCGGTGCCAGTGAAGATGTCAGAATCGTTACAGTCTGCTTGTGATCCACCGAGGATCTTGGCTATTCCGTTTAATTTTGGTAGAACAGCACAGACGTACAGCAAGAGAAACACTCATTGTCTCTGTGTTAAGATCTTTTGGTTTTAGATGTCTGCTTACCTGACGGTTCATCTTCTTTCAGGCAGAAAAAGTACATGAATTGAATGAAGAAATAGGAAAACTTCTTGCTAAAGCTGAGCAACTGGGAGCTGAGGGAAATGTGGATGAATCCCAGAAGATCCTTATGGAAGTGGAGAAAGTCCGTGCAAAGAAAAAAGAAGCTGAGGTTGGTGGGAAAATGTCTTGAAGAAAGAGGAAATGGAGTAACCCCTGGATGTTGACCGTTTGGTCTAAAATTAAACTATTCCACTTTTTAAAAATTTTTATTTATTTATTTGACAGAGAGAGAACACAAGCAAGGGGAGTGTGAGAGGGAGAAGCAGGCTTCCCACGGAGCAGGGAGCCCGATGTGGGGCTTGATCCCAGGACCCTGGGATCAAGACCTGAGCCGAAGGCAGACGCTCAACGACTGAGCCACCCAGGCGCCCCAAACTATTCCATTTTTTGAATATTGGGAAGAAATTGGAAATAGGGTGCTATGTGGACAGGGTTGTAGGATTTAGTGTCTGCACATACTTGGGTTTGTGACTTTGCTCTGTCCCCTGTGACCCTTGTGTGACATCGGACCCGTCACTTGCCAGCCCTGAGCACAACACCCATATGCAGAGCGCAGTCCCAAGAGTGGAAGAGTCACTGCAGTGGTGTCATTTTACTCTCTGATCCTCTGGCTCTGTAGGGGTTTGCTGGGTTGTGGTGGTCATTTAGTGGCGTGAGTGGGCCAGAGTTGTAGTGCAGGTTGCCCTAAAGAACAAAACCTGGGTGTTCTTGGTGACACTGCATCCCTGGTAGAGAGAACCTGTGCAGCTTGAGGGTGGCATCTAAGCTGGGGTACCAGGCCAGCACAGGCAGGGTAGTGGAGAAACTGAGTCAGGGACTCAGTGTTTGTATTGTTGATAGCCGTTTTCTTCCTAAATTATTTTATCCATTGGATATGCTCTGAGTCTTGAGTCTTTACCACTGGAACTGGAAATGGCTCACATAGGCTTTGAGAATGGTGGGAACGATAGAGTCAGAAGGAGGCGGGGATGGTTGTATTCCTGGAGTAAATGCTTGTTGAGCTCCAGCTGTGTGCCAGATAGTTTTTAGTTGTTATTTTTGGTTTGTTTGTTTTAAAGATGTTATTTATTTCAGAGAGAGCAGAGCAAGAGAGAGCATTGAGCGGCAACAGGGTTGGGGATGGGGGTGGGGCAACAGGGGGAGGGAGAGGGAGAAGCAGACTCCCCTCTGAGTAGGGAGCCAGACACGGGGCTTAATCCCAGGTCTGTGAGATCGTGACCTTAGCTGAAGGCAGACACTTAACCAGTTGAGTCACCCAGATGCCCCAGATAGTTTTTAGTTGTGAACAAAGCAGAGGAGACTCTCCTCATAGAGACAGTGCTGGGGTTGGGAGGGGGTACAGACAGAAGGGTATGTGAACAGATGGATAAGATTCATTCAGACGAAGATAGGTGCTCAAAAGAAACGGGATCTGAGTTTGAGAGTGACTTTGTGTTGCCAGGGGTCTCCAGGTGGAGTTAGGGTTATCCTAGAAGTGCCCTTACCTGAGACCCACAGGCTGAGAAGTTTGGTAAGATTGGTGTGGTCAGGGAGGCTGGGTAGAGATGAGGAGATGGAATGTAGGTACCCGTGGTGCAGGTTCCTCTTTGGTTACCTCTGTACCCCTGGTTCAGCATGGTGCGTAACACACCGTGGGAGCACAGGAATGATTAACTGAATGCATGAGTGGTGCTCAGGGCCTGTGGGTGCTAGAGCGATGCCCACTGTGGCGGTGGTGAGTCCAGAGAGCAGAAGGGTTACTGAGGATGGGGCCGTGCCAGGGTTGGGGTCAGCAGCATGTGTCTGTTGGAGGGTGGTACTGAGACACTGCTTCCTACCCCTGGCAGAACAACACCCCCTTCAGTGATGTTCGTAGATAGTATAGTCCGTTCGTGAACACGAGAGGGGAAAGAGTTCACAATACAGGTGGATGTTTTGTACGTAAAATGTATTCACGCCGAAACACAGATGGGGCCGTGAATGTGACAGTTGCGGGTGATGTTTGAATCAGATCCCTTCATTGCCATGGAGGTGCGACTTGGTAAAGTTCCAAACAGTGTTCCCTGGTTGACAGAGTAGTTCCATTTCTGGGAAGTTGGGTGTATATTTAAATTCTGCATTTTGCACAGGATTTAATAAGTCCCTGAACGTTTATTATAAATATAAGTCATGTACATGAATCTTTAACTTAGAATCTGAACTCCTATCTACTGAAATGGGAAATAAGTATTTCTGTGTAGAACAGAGTCAGGCTCCTTGCATTGCTGGCTGCTCTACCAGAAAGGCCAGAGAGTCAGGAGGGAAGCTCTGTCACCTCTTGGTGCACCCTGAGGCCCAGCCCTTCATGCTTGCAAGAGTAGAGCAGACACCGGAAATCCCTGGGATGGCTCAGAGATTCGTATGTGGACGTAAGTGATTGTAGATGACGGGTTCATCATGTGGATGTCTGCAGACAGCCCAGACAGGAGCAGGGCGTGGGATGCACAGCTGTTCATGCCCGGGATTCGTAGCACCCTTACCCTGGACCCTGGCCATTGTCCTCCATCCCCATCACTGAGAGTGCCCCCAGGAGGCAGCACCAGTTCTTTATTTTTTTTATTTTTATTTTTTTTTAAAGATTTTATTTATTTATTTGACAGAGATAGAGACAGCCAGCGAGAGAGGGAACACAAGCAGGTGGAGTGGGAGAGGAAGAAGCACACTCACAGCAGAGGAGCCTGACGTGGGGCTCGATCCCATAACGCCGGGATCACGCCCTGAGCTGAAGGCAGACGCTTAACCGCTGTGCCACCCAGGCGCCCCAGCACCAGTTCTTTAAAACCACTGGGCAAGGGAGGATGGTGTGGGGGAGGCCTCCTCCGTGCTGATCTCTGGTGGTGTAGCACCTGTGGGTTCCTTTCTGCTCTCGGCAGCCAAGAGTGGTCAGTAGTCTCAAGGAATAATACAGAGAGATCCCGTGTGCCCTTTATCCAGTTTCCCCGGTGATAACATTTTGAAAAACCATAACACAATACGATAGACAGGATGTTGACAGTCACAGTATGGGATATCCATCACCACTGAGATCTCGTCCATGACCCTTCTGTAGCCACACCCACTTCTCTGACCCCTGGCAACTACGAAGCTCTCCTCTGTCTCTATATTCTGGTCATTTTAGGAAGGTTGTGTAAATGGGGTCATACAGTATGTAATCTTTTGAGACTTTTTTTTTTTTCCACTCAGCGTAGTTTATTTTGAAAGAAATTAGAGGTTGGTAGTCAAAGTTTCAAAATTACAGAAAGGAATAGAATATCACAAATGTTCGTGTGTCCACCATATTTATCATTTTTGCCTAAGGTTTTTGGGTTTGTTTTTTTTTTTTCTTTCTGATAAAATCTGTAGCACATCAGAATGGAAATTCAGGTTCCCGGTTCTTCCCTCTCCAGTCCCCTCCTGTTTCTCCCCAGAGGCAGGCATTAGTGTGCATTCGGTTCTGTCTTTATCCTTTATTACATATGCTGCCCATAAGCTCTGTGTGTGTGTGTGTGCACACGCGTGTGCATAACTTGTGCTTTTAAAAAAATCCCACATAAATGCTGTGTGTGTCTTTCTTGCTTGCATTATTCACTCACCACTGTTTGTAAGGCCTCTGCTTGTTGCTGCATACAGCTTCCTTCAGTTTATTGCTTTAGGGTTCCGTTTCATGAACATGTGACTATCCTCCGTTGGCAGTTTTTTAGGTTATTTGTGGTTTCTCACCTTCACAGACAGTTCACAACAAGTGTCCTTGCACTTGTTTGCTGGCACATGTATGAGCGTGTTCCAGGACATACGCCTGGAAGAGTTCCTGGAAATGGCACACAGCTGTCTGGCTTTCACAGATAATTGAGTTGTACTCCCTGTTAGTTGCACCAACGTAGTCTCCTACCAGCAGTGTATGAGAGTCCCTGTTTTTTGATGTCTGCCAGTTTAGTGAATGCCGTGGTATCTTATTTTAATCTGCATTTGCCAGGGAATTTTGAATGTGTGAATTAATGGAAGATCCCTTTATTTTTTATATTTTAAATTTTTAAAAAAGGTTTTATTTATTTATTTGTCTGGGAGGGGGCACGAGCACAAGCGGGGGGAGTGGCAGGCAGAGGGAGAAGCAGGCTCCCCACTGAGCAAGGAGCCTGATGCAGGACTCGATCTCAGGACTCTGGGATCTCGACCTGAGCAAAAGGCAGACGCTTAACCAACTGAGCCACCCAGGTGTCCCATGGAAGATCCCTTTAAATAAGGATCAGTGACTGTTGGAAAGCATTTCTTTCTTTTTCTTTTCTTTTCTTTTCTTTTGTTTTTTCTTTTCTTTCCTTTCCTTTCCTTTTCTTTCCTTTCTTTCTTTTCTTTCTCTTTCTTTCTTTATTTCATTTCATCTCATCTCATCTCATTTCTTCATTTGAGAGAGACAGAGAGTGCACAAGCAGGGAGAGAGGCAGAGGGAGAGGGAGAAGTAGACTCCCCGCTGAGCCAGCCAGGAGCCCAGTGTGGGGCTCGATCCACGGACCTGGAGATCATGACCTGAGCCAAAGACAGAGTCTTAACATTAACATCTGAGCCTCCCAGGCGCCCCTGAAATGTATTTCTTAAGCCTGGGTCTTGAAGGTGTGTTTTGACTTTGGCACCAGCACCAGGAGCCATGTCATGTTCATTTCTTCTGTATTTTATCCATTCTGACTGGAGTGGCTGCTGGAGGGGGGTGTGTTTTGCTCCGTTCTATCAGACATGTTCTTATTTGAAGAGAGTGTCTAATGTATTTGTCCGTCCAAATTTTAGCTTTTAGGGCAGCGTTGGCATACAGCTTTCTGGATGTTGGGACACAGTCTCCATGAGTGGCTCTTGTGTGTTTTGCTTGTTTATTTGGTTTGGTTTTTGTGCTTTATTTTTTTGAAGGCCCCTTTTGAAGAGTCTCCCTTGCTTTTCTGGTCCTCCTAGAGCTCTCCACTGCGCGGAACCGAGATCTGTCTTCCCTGTTGGCTTCTGAGAACAGACAGCATCCTGCTTGTCTGAGAATTTTGAATGTTCCTTATTGCTTTGAAATCATGATTGTTAGTTCATTTCGTAAAGAAGCGATGGAAATTGAGTCCGTTACAAATACCTGAGGCTTGTAAATGATCCAGTTTTTGTTTATTTAGTCCCTTCAAGTATTTCCATTTTGGGGGTTGAATATTTAGTTGTGGTTCTGTGTACCTCATTTTCATTGCTCTGTTCCCATTGTCCAGGAAGAATACAGAAATTCCATGCCTGCATCCAGTTTTCAACAGCAGAAGCTGCGTGTCTGTGAGGTCTGTTCGGCCTACCTTGGCCTCCACGACAATGACCGTCGTCTTGCAGACCACTTCGGGGGCAAGTTACACTTGGGGTTCATTCAGATCCGAGAGAAGCTTGATCAGTTGAGGGTACGTTAATATCTTGTTTCTGGAGAAACCCAAGACATCTTGCGATGTCTTCTTATTAACTTATAGAAAACCTTGAGTTTTGACCTTTTCTTTTTTTTTAAGATTTTATTTATTTACTTGAGAGATAATGTGTACACAAATGGAGGGGGGTGGCAGAAGGACAAGCAGACTCCCTGCTGAGCAGGGAGCCTGATGTGGGGCTCGATCCCAGGACCCGGAGACTGTGAAGCAACTTTTGACACTTAAGTGACTGAGCCACCCAGGCACTGCTGTTTTCGTCTTTTCTAAGAATATGCCTTGAGTTTTATAGTGAAGTATTCAGATTTTATCACTCAGTAACACAAGAGAACTAAGGCCTCAGAATCCAAAGGGACCTTGGATATTTATTTAGCCTGCACTTGTTTGCAGGAAGAAAAACATAGAGTCTAGTCCTCTGGTACAAAGAGCTCTTGCATACCTCTGAAATAACTTTTGGTTGGAGATGGGAAGAGCCAGTAGTCTCATTTTTCTCCTTGGGCAGAGACGGATGCGTGGATAGTGGTTAGGCTAGACAGAAGGTCACACTTTCTGGCCTTTGCCTTTGAGCCTCCTTGGAAGGACGAGAACATGGTGAGGCTCTTTGGATAGTGCTGTTCCACAACTGGCCGTTTTGTCTCTTCCTCAAGGCTCCTCAGTTTCCTGGGTAAGACTCTAAAGCTTATTTTGGGTATGGAACGCTTGGAAAGGTGAGCATGTTTCAGATATTTTGAATTATTTTTCAGACTGGTGGAGTCCTCCCTGTTGTGTTTAGGGACCCCTAGGATGGGGTGCTGGGAACTATGCAGGTCTTCCCTTCCAGACACCTGAAATTTGGTGGAGTCAGTGGTACTTGACTGGGATTCGATGACAATCAAGGTGGAGGGCCTTATGTGCCCCTAGAAGGAGCAGGGAGCAGAGCCCTGCACTTGAGGGGGGGGGGTTGCCAGTAGGTGAGGTGTGAACTTGGCACTGGGAATGGAGCTGGAGTGGCAGCCACTGGCCTGAAAATATTTTGCTCCTGAGCTCCCAACAGAATTTTGAAAAGTGATACACTTCGTTACACATTTTTTTTTTAAAGATTTATTTATTTGAGAGAGCATGCACGTGAGCAAGGGGAGGAGCAGAGGGGGAGAGAGAATCGAGAGAGAATCCCCAAGTAGACTCTTCACTGAGCACAGAGCCCCCGAGATCATGATCTGAGCCAAAGTCAGATGCTTAAGGGACTGAACCACCCAGTTGCCCCTTCCATTTCTCCTTTAAATTGTATTTCCATTTCATATCACCCCATAATTTTGTTTTAATATTTTTTTATACCTGAAAGCCTTTAATTTTTTTAGCATGTATCTCTCTAACAGAGATGAGACTATATTGAAATTTTTCCCCCTGAAACCTTAAGAACTTAAGTTTTGGGGGTTTTTTTGAAGATTTTCTTTTCCAGTAATCTTCACACGCACCATGGGGCTGAAACGTAAAAACCCTGAGATCAAGAGCCACATGGTCTCCTGGCTGAGCCAGCCAGGCGTCCCTAAAGAACTTAAGTATTAACTAGAAAGCAGGCTTTATCTTTGCAGTGTGAGTTGTACAAAGTTGACCAAAACAACACAAATACATTACCGATTTTGGTAATGGCTATTCAACTAACAACAGAAAACATGTTGGAAGTGCACTTCTAAATAGTCAGAAGGGTGAGAGTTCTGGGCCCTAATCTGAGATGGCTTCACTTCCAGTGGTCCCAGCGGTGCTCACACCTCCAGGCCATACGCCAAGATAATAGCGAGGCAAAGCCCTCTCTGTTAGGGGTGGAAAGACAGTGTCTAGGAAGTAGAGAGGTTTGGAAAGGAGTTAATAGCACACCATAGCCTTGAGCTTGGTCACATCCCGTTTAGGAAGAGTGTGCATGTAAGTCGAGGGGCCGAAACTCCCATCCTTAACCTTAATGTGTCCATCCTTGTGTGCCTGCTCAGGTCCCGGACAAGTGAAGCCAGGGGTGGAGAGCCAGAGATGCCAGACAGGAGGGCTCTCACACCTTGAGAGTGCTTTGAGGAGGATAGCTGGCCCCTCTCGCTCAGTCCTTGCTGTACCCTTTTGTTCGGGGGCCTGGTTCCAGTCTGCCCTGAGATGTAGGGTTATCCTTTGTGCCTTCATGAGCATGAGAAGAATGGTGACCCTTTGTCTCCTGGGCCCTGCTTTACTCCCCCTTAAGGCTTCATTCCATCAGCAGAGGGGTGGGGGCATCAAAAGGCTTTGGGTTGATATTGGGGGTGGGGTTATGTAAACTGGGCCTACTGCTTTGAGCTAAGCTGTGTCAGTAGTGTTCCATAGTGGAGTTTTTCTGGGCTGCCTCCAGCGTCGTCTTTGTTGTGTCACCATCAAGCCTGATGAGCCAAGTGTTGAGCTTGGTGTTAAACACCAGTTGCGGGTGCACCTGGCTGGCTCACTGGGTAGAGCACGTGACTCTTGATCTCGGGGTTGTCAGTTTGAGCCCCAAAGTGGGTGTAGGGATTACTTAGAAATAAAATACTGAAGAAAGCAAGCAAACAAGAAAGCCAACCGGCTGTGGAGTGTTCACGGTCTGTCTCCCCAGGCCTGCTGTCCTCGTGAGGCCGGGTCTGAAGCCAGTGTAGCGCTCAGCACTCCACACACAGGCTGCTTCTGGGCTGCAGAATACATTTGGTCAGACGTGCGTTTTTTACTGGGAAGTGCATGCAGTCTCCTTTGGGTAAAGAATGAACTTTCTGGTTTTGTGGGAAGCAAAAGACCAATTTCTGAGACTTAGACTATAGCCCCTCTTAGAGTACACGGTTGTCACTGAGTTTATAAGGTGAGTTTATGAAAGCGTTGTTTTCATGTGTTTTCCGTTAGGAAGTTTTAAAGGGGACTATGTTCCTGTTTCCTAAGAGGTTTTTTAAATTTTATTTATTTATTTATTTTTTAAAGATTTTATTTATTTATTCGACAGAGATAGAGACAGCCAGAGAGAGAGGGAACACAAGCAAGGGGGAGTGGGAGGAAGAAGCAGGCTCCCAGCGGAGGAGCCTGACGTGGGGCTCGATCCCACAACTCCGGGATCACGCCCTGAGCCGAAGGCAGATGCCCAACCGCTGTGCCACCCAGGCGCCCCCCTAAGAGGTTTTTTTTAGATATCTAAATTATTAATAAGTGAGGTCATACAAAAGTGCGCTTTTTTTTTTTCCTTAAGATTTTATTTATTTATTTGACAGAGGTAGCTAGAGAGGGAACACAAGCAGGGGGAGCGGGAACAGGAGAGGGAGAGAAAAGCAGGCTCCCCCCTGAGCAGGGAGTCCAACGCGGGGCTCCATCCCAGGACACTGGGATCGTGACCTGAGCGGAAGGCCGATGCTTCACTGACTGAGCCCCCCAGGCGCCCCACAAAAGGGCTTTGTTAAACAACATTCATACTGTAGTTGGTATAACTTTTTCTTCTCTCATTTTCCTACTTTTTGTTTATTTAGAAAACTGTGGCTGAAAAGCAGGAGAAGAGAAATCAGGATCGACTGAGGAGGAGAGAGGAGAGAGAGCGGGAGGAGCGACTGAGCAGGAGGTGAGCCCACAGTGCACACATGCCCAGGGAGGCCTGCTGCTTCCTTGCAGTCTGGCTTGTAGCAGTCGGGATCTGCTGCGGACCTTCGTGGCCCCGCAAAGACGAATAAGCAAACATGCAGCCTGTTCAGAAGAGTGGGGTTTGGGCTGGCCTGGGGGAAGCTCTGTGTAGTGCAGACAGTGGCGACCTGACTCTGCCTCGGAACGTGTAGGGAAGGGCTGAGCGGTCAAAGCAGGAGAGGAACCTGCGGTGCCCTGACTTGCCTCATGGGGACGCTCAGTTAGGTGACAAGTCGGGCAGGAGCTGAGACTCTGGAGCTGGAGCATCCTCTGTCACACAGCCATACTTGCTGAAGGGAGAACCCGTCAGGGAGGGGCCTTAGGTCTGAGCTGACTCTGGAGTTGACCGAGGGTTGTGGGGCCCTGCTGAGAACAAGCGTAGGCGGTAAGGGTGGAAGCAGCGAGCATCCTGGTGAAGGAGGAGCCAGTTACAGGTGAGGGTGAGAAGGGTCTGGGTGTGTTGTGGGGGTAGAGCTGATAAGATATGCTGGTATGAGGTTGTGAGGCAAGCAAAGGGGGAGTACAGCTGGCCTCATGGGTTCTGGCCTGGACTTGCCACTTAGGGTGATGGTGAAGACTGGGAGCAGTGTACTGGGGTGAGGAGGGGTTGGTGGGGAGTAGAATTTGGTTGTGGCCATATTTCAGTTTGAGGTGCTTCGGAGACATCTGGTCAGAGTTCATGGAAAAGGTTGGAGCCAGGACTACACTGTCATGGGGTACAGCTCACTGTCCTCGAAAGGCCCAGAAGCTGGGCTTTCCTGGAGGAATTTGTGTGTAATTCAGAAATGACAAATAAGTGTTTGTTGTACTTTTTGTGTTTCTTTTCATTACTTTAATTACCTAACAGATTTTAGTTGTAAAGAGACTCAAACAAAAACAAAATAGATTGAAACAGTATAAAAAGGTATTAAGCAAAACACTTCAGTCCCATTTTTACACAAAAGTGACCACTCCTCTGGCAGGGTGTGTATGTGTATGGGTCCATGTGAGACTTTCCCCAGCAGTAGCGCTCTTGACAGATTCGGTGTCCCTGCAGTGACATGGCATAACGCAGTAGCCTTTTTCTCTTCCCTGCCTTCGTAATCTTTGCCCATCCCCACCCCCGCCTCTGGCAACCACCAGCCTGTTCTGTCTGCGAGTTTGGGTTTTTTTAGATTCTGCATATCACTGAGATCCTACGTTACTTGTCTTTCTCTGTCTGACTGATTTTAAATAGCATAATGCCTTCACAGTCCATCCATGTTGTCACAGATGGCAGGTTGTCCTTCTGTTTTGTCGTGGAGTAGTTCGCTGTGTATATACCTCACATCATCTTTATCCATGGATCTGTCGGTTGACACTTAGCTTGTCTCCGTGTCTCGGCTCTTAAAATTAATGATGCACTGAACATAGGGGTGCGGAGGTCTTTTCAAGACAGTGATTTTATTTTCTTTGGATAAGTACTCAGAAGTAGGGTCATGGGACCACGTGGTAGTTCTGTTTTTAATTTCTCGAGGACCCTCCGTACTGTTCCACAGCAGCTCCACCAGTTTACTTGGCCTGCCAGCAGTGCACGAGTGTTCCTTTTGTCCACGTTCTCACCAACACTTGTTATTTCGCACCTTGTTTGTTTGTCTTACTGTTTTGTTCTATTTTATTTGTTATCTCTTAAGGTTTGGGTAGGTGTTGCTTTTCTAACAGGTGTGAGGCCATAATATCTCGTTGTGGTTTTGATTTGCGTTTCCCTCGTGATGAGTGGTGTTGAGCGTCTTTTCGTGTACCTGTTGCCCTCTTGTGTGTTGGTTTTGAAAAAAATGTCTGTTTGGATCCTCTGCCTGCTTTTTATTTTTTATTTATTTAAAAAAAATTTTTTTAAGATTTTGTTTATATTTATTTGAGAGAGAGCAAGAGAGAAAAAACACAAGCTCGGGGGAGGGGCAGAGGAAGAGGGAGAAGCAGACTCCCCACTGAGCAGGGAGCCCGACACGGAGCTCCATCCCGGACTCCAAGATCATGACCTGAGCGGAAGACAGACACTTAACCGACTGAGCCACCCAGGTGCCCCAAGACCCTCTACCTACTTTTTTTTTTTTTTTTTTTAAGATTTTATTTATTTATTTGACAGAGAGATAGAGACAGCCAGCGAGAGAGGGAACACAAGCAGGGGGAGTGGGAGAGGAAGAAGCAGGCTCATAGCAGAGGAGCCTGATGTGGGGCTCGATCCCACAACGCCGGGATCACGCCCTGAGCCGAAGGCAGACGCTTAACCGCTGTGCCACCCAGGCGCCCCCCTCTACCTACTTTTTAATGGGAGTTTTTTTCCCGTGGAGTTGCAGGCCTTTTATGTATTTGGATATCAACCCTTGTCAGGCATTAGGCCCACACGTTTTCTCCCACTGCTAGGCAGCCTTTGGACTGTACTGTTCAGAGTCTTCTTAGTTTGATGCAGCCCCACTCGATGTTTGCCTTTGTTTCCTATCCTTTTTAATTTCAGTGTATTTATTAGTCAGAGAGAGTGCGTACGCACAAACAAGGGGAGCAGCAGGCAGAGGGAGAAGCAGACTCCCTGCTGAGTAAGGAGCCCAATGTGGGACTCAATCCCAGGAGTCTGGGATCATGACCTGAGCTGAAGGCAGATGCCCAACTGACTGAGCCACCTAGGCGCCCCTGTTTTGTTTTTTAATGATTTATTTATTTGAGGGGCGCCTGGGTGGCTCAGTTGTTATGCGTCTGCCTTCGGCTCAGGGCGTGATCCTGGAATTCTGGGATCGAGCCCCACGTCAGGCTCTTCCACTAGGAGCCTGCTTCTTCCTCTCCCACTCCCCCTGCTTGTGTTCCCTCTCTCGCTGGCTGTCTCTCTGTCAAAAATAAATAAATAAAATCTTAAAAAAAAAAAAAAGATTTATTTATTTGAGAGGGGGGCGGGCAAAGGGAGAGAATCTTCAAGCAGACTCCCCGCTGAGTGGAGCCTTATGTGGGGTTCAGTCCTAGGACCCTGAGATCATGACCTGAGCCAAAATCAAGAGTTGGAAGCTTAACTGACTGAGACACCCAGCTGCCCCATAAAACTATTTTTGAAAGAGTACACTAGTGGTCATCCTTATTTTGATATGTTTGAGTGGTTTATAAAATTCCTTAGAATTCGTAGGACAAGGAATTTAATATATAAATATTAGTAGGTGTTGGAAAAATTGCTTTCCAAGAAACTGGATTGGATCATCCTTCAGGTGCATGTTGTGTGAACATCTTCTGTCACACCCCCCTTAGCACATTTTGCTAGTGATCTCGTTAATTTTGCGGCAGAACAGAGTGTAAAAGGAGAACCCATTGTGTCTTGTATTTCTTGGATTGCTGGTTGGTTATATGTGTCCCAAGGAGGTCATGTGACGCTCACCTAGTAATGGACCTGTGTCCAGAAATTGAGGCTTTGCTTTGACTTTGGTGACTTTAGATCCTGTCCAGCGTTGCAGCTGCTGTGTGACAGTCTGCATAGCTGTGTGAATGACTTTGAAGAGCCAGTTGTTGAACTCACAGTATAGCATTTGACCCCTGGGGTTTGGGGGCTGACCATACTATGAGCATTGACACTTGGAGCTGTGGGCCCGAGAATAGGTGAGCCGCTAGAATATAACAGGACTCAATGGGAAGCCGGTACTCATTCCCCTTTGTAGACTGTGGGGCAGGGCTGTTTGGGGTAAATTATTCATCCTTTTTTTTTTCCCCCATTTTAGGTCTGGATCAAGAACCCGAGATCGAAGGAGGTAGGTTTCCAGATCCATTAACATGTTCTCAAATGCCCTTTTTTCCCCCACACGCGCTTTTTTCTTTTTCTTTTTTAAGATTTATTTGAGAAAGAGAGCACACGTGCGTGCGCGCATGGGTGCGCAGCAGAGGGAGATGGAGAGTCCCAAGCAGACGCTGCCCTGTGCGTGTAGCCTGACGTGGACCTCGATCTCATGACCCTGAGATCACAACATGAGTCAAAATCAAGAGTCACTTGACAGACTGAGCCACCCAGGCGCCCCTCCACATGCATTTTTCCTTAATAGTTAACTTTTTTAGCTTCACACTTGTTTTCTGGTGGGCAGGGCTGGTGAGGGCCCAAGTTTGGGCCCTATCCATCTGTTGTCAGGTTGGTGGGGGCTTAGTGCCACAGAGGGACCCACTGTAAATGAGAGGGGATGTCAGAAGGTACTGCTGAGGCCTGTGGGGTGGCAGGTGTTTCCTGGCAAGGTGTTTTCAGGAAGCATCAGTGGGAGGGGGCCATGATTCTGAATTGATGTGACTTTTGTGAGCCCCAGTTGTAAATTTGTTAAGAGGTAAGGGGAGATGCCACCGAGGCATCCAGCAGAACGTACTGTGAGAGAAGGACTATCAGGATGGGGCAGTACGGCCTTCAGAGCCTTCTGGTCGTCTGCTGCAGGTCACGCTCCCGGGATCGGCGTCGCAGGAGGTCCAGATCTACCTCCAGGGAGCGACGAAAGTTGTCCCGGTCCCGGTCCCGAGACAGACACCGGCGCCACCGCAGCCGTTCCCGGAGCCACAGCCGGGGCCACCGCCGGGCTTCCAGGGACCGGAGTGCGAAATACAAGTAACTACTCTGACTCCTTCAGTAGCTGCAACCAGGAGTGAGCCCCTTCTCTTTGTGTTCCCAGGGTCTTCTGGGGGTCTATCACTGGGGCCTGTTGGCCATACCTGGTAGGGATGGGTCTGGGGCTTTTGTTCAGGAGCCTGGCTGGTCATCTGTGGAACTGAGTGTTGGAGCCTTGAGGAGTCACGAATGGGGCCCAGAGCACAGGGAGCTGTAAACTCAGAGCAGCAGATGAATTCAGGGCTGGGACAGTTGAGAGGCTGTGGAGGTGGTTACATGGGCACAGCTCCCTCGTGACCTGCCACACGCTTGGTGTCCCAATACACAGAGCCCCTGAGATTTGTGTCCTGACCAGGCCTGCTTACCTCTGTTGTGGTTTCCTTAAGAAAAAACAACCCAAAAAACATTCATACTCGCACTCTGAGGTAAGCACTGTGGGCACCTTCGTGTGCCTGATCGTAGCCCTTTTTTCTGTGTTTATGTAATGAGTCATACTGCACACGACACTTTGTGGTTCTTTGCTTTGTTCATGTTGCAGCGATAGCCTACCCTGTTAGGAGAAATCTTTACAGATGGCACTTTTGAGTGGCTGCTTGAACACTCCCTTGTAGTGGCTTGGGCACTAGACGGCTGCCCTCTGCCTGCCGAGGGCTTCCCCAGGTGTGCTGCATCTCAGTCTTTCCTGACCTGATGTTGAGGGTCCAAGTTGCCGGTGGTCAAGGAGCCAGCCAGAAGGGGGATGCCGGCCTCCTCTGAGCCTCTGGTTCTCGTTTCCCAGGTTCTCCAGAGAGCGGGCACCGAGGGAGGAATCCTGGGAGCATGGGCGCAGTGAGCGAGGGGCCGCTGACTGGAGGCTGGAGAGCTCCAACGGGAAGACAGCTTCGCGGAGGTCGGAGGAAAAGGAGGCTGGCGAGATCTGAACCTACATCTGGGCCTGTAAATAATCTGATAAACATTCGACACAGCCTAAAGTTACCCTTTATATTTGCTGAATACAACTCATCTTTTGTAGTTTACAATTTCTATTGTTTTGGAGCTAGCTGTGAGTTTCTAGAGATGTACAGAGTTGCTCCTGTGTTCTGGGGTTATGTTGAGTAGGAATAAATAAATCTGACAGACGGCCTCCTTACTGCTGCGGTGGGGTCTCTGTTGTCCCTCTGTGCTCTAGAGACTTCACCGTGGCCTTCCACACTGGGTGTTCTCCGTGAGCTTTGCTCACCCTCAGAAATTAGGACTTAACTGTTAGATGTTCCTTTGACTCTTGGCATCTGATATGCCTGCCGCCCTGCCATGAGCGTCTGGTGTGCAATGTGCAGGGCTCTCTGCTTGCTGGGCTGCACAGCTCTGCCCCTCGGAGCAGACCACAGCAGGCTCTGCGGGGGAGAAGGGAGGTGCCCCATTCCATATCCACTTCTTTAGGAAGGGCCGCCCATCTAGTCTGCTGTTAGCGCGGCCTCAGCCTGGGTCCAGTGAACCACACTGCAGCTCCCCCTTTGGGAGTTACTTAAGGACAAAGAAAGGCCTTTGGACAACATCCACATGACAGTCACAAGGACGTAGTTCAACTCAGACCCAAGAGAGCCTGGTGTGGTACCCATGCTCTCAGCTATTCGGCCACATTTATTAAGAGACCAAAATGAGCCCTTCTGAAAAGGATAACAGGGATCTCTTTTCACTTTTGGGGGCAGGGGTTGGTTTATTCTAGGAGGGAGTTTCTGATGGCTCAGTGTGGAAACAGTCATCCCTACTCCCTCTGTGCAGAGGTTGGCTCAGTGGGCATGTGGTCACTGGGTTTGGGTCTTGTGGCCCCCAGCACCGTAATGTGGCTGGTAGTCCTGCTGTGGGCTCTTCTGCCAGAGTCTGGTGCTCCCGCAGCATAGGTTTTCCCTGGCTGAGTGTCATCCGTACGTTCCTCGCACCGCCCTTGTCTGGGGCCCAAGCTAAGCCAGGGCCGAGGGGTGCTGGAATATACTTGCTCGCGGGGGTGGGGGTGGAGGTGGGCACTTCCAGAAAGTAAGGGGTAAAGATCTGCTTGGTAGGTAGTGTAGACCCAAGCTAGTTGAGTAGAGGTGTGTCCTCTAGGGTTTGGGAAGTAGACGCAGGTAGGTGCAAAGCCATGAGTGGGTTAAGGGTGGTCCTAAGGAGGGGAGGGACAAAGGGGATGAGGCCTGGGATCGTGGGTGCCTGACTGCTCTGCTGCCTGGCCTGCGCAGTCAGAAAACGGGCTGAAGCAGGCAGAAGACACCCCAAGTCAGGCAGCATGAGTGCGCAGCGAGGAGCCAGGATGACACCTCCATCCCTCATCTCCTTGAGGGGTGGGCTTTAAAGAAAAAAAAGTAAAATACACAAAACTTAACCGTTTCAGTCATCATTAAGTGTGTTCATGTGTTGTGCAGCCATCACCACCATCCGTGGAGGAGTAGTTTGAAAAGGCAGAGTGAAGACATCCCTGGACGTAGGAGTAGTAATGAGGTGTCAGCTGCAAAGGTAAGGCTGAGGCTGAGACAGTTGTAGAGTGCCTGGAAGCTGGACTTACCCCCCCACGCGTGGGTGTTCCAGGTCTGTCTGGGAGCAGGTGGTCTTGAGCTTTTGAGCTTGGCTCTTCAGCCTTGTTGCCAGGGGCACCCCCTGTCCCTGGTGCACCCGAGGCCCCTGAGGCTCATGGGTTTCAAGTTCTGCCTGTTCTGTGTGTAGGAGTGTGGTGGACACATGGTCTTGGGCCCTGGGCAGGTGGAAAGGAGGGAGTCAGACTGACGAAGGCCGTGCACGACACTCCGAGGACCCCACAGCTCACCCCAGTTGGGTTCCAGCAGAGGAGAGCTCCCAGGTGGGGGTGTGCAGGGTGCGTAGGGGAAGTTGCCCATAAATGATAAGGGTGCTGGGGCCAGAGGGGTCACTACCCCACTCTGAGTCCTGCTGAAGAATACAGAAATGTGGGAAATACTTGTTTACATAGAAGCAGGGATGCAGGTCAGGAGGCAGTTGGAGTCCTTGAGGAGATTTGAGTGGGTCAGGCCAACAGGTATAGGTCCTCCAGGGCTCTGAGACCGTGGTGGAGTCCAGGCTCTTGAGGTCCACCCCAGGGCTGTGTGGGGCCCTCAGTCCCTCCCAGACACTGTTCTTGAGGATTCCCTGCCTTCTATCCAGTGGTGGAGAACACAGTGACCGGCACCTAGTGTGGGCTGTGGCATCTCCTAACTGCAGAGGACCCCTGCAGGGACTTCTGGGGCCACCCTCCAGACTCAAAATAGGGGTCTCTAGCCAGGCCCAGAACTACAGGCTGGTGAAGGGAGGGCTGGAGTGACTGTGTTGGCCCTGCAGCCTGTGTGGGAGCCCATAGGATCCCCAGCAGGGCCCAGCCTTGGGGGGGTACCCGCCCTGGGGCTCACTGTGTCCTATGGATATGTGGAGATCCTCCCTAGGATAGTGGGATACACTTGGCTGGGAGCGCTCTGCGCAAGGTGGTACCCAGGTGTGATGGGAGCAAGTGGGAGAGGGGGTGTGCCCCACAGTGCTTTGGAAGGGACCCTCACCTAGGAATGGGATGGTGGCCGCAGTGGGGTTTGGGACCTGCATGTGGTCCTGCTCAGGAGAGACTTGGACAGTTGACTCAGGCATCAGAAAAACTTGGAAGACTTAAAACAGGTTACTGCCCTGCCTCCCCATCCTGATTTTCTGGGGAGGACCCTAAGAGTGTACTACTTTTATTATTTTGTAGGTAGATTTTTTTTTAGTTTAAACATAAAATTCAACATGTTGACCGCTTTAAAGTGTACAGTTCAGTGTTTTTTAAGAAATACACAATGTTACGCTCTCTAGTTTACCACTGCGTAGTTTTAGAACATTTCATCACCCCCAAAAGGAAACCCAGTTACCCATTGGCAGTCACTCCCCTGACACCAACCCTAGACAGCCACTAACCGGCTTGCTGTGTCTTTGGATCTGCCTGTTGTGGACATGTTGTGTAAGTGAAAGCGCACAGTGCGTGACCTGTGACTAGCTAGCTCCTTTTACTGAACAGTGTTTGCAGGGTCTGTCTGCACAGTAGCTTGTGTCAGTACCACAAACTCGAGTCTCCCTGGGCTGCTGATGCTGTGGCCAGGAGCTGGAATGGGGGCAGTGGGGGTGGGGGGTGATGGGAGTTGGGGCACCGGCTTCAGACCCTAAATGGCACTTCTTCTGGGATGTAAAGTGAGCTGCTCTCTGAGTCCTTAAAGCAGGGTCCCAGCTCTGGCCTTCAGCGCACACGCCAAAGGTAATACTTGGCCTTAGGAAAGGGGGATTGAGGAGTCATCCTCAGTTTCTGGAACAATTAAATGCTTTTATGTCCGCTGCACAGTCCCCATACCAGCCCCACAGACAACCCTTCCCCTACTTGCCTCACATCCCCACAGGTGCTTAATTCTCAGGCACATGAGTCTATGGTCTCACATCACCCTGTGTGCTGTATCACAGGTGACAAAGCTGATGGCTCTTACAGGTGCAAGGTCTCCCGGGTGCCCGTGGTCCCTGACCCAGTCGTGCAGTAGGACTGACTGTCCCTACAGGAGTGCCAGCCCTCTCTGAGTGACACAGGAGCTCCCAGGGAAGGCTGAGGGGTCCCTGGGAATCACTGGATTTCCTGGGCACCAGAAGTTCTCTCGTGCTTTCTGGCTCCCTGTTTCTGCCCCTCTCTGTTTCCCTCCCTGGGGCTAATCTTGCTGAGCCTGTGGGTTGGGACCGCTCTCCCAAGGAGGTTGTGCAACGGGAGGGGCTGCTCATGCTCACATCCGTGGGAGGAGCAATGGTGAGGGGCTGGTGAAGAAGACTTCTGCCCCTTCCCCCCATCCTGCCCTTCACCTGACCCAGGCACCTTTTTTATTTTTATGGAGATAAAATTGATAAATGGTATTAGCCTCAGGTGTACGATGTAATGATTGAACACGTGTATAGCAAAATGGTCACCACCAGAAGTGTACGTAACATCTGTATCAAAAAATGTTTTCTGGTGATAAGGACTCCTAAGCTGTACTCTAAGCAGCTTCCAAACACACACTGTGGTGTTATTGTATATGTAATAATGTAACAAATAATAATGTACAGTGTTGCATGTGTACCTGTACCAGTGCCGTGCAGTATTACGTATATAATGCTGTATGGAACTATATAATATGTGGTACAGTGCCATGTTACTGTATATGTAAATTCTGTATAATATGTAATACATAGCATGCTATTGTATATATAATACTGTACGTGTAATTATATAATGCAATGCAGTGCAGTATTACATAATACTATATATGTAGTTATGGAATGTATGACACTACAGTATCATTTTTTTTTTTTTTTAAGATTTTATGTATTTGAGAGACAGCGAGAGAGCGAGCACAAGTCGGGGGAGTGGCAGGCAGAGGGAGAGGGTGAGCAGACTATCCGCTGAGCAGGGAGCCTGATGTGGGGCTCAATCCCAGGACCCTGGGATCGCGACCTGAGCTGAAGGCAGACGCTTAACCTACTGAGCCACCCGGGCACCCCTGCAGTTTTTTGTTGTTGTTTTTTTAAGATTTATTTGAGAGGGAGAGCGTGAGCAGGAGGGGGAGAGGGAGAGAGAATCTCAAGCAGACAATGCACTGAGTGTGGAGCCCAACATGGGGCTCCTTCTCATGACCCTGAGACCACGACCCAAGCAGAAACCAAGAGGCAGACGCTTAGACGCTTAACCAGGTGCCCCAGTGCAGTATTTTATATATATATAATACCATGTATGTAATGTAACAATATGTAATACAGTACCATATTGTATATGTAATACCGTATATGTAAGTATGTAACTAACACAGTGGTGTTACTATATATGCTATGTATAATTATGTAATAATATATGGTGCAGTATTATATATATAATGCATATAAATATACAATACAAATCTATATAATATATAATACTGTATATGTAATATATAATACATTACATTTATTTTATATGGAATGCTGTGTATGTATTTATGTAATATGCAGTGCGGTATTATATGGTACTGTATATATAATTATGTAATAATATTATATAATACGGCACAGTATTATATATTCCGAGGCCTTTTTCTGAGGCTGCCAGGACCTCCTTTGGACCTCTCCCAAGGTCCAGCATGCCTGGGACTCAAGACCAGTCAGCTCCTGTCTGTGCCAGCCTCTCTCCCTACAGAATAGTTCACAGAATAAGAAGCAAGCTCTGCATAACCAGCGGGTCAGGAAATGGAACAGTGTCAGCTCCTAGGAAACCCCCGTCTTCCCTTCAGAGCTCACGGCCTCCTGACACCTGGAAATCATTGGCACATATGTTATCTTGTGGTGGGGTCTGAGGACCAGGAGTCAAGCCACAGCTCAGCCACGTTCTCCTTCACAGGCTGCAATCAAGGGGTCTCATCTGGGTCTGTTCTGGAGAAGGGTCTTTCCACGCTCACATGGTTCTTGGCAGCATTAGGCTACTTTCTCGGTGTCGGTAAGAGGCCCCCTCTGGGCAGCCACAACATGGCAGCTTGCTTCTTTGAAAGGGAGAAGGTCTCCACACAAGAGGCATTATTTTAAGATTTTACTTAAAGAGGAGAGAACCTTAACCAACTGAGCCACCCAGGCGTCCCGAGAAGGAGAGAATCTTGAGCAGACTGCGATGAACGTGGAGCCCAACCTGGGCCTCTTGTCTCACAACCCTGAGATCATGACCTGAGCCTAAATCAAGAGTCGGATACCTAACCAACTGAGCTACCCAGGTGCCCCACAAGAGAGGGCTTATTAATCATGGAAGTGACATCCCATCCCCTTACAGAATTGTGTGGGTTAAAAGCAAGCCAGAGTATCCACTAGCACAGACATAATTCGGAAAAGAAAAAAGATGAAGAGAGGAAGAAAGAAAAAATAATTGGTGAGAATGTGGAGAAATTGGAACACTCACACTGCTGGTGAGCAGATGCTGGGGAAAACCGGCAGTTCTTCAACAAGTTAAACAGAATTGTCTAACCCAGCACCTGCACTCCTAGATACATACCCAAGAAAATTGCAAGATGGAACGTCAGTACTTGCACACACACGTGTATAGCAGCATTACTCACAATAGCCAGAAGGTGGAAACCACCCAAATATCCATCAACAGCTGAATGGATAAACAGAATGTGGAAAACAGTATGGAGGTTTCTCAAAAAGTTGAAAATAGAAATACCATATCCAATTATTCCACCACTGGGTACTTACCGAGAGAAAGTGAAAACACTGATTTGAAGAGAGACGTGCGCCCCTATGTTTTTTGCAGTGTTGTATGCAAAAAAAACCCTAAAAATGTGGTCTCTTCATACGATGGAGTATTATTCAGCCGAAGAAGGATTGACGTCCTGATGCGCACTAAAGCACGGATGTGCCTTGAAAACATGCCACTAAGCGGAAAAGAAGCCAGACACGAAAGACCGCATGTTGTGTGGTTCCATGTATACGAAATATCTAGAATCAATAAATCCATACAGACAGAACGTAGATAAGTGACCTTCCGAGGTGGGAGTGACTGGTTCTGGGCACAGGGCTTCCTTCTGGGGCGATGGAAAGTTTTGAAGCTAGGTAGTGCTGATGAATGTACAAAATGCCACTGTGAGGCAGTCCCCAGGAGGTGGGGACCCTGGCGTCCTTTTTATTAGTGACACTTTGAGTCTGTGCTTTGTCAGCCCACGTGTCTGATCTTTATCCTTTATTTGGGTCATTAAGTCATTTACAATCAATACAGTTAACCTTTTTGGTTTTACTGATAGTATTTTATCCTGGGCTTTCCCTTTGTCAGACTCATTCTGTTTCTCTTCATTTTTGCCTCTTTTTGAGGGGATTGTTTTAGAATACTTAAACATTCTACTTTTTCCTCTTGATTACTTTGGAAGTCATACGTTCTATTTTTATTCTGTGGTTGCCAGAGAATTTGCAACCGGCATGCATGATGTATTAGTAGGCTGAATGATAGATAACCCCCAAAGAGATCCAGGTCCAAGTCCCTGGAACCTGTGAGTGTGACCTTGTATTGCAAAAGGTGTTTGAAGATGTGATTAAGACTTTTGGGATGGGGAAATTATTCGGATTGTCTGGATGGGCCTAATGTGATCACACAGGTCCTTATCAGAGAGAGGCGGGGGAAGATTGGACTGCAGAAGGCAAGATGCTACTAGCGTTACAGGTGGAGGAAGGAGCCAAGAACCAAGGGATGCAAGGAGTGCAGTTCTAGGACTTGGGTTTCCCCAAGTCCTCCCCACCAGAGCCTCCTGAGGGAGCACAGTCCAGCGGACGTGTCGATTCCAGCATAGTGAAACTGATTGCGGACTTCCGCCCTCCCAAACTGTTAGAGAGTAAATGTGTGTTAAGTCACTAAGTTTGCGTTACACCAGCAACAGGAAACTAATACACCTACCAAAATCTAATGTTAATAAAAACATTGTTTGCCTCCCAGGTGATACAAGGACTTAAGAGCACTTGACTGCCATGGAGTCATGACTGAGTTCTGACCTAGTTATTACTGTCTGGTGTTGTAGGTCTGTCGGGGGTTTTTTCTTTATAACCCCATAGACATTATATATAATCAGTGTTTGCGTTTACCACTTTATTTGTTCATTCTTTCTTACATCTCAGGCTTTTCCCCGGGCTCACTTTCCTTCTGCTTGAAGTACCTCCGTTAGGAGAGTCAGGATAGGGCGAGGCACCTGAGGCACCAGGAGGCGCTCCTGGTCAGGCTGTGCAGGGGCTGTAGCCTGGAGAGTATTCTAACTTATGTTAGGTTCCCTACTTCTCGTTACGATTGTGTTTTATCTGTTAAACTTAACATTGAATTATAATTTTTGATGAATATGTCTTCTCTACGTACACACACACACACACAGGTTTAATGCAATTCCAGCTTACGTGCTACGTCACTTTGTATATTTTATTCCTGCAGATATTTAGAATCTCTTTTTTTTTTTTTTTTTTAACATAGTAGGCACACCTGTAATTGAATCTGACATCTTCAGTGCCTGACCCTCGTGGGCTGTTGTGCTGATTCCCGTGTCTGCTGGCTCTTACACATGGTGCCTGATCCCTTGTGTGCTTGGCCAGCTTGCTGCTCTTTGCCTTTGTGGCCTATAATGAAGTGCCTTTACGGGGGATTCATTTGCCTACTGTTAGGTAGGTGCCCGGGGCCCATGAGGAGTCGAGATCATTTTTGAAAAAAAAATTTTTTTTAAGTTGTTTATTTGGTTAGTTTTGAAGTAATCTCTACATCCAATGTGGGGCTTGAAGTCACAACTCCAAGAGTCACGTTCCACCGACTTAGCCAGTCAGGTGCCCAGAGTCCAGGATGATTTTATTTACTTTTACTTGGGTTTTTTTAAAAGATTTTATTTATTAGAGTGTGCACAAGCAGGGGGAGCACCAGAGGGAGAGGGGGAAGCAGGCCCCCCACTGAGCAGGGAACCTGACCCCGGGACTGCGACCCGAGCCAAAGGCAGACACTTAACCAAGTCAGCCAGGCGTCCCCCCCCCCCGCCCCAGGACCATTTTAAGTGAAATCCATAGCCTGAGATTGGGTGGGGGGACTATTCAGGTGATAAGAATTTAGGTTGCAGGGGCGCCTGGGTGGCTTAGTCGTTAAGCGTCTGCCTTCCGCTCAGGGTGTGATCCCAGCGTCCTGGGATCGAGCCCCACATCAGGCTCCTCCACTGGGAGCCTGCTTCTTCCTCTCCCACTCCCCCGGCTTGTGTTCCCTCTCTCGCTGGCTGTCTCTCTCAAATAAAATATTTTTTTAAAAAAGAATTTGGGTTGCAGATCATGGGATTTATCAGGAAATGATGTTCCAAGGGTTTTTTTTTTTTTTTCAGGCCCCACGTCTGAGGAGAGGAGGAACTTGTCCAGTAGGTGTAGCCTTCTGGGGCCACAAGTTTTTGGGGAAGAGTCACCTATTGAGCACATCACCTTATACTTTGGTTTTTTTTTTTTTTTTTTTTTTTTAACCTGTGAGCCCACGAGGAAGAAGATCCCAGCCCAAGTTTGCTAATTTTGGCACATACCTCAGGACCCAGGTAGTTGGGGTGTTGTGATAACCTCTCCATCTCTGAGTTCTCGCCTTTACTTTGTTTTTGGCCTGGAAGTTCCTTATTATCTTGTTTACTCTATGATGCTTTTAGAACCATTTAGCCTGGGTGTCCAGCTGGCCCAGCCGGGCAAGTAATTTTGGTGCTTAGATGACCTAAGAGTCTTGTACAGACTTACATTAGAAGGGCTTCCATGGGCGGATCTGATGAACGCCACTGTAGGAGAATGGGAACGGGCACAGATGGGCAGCTGACAGAGTAGATGTGGAGCTGACATGCACCTTCACTGGTGATCGAACGGAAGCTGCCAACTCCCGTGGGGTGCAGGCACTCCCCTGCTGGTGAGGCTGTAACGAAAGGCGACTATGGCAATATTACCAACGAGCGTACCATACACCCCAGAAATTCCACTTCTATAAAAATCCCCCAAGACAATAGTTACTGAATGCTTCTGTATCAAAGTTTAGCTACAAATGGTCAGAGCAAGATTTTCTGCACATTTGTAAAAATGAAAAATCACTCCAACCTCCTGCCTATTCTTTGCTTCCACAAAGCTTCCATATCCAAGTCCCAGGTGACCATGCTGCTGGAGGCCTGGGGAGATTGAGTGTTCCAGGGACTCTGACACTGAAGCTATGACTGGGAGAGTGGACTTCCCAAAAAAGAAGTTTGCCCACCAGTGACCTGGGTTGGCCGTGGGGAGACCCTGTGGTGAGGGATGGCTTCCCCAGGATGCTCTGAACTTGCACAGGAGCTGTTACTGGAAGTGGAACCCAGGTGGTGCCGGTAATAGTCGTGGGTGGCCACCAGCGAGTGCTGGAGGGGATGGCTGCCATGCTATCGCCTGTGGACTGGTGGAAATCTCAGCGGCGACCTCCTGAGGACCTCGACGTGTGATCACAGGTGGTGGGAACAGGGACACTAGGCCACGCAGCCCATTTGCAGAGGAGACCGCTGGAGGCCACTCCACAACCAAAGTGTGCCTGGGGTGCCTTTGTGGATTTAAAGGATACAGCCATTGATGTGTGGAGACTGCCCGTATTAGCTCACGCTGAATTTTCAGGAATTCTGAGAGCTCCCCTATTAAAAAACTAGGGGCGCCTGGGTGGCTCAGCCCATTAAGCATCGGCCTTCGGCTCAGGTCATGATCTCAGGGTCCTGGGATTGATCCCTGAGTTAGGCTCCTTGCTTGGCGGGTAGGCTGTTGCTTCTCCCGCTGCCTGCCACTCCCCCTGCTTGTGCTCTCTCTCTCTCTGATAAATAAATAAAATAAACTTTATTTACAAATAAATAGGTTATGTTAAAAACAAGTAATACTGAAAACTCACTACTTTTAATTAAGTTACTACAACTTACTATTATCTATGTTCTTTTTATCTGTGTTCCCCTCCATTGTACCTTGTATTTGGACAGTGGAAATACAACACAATGGCAGATACTATGCATCTCTTCCTAATTTTCCATTCAGTGATAGCATATTGATAACTTGAAGTCAACTGTCATGGCACGATGGAAACTGGCAAGTGCTATAAATCAGCCCCCTTCCCCATCTGCCAGAGTGCCAGTCATCAGACACTCACCAGCCCACAACTGTACAACTGAATTAACCTTCCCAAAAAGTTTTTTTTTTTAAGATTTTATTTATTTGAGAGAGAGAGCATGAGTGCACAAGCAGAGATGGGGGCAGAGGGAAAGGGCGAAGCAGACTCCCCACTGAGCAGGGAGCCCCATGCTGGCTCGATCTCAGGATCCCGGGATCATGACCTGAGCTGAAGGCAGCTGCTTAACCGACTGAGCCGCCCAGACGCCCCCCAAAAGGTCATTCTAAGTTAAACTTCCACGAGAAGTGTATTAGATCATGCCTTTTAAATATTTTTTCATGCTAAGAGTTTTGTTTAGGAGCATTTAAACATGCACATCTTTGAGGACCACTCCAAATGTCTGTCGGCCATCTGTACACTGTGAGTTCCCTATTTATCCTTTGGCTTATTTTTCTATTGGGTTGACTAGCTTTAAAAAAAAAAAAAAGGTGAGGGGAGGAAAAGAATGTGGAGGTCTATCTTCTATAAAAGAGAGAATAACCCTCCGACTGCCATCTGTGGCAAATATTTTTCTCCCAATTCCTCTTTTAACTGTGTTTTCGAGTTTTTTTTCCCCCCTCTATACCGAGGTTTTTTCTTCTCTATACAGTCCAGTGTGTCCAGTTTTTCCAGTATCACTTTGAGGGTACCATTTAAGGAAAATATGTCTGAATGTTCCAGGAAGGGCTTGTTACATGTCTGCGTGGGATTGCTGCTGCCCGTGTGTGTGTGTGTGTGTGTGTGTGTGTGTGTGTGTGACACGCATGCTCTTGATCTCACCCCCATCTCCTCCCCATTTGTTTGCAGTTTCCTCATGTGTCAGGTGGGAGTTGAAGGAATAATGGACGTGCTGGACCCACTAGGTTACAGAGGAAGGTGCAGTAAGTGGGCTGTTTTCTGAAGTTTCTGCAATGACTATGATTGATTTTTAGAGGAAAAATCTTTAAAACACACGCTCTGACGTCTGTCTCCTTGGAAGTGTGGGATGTAGGCCGGTCTCCGGCCCGCCCCCATGCACCTTGTCTGCTGCACGACTCCCACCAGGTGCAGGCTCCGGCGGAGGCTTCACACCCAGCTTCCGAGGCCCCCAGGCCCCTCCAGGGCCTCTGTCTGCGCAGGTCCCGGTCCGCGCCGGCAGGGGGCGCCGCTCCCTCACGTTCGCCGAGGCTGGACCCGGCTCGCAGTTCTGGCGGGGTCCGGGACCGGGGCGGGGGGCGGGGGGCGGTGTCTGGGAGGAGTCCCGGCCTCGCCGGCCTAAGCACTACCGAGGGTCCCAAGCTCGCCGGGGGGGGCGGGGGGGCGGGACGACCTGACCCTCCCCATGATCGCCCAGGGCGCCCAGCGGGCAGCCGGGGCGGCGGGGGGGGGCGCCCGGGTCCAACCACGGTGGGTTTTCCGAGACCCCCACCCCGCAGACCCGCGCCCGCCCCCAGAGAGAACACGCGCGCACCGGCCGAGGCTTTCTCGCGGGGACTTTACTCGAACTCTAGAACTCGAGGGAGGGGCTGCTGGGGGTCCCGCGACGCGCCTCCCCGACTCTAGCCGTAGCTGGAGGCCAGCGCCGAGATCACGTGGCTCAGAAACTTGTCCAGCGAGGCGTGCATGGCGGGGCCGAAGTCTCCGGGGTAGTGCCGGGCGAGGGTCACCAGCAGGCAGTGGCCCAGGAACTGCGGGCAGAGGGAGTCGTCCCGCCCGAGCCGTCCAACCCCCGCCCCCGTCCGGCCACGGCGGGTCCCGCGCCGGCCCGCGTGCTCACCTTGAAGTTGACCGGGTCCACTCGCAGCTCGTGCGCGTGCAGGTCGCTCAGAGCGGACAGGGCGCCTGGCAGGTCGTCCAGGTGCCCCACGGCGGTGGTCAGCGCGTCGGCCACCTTCTTGCCGTGGGCCTTGACCTGGGCGGAGCCGGGGCTCAGGTCGAAGTGCGGGAAGTAGGTCTTGGTGGTGGGGAAGGACGCGAAGGTCCTGCGGGAGGAAGGGCGAGTGAGGTGTGGCCGCGGGGGAAGTTGGGGGGAAGCGGCACCCGGAGCGGCGGGCGCAAAGCCCGGGAGCCGGTGGGGCGCCGGGGGCCGCTGGCCCGCACCTCTCCAGGGCCTCGGTCGCGTAGATCCCGACGTTGCTCCCCAGCTTCTTCCACAGTGCGCGCACTGCCGCCCTGTCCGCGGCGGACAGCACCATCGCGCAGCCTGCGTCCAGCCGCGCGCGCGCGACCCGCGCCCAGTCACTGCGCCTGCGCGACCGCGGGATTCCCGCGGCCTCCAGGGGGCGCCGCACCTCTGCTCCTAGAGCCCGGTTCTGAGGGGTCCCGGAGCCTGGGACCTTCCCCGTGGCCATGCACCCTGCGGCTCCATTTTTGTGGGGTTTACTATATAGAAAGTAATAATTTATTATTATTATCGCTAGTATTAGGGGCACTGAATTTTAGCATGGATTTGGACGTTGATGGTCCGCTTAGTCTCCCTCCCTTCCCGCAGAGCCTGTTAGGAGACTCTGAGTCTCTTTCTGCATGTATTGGGTAGAAGGAACGTTAAAATGTCCTCTTCCCGAAGGTGTTGTGAGAATTACGTGATAACAAATGTCAGGCGCCTGGCTCATAGCAGACGTTCCTTTCAGGACAGGGAACATCTCCTAAATGCAGGAGTGTATCTCAAAAGTAGTACCTAATACCTGTGGGGCACCCACTCTGTGCCAGGCGCCACTCTGCGCATTAAAACAATTGGGGGGGAGTGGCTCCTGGGTGGCTGACTCCGGATCCAAGCTCGGGTCTGGATCTCAGGGTCCTGAGGTCAAGCCTGGTGTTGGGCTCCACGCTGGCTGTGGAGCCTACCTAAAAAAATTTTTTTTGGTACAATTAATATAACATAAAATTACCATATTAGCCATTTTATTTTTTTTTATTTTTAGAAGGGGAGAGAGAGGGCGGAGGGACAGAGGAAGAGAGGATCTTAAGCTAGGCGTGGAGCCCGATGCCAGGCTCCATCACACAACCTTGAGATCATGACCTGAGCTGAAATCAAGTCTGATAACGTAACTGACTACACCGCTCAGGCACCCCCCATATAAGCCATGTGGAAGTGTATAAATCATTGAGCTTAACCACATTCACGGTGTTGTGCCACCACCACTACCATCAACCCACATGGAAGCTTTGTCCCCATTAGCAGTCACTCCAGAACCCCTCTCCTCCAGTCCCAGCAGTCTGCTCTCCATCTCTGTGGGTTCCCTCACACTGGATATTTCATATGAGTGGAATCACACGCTTTTGTGACCAGCTTCTTTCCTTTAGCACGGTTCCGGGTCCCTCCAGGCTGTGGGCTGTGTCAGCGCTTTGTATCTCGTGCTGGCTGGAGACTAGCCCACTGCACGGACCGACTGTGTTCTGTTCATCCATTCATCCCCTGATGGACATTTGGGTTGTTTCCACCTTTAGCCCATGCCCTCATTGTTCCTACTAGTAAGAAGAAGACTGCCTCCTACCAAGAGCTCACACCGTGCCACCAGCTGTGCTGAAAGTATCATGAACTGAGGCAGACACTTGCCATCTCATTTCCAAGGATGACTCTTGGACCCGGGGAGTTGGGGGCTCGGGCCTGGATGGCTGCCAGAACCAGACACCTGCAGGGCTAGGGGCTTGCTCTGACGGGAGAATGCCCGCGGGAGTGCTGACTCCCAGGACCTGGCTCTTCTTTGTTGCAGTGTGTGTGTGTGTGTGTGTGTGTGTGTGTGAGAGAGAGAGAGAGAGAGAGAGAGAGAATTGGTGGGCCTCTGGGCTATGCAGTAAGTGCTGAGCTGGCCCCCAAAACCAGGCCTCCAGATCCACAATGCCCCAGAATGTCAGTGTCTTCAGAGTGAGTGTCCTGGAAGTGACACCAGGGGGAAGAGGCACCACCAGGAAATTGCCTGCTCACCCCAACTTCATCTAGATTGTGTGTGTATTTGGGAAGCACTTGATGGGTGGGGGGCATTCGGTGAGACTCTGGGGAGCCTGACCTCTGGCCTTCCCCACCGCCCAGCCTCAGGTAGAGCAGTGGGAGAGCTCAGAAGTCCCAGCTGGAGGCCCATCAACCCTCAGACCAAGTGTGTGTCATAAAATGTAAAGATGGAAAACCAGCTCATCATTTGAGCAAATCGCAGCAGAATCTGCAGAGCTCTGAAATGAAATAAATGCAGGACATGGAATGCACGCAGCAAAGCACTCCAGGGTGCGGGTGGGGAGCAGTCCGCGAATCCCAGGCAGTGGCAGCAGCACCGGCAGCAGTCCCCTCCTCTGATCTTTTCTTCCCCACCCTCTCCTGGCCGCTGCCGAGAGGACCCTGCTGCGAAGCGAGGAGAAACACCACCCCTGCCGCGGGACGGTCGCAGACAAAGAGAACCGAGGCGTACAGAGGCTGCAGCCCACTCAGACTTTATTCAAAGATCGGGAAGTTCAGGTGCGCGGAGCGCAAGAGGCCCCAGGCCGGGAGCGGGAGGGTCGCGCGGCTCCAGCTTAACGGTATTTGGAGGTGAGCACGGTGCTCACGGCGCTGAAGAACTTGTCCAGGGAGGCGTGGACGGCAGGGGTGAACTCCGCGGGGTGGTGGCTGGCCAGGGTCACCAGCAGGCAGTGGCTCAGGAGCTGCGGAGACAGGGGACGTCAGGGGCCGTCGGGGCACGCGGCCGCCGGCGCTCCACCTTCTGCAGCCCAAGGGACTCCCCGTCCTGCTGGCAGGGTTCGCTGCGCCCTCCTGGCCCAGGTCTCTCCGGGCCGGCCCGCGTGCTCACCTTGAAGTTGACCGGGTCCACTCGCAGCTTGTGCGCGTGCAGGTCGCTCAGAGCGGACAGGGCGCCTGGCAGGTCGTCCAGGTGCCCCACGGCGGTGGTCAGCGCGTCGGCCACCTTCTTGCCGTGGGCCTTGACCTGGGCGGAGCCGGGGCTCAGGTCGAAGTGCGGGAAGTAGGTCTTGGTGGTGGGGAAGGACGCGAAGGTCCTGCGGGAGGAAGGCGTGGGCGAGCCAGGGTTAGGTGGGGCGGTGGAGGACAAGGGCTGCGGGGGGCGGCGGAGCCCTGACCCCGACAGGGGAAAGTTGGGTCCTCACCTCTCCAGCGCCTCGCCGCCATACTCGCCAGCGTGGCCGCCGATCTTATCCCAGGTGGCCTTGACGTTGGTCTTGTCGGCGGGAGACAGCACCATGGTGGCTTCTTTCTGAGTCTGTGTGAGGACCAGAAATGTGCGGGGCGGGGAGTGCGCGAGCATTTATGCCCGGGGCGCGAGGGGCACGCCCGCCTGGGCCGCGCTCATTGGCTGGCGAGGAGTCGGGCTGCGCGCGGGGCCGGACAGGGGGCGCCAGCGAGCGGCCAGCGCCTGCCTGAGCGGTGGGGGCTTTGCTGCGGGCTTGCGGACGGTCTGCGTGTCCCCCTCCCACCCGCTTCCTCACGCCCCTGCTTCCACCGCCCCTGGAAGTGATATCCTAGCCCCCCAGCTGGTGGGGGTCGGTAGAGGTGGGTCGATGCCCGCTCTTCCAACACAGGAGGTCAGTGACACCCTTTAGGGTCCCTGAGCGCCCGTAGCCCCGGCCGCGCTCCCCTGAGGACCAGAGGGAGTAGCCAGTTTGTGCCACCTGCCCTGACCGAGGCTCGGCACGCACGCCGCGTGTATTAATTTGAGCCGAATCAGTGAAAGAATGTGCGGTTGATGGTGGAAAGAAAGGCCTCGCTTAGTCCAGGGTGGAGAGAGACGGGCACCCAAGGGGGTCCTCCCTCGCCTGTACTCAAGGATTCCCGCCGGGAATCCCTCCTGCGCTCCTTGGACTTGGTTCTTCTAACCCCTTTTCTTTACACAAATAATCACTGAGTGCAGGCGCAGAACTGAGTGCCAGTTCCAGAAGGAACAAATACCAAGGGGCAGAATTGCAGGGCTGGGGTGGGAGGGTTACAGGCTCGATTCCTCTTTCAGGGTGGTGGTTGCTAGAGCCCCGGATCTGGGACTCATAGAGGTGGCCCTCTCCTATTTGGGACGTTGTGTGAGTGACTGTCCCATCCCCCCCCCATCCTGGGTCACAATGACACACGCAGGGCTGCAAATTGTGCCTGACAAAAGACTCACTTGGCACATAGTGGCTCAGCTGATACATGAAGCAACTGGATGGACAAGACCTGAGCTTTCAGCCTGGTTAGGGACAGTCATCCCATCATCACACAAGTACACGCCAAGTGGAGAAGCTCATTAAAAGACCCAAGGAAGCATGGAGAGAGTGGATGAGGCATTCACAGATAATCAGGGTTAGTCTGAGGGTCACGGTGGGCTTCCCTAAGGAAGCAAGACTGGAGGATGAGTCATATTAGGCAGAATAGGGTGGAGGGGAGCTACCCATGACTTGAGGGTGGGGAGAAGAGAAGGCCTCTGTGGCTGCAGAATGGGGGTGGGGAGATGAGGGGACCAATGAGGCTGGCCAGACCCTGCAGTGTGTGTGGGGGAGGAATGTCTGGTGGAGCGGTGGGAAAGGGCAGGAACTCCAGCTGGTAAAGTTCCCTTACTAGTGCCAAGTCCCTTGGGTTAGTTGGTGGCAGAAGGGTCCTGGTGAGTAAATCATCAGAACTCAGTGAGGGAAAAGGGAGTGAGAAGCCATTCATATGTCCTCTCCTGGGGTGAAGACTGTGCTCTGGGGAGGGTTTGGGTGGGCACCATCCTCTGCCCCCATTCCTCTCCTAGGACCCTCCCTCAAGACCTGCCCTGTGTGTCCAGGAGGAAGCAATGGTCAAACTGACTGGGACACAGAAGAAAGAGGCTCCAGACAGCCTCAGCAATTCTCCCTTCTGCTCCGTCTTCTTGTGTCTGTTCTCATTTTGTTCACACTGGACCCTCCTCCCAGCTCATTACACTTTCCCTTCCTACCCTCTACCCTTTCCCTGATTCTGTCACAGCCAGAGGCCCAATCCTGGCCTCCCAAGAAGGATTAGACACTGGGGGCTTAGAGGAATCAATGACCCTCCCTCCAGGCCTGGGACAATCCCCCTGACACTGAGTCCTTTTAAGACAAGACTTGGGGGATCTATCTCAGCCAACGGGTTATATTCCTAATATGGGAAGAGCTTCCACATGTATATATAAAAGAGAAAAACAAATGACTTATTGGAACAACTGACAAAGGTTATTAACAGGAAATTAACGGAAATAGAAATGACCAATAATGGGGCACCTGGATGGTGCAGTCGGTTAGGTGTCTGACTCTTGGTTTAGGCTCAGGACATGATCTCGAGGTTGTGAGATCGAGCCCCACGTTGGCCTCTGTGCCCAGCGGAGTCCGATTGAGGTTCTCTCTCCTCTCTCTCTGCCCCTCCCCCTGCCCACGCACTCTCTCAAATAAATAAATTAATGTTTTACTTTTTAAATAACCAATAAGTCTGTGAAATGAGAAAAACCTGAAAAAACTTCTGGAAGAGATGTAGTGGAGACAGGGCTCAGTGGGCAGAGCAGGTTGCAGAAAAATATCTAGGGTATGATGATATTTTCAACCTAAAAGAGAGTGTAGTTGTAGGGGTGGCTGTGTCCCCTCAGCACAGGATAGGAGCCAGAAGGCTCAGTCCCAAACTGTTAGCTCGTGCTCCTGCCTGCCGCAGGGGTGAGGGGCTGGGCAGAGGGCCTCTCTTTCCCTACTTTGAGTAACACAAAGATGGCTGGTGGGGGGGGCGGGGAGAAAGCACGGGCCTATTTTAGTTTATGTCTTAAGTGTTTTCTGCATTTAAATAAAAATGAATCGGACTCTGGAGGAAGGGTGCGTGGTGAAGAAGAGGCAGTCCGGAAAGGTCCGTGTCCAAAAGGAAAGCCGTGAGCAGGCGGCTCCGCCACCGTCCCCAGACTTGCCCAGAGCTGCAAATGGCCCTGGAGACCAGGCTGGGCTGGAGGCACTGACAGCAGAGCCCGGCGGGGTGTGCGAAGTGGAGTCCTGGGATTCAGCACTTTGGGCAGGGGCTCGCAGCACAGGACAACTTCTGGGGAGCCCAGGGGCCTCGGGCTATTGCGTAGGGGAGCGGTGCGCGGGGGTGNTGAGCTGTTACTGTGCCTCCCGGGAGCAGGGAGCGAGGTGCTCTACTAAAGCGTTTCCCCACGTGCACATGACTGCTTCACCCAGCTCACGCCCCACTCTCCCTCCCCGACTCTACCCCACTCCAACCTCAGAGGGTTCCTGTGACCCAGGAAGGGTGCAGGGAGCTGCGACCCCCTTTCCAACCCACCTTCCCTCGGATAGGAAGGAGGTGGGAATCGCACAGAAATTGTCCAGCACCCACAGTTGCTCCGGAGTGGTGTAGTTTTGTGGTTTGTTTTGCTTTGTTTTGTGTTGATCAGACTGTTTAACCGGCATCAGTCAGAGAGACTTCAAAAGGGGGTGGTGGGGGGCACCTGGGTGGCACAGCGGTTGGGCGTCTGCCTTCAGCTCAGGGCTTGATCCCGGCATTATGGGATCGAGCCCCACATCGGGCTCCTTCGCTATGAGCCTGCTTCTTCCTCTCCCACTCCCCCTGCTTGTGTTC
>NC_048227.1:38621402-38648550 GCF_002007445.2 Ailuropoda melanoleuca
GGGGGGTGGTGGGCTGTGGGACTCAGTCCCTTGGGCATCGGACTCTTGGTTTCCGCTCAAGTCGATAGAAGGAGCCCCGCCGCGGCTCCGAGCTCAGCACGCAGTCTGCTTGTCTCTCTCCCTCTTCCTCCCCTCTTTCTCGCTCTCTCTCAAATAAATAAATAAATAAAAGCTTAAAAAAAGAAAAGAGTGTGGCAAAGTTAGGACCCCTCCTATGTCTCACCCCAGAGAGGAAACCTTCCTTGGAAGTCGGGCACCACCTGGGCCTGGAGCATGATTGAGCCCATTCTCAAAAGCATCAGCCTGGGGGCGCCTGGGTGGCACAGCGGTTAAGCGTCTGCCTTCGGCTCAGGGCGTGATCCCCGCGTTATGGGGTCGAGCCCCACATCAGGCTCTTCTGCTATGAGCCTGCTTCTTCCTCTCCCACTCCCCCTGCTTGTGTTCCCTCTCTCGCTGGCTGTCTCTATCTCTGTCGAATCTTAAAAAAAAAAAAAAAGCATCAGCCTGGCTTCTCCTACCGACCCTCTCCTGGCCGCTGCCGAGAGGACCCTGCTGCGAAGCGAGGAGAAACACCACCCCTGCCGCGGGACGGTCGCAGACAAAGAGAACCGAGGCGTACAGAGGCTGCAGCCCACTCAGACTTTATTCAAAGATCGGGAAGTTCAGGTGCGCGGAGCGCAAGAGGCCCCAGGCCGGGAGCGGGAGGGTCGCGCGGCTCCAGCTTAACGGTATTTGGAGGTGAGCACGGTGCTCACGGCGCTGAAGAACTTGTCCAGGGAGGCGTGGACGGCAGGGGTGAACTCCGCGGGGTGGTGGCTGGCCAGGGTCACCAGCAGGCAGTGGCTCAGGAGCTGCGGAGACAGGGGACGTCAGGGGCCGTCGGGGCACGCGGCCGCCGGCGCTCCACCTTCTGCAGCCCAAGGGACTCCCCGTCCTGCTGGCAGGGTTCGCTGCGCCCTCCTGGCCCAGGTCTCTCCGGGCCGGCCCGCGTGCTCACCTTGAAGTTGACCGGGTCCACTCGCAGCTTGTGCGCGTGCAGGTCGCTCAGAGCGGACAGGGCGCCTGGCAGGTCGTCCAGGTGCCCCACGGCGGTGGTCAGCGCGTCGGCCACCTTCTTGCCGTGGGCCTTGACCTGGGCGGAGCCGGGGCTCAGGTCGAAGTGCGGGAAGTAGGTCTTGGTGGTGGGGAAGGACGCGAAGGTCCTGCGGGAGGAAGGCGTGGGCGAGCCAGGGTTAGGTGGGGCGGTGGAGGACAAGGGCTGCGGGGGGCGGCGGAGCCCTGACCCCGACAGGGGAAAGTTGGGTCCTCACCTCTCCAGCGCCTCGCCGCCATACTCGCCAGCGTGGCCGCCGATCTTATCCCAGGTGGCCTTGACGTTGGTCTTGTCGGCGGGAGACAGCACCCATGGTGGCTTCTTTCTGAGTCTGTGTGAGGACCAGAAATGTGCGGGGCGGGGAGTGCGCGAGCATTTATGCCCGGGGCGCGAGGGGCACGCCCTCCTGGGCCGTGCTCATTGGCTGGCCCAGTGCCAGGAGGTGTCCAGAGCGAGTGCTGGTGGGGGTCCCAAGGCCACCTTCACTCTCACTGTTCCGGGCAGACCGAGATCCAGGTCTCTGTGGTACCCTCCAATTCCGCTCCTGTGGTTCCAGGAAGCCACACAGGTTCCCAACCCACCCGCCGATCACCGGCTTTTGCTCCGAACCTGGGGTATTTGCTGGTTGGGAAGGAGAGCACAATAGTTTCTGAAGTGAAACAAGCTGCCTTTGCACCAAACTTTCCCCAGGACCAAGAGCTGTAGACGGTCCATGTAAACAAGGAGGGTGAAGGAGATAATGTGGGATCAGGTGCTCCAGCCCTCCTTCCCCTAATGGTGGGCAGGCGCTCCGGGCCCCCCTGGGGTAACAGGTGCAGGCACCGGCTGTGGAGTGGGGTGGGTGGTTCGGCTGAGGCATGGTCAGGGCTAACCCTCCTGCATCCTTTGGAATTGGGGGCGTCTGGCCAGGTCAGGCTCAGTGCTCCCTGCACCGACTGGGATTGTCAGCTGGGAACTTTCCTCATGCAGCGTCTGGTGAGCTCCCAGAGTCCCACTCCGTGGCCTCGGTCCCTTGTTGGAGAAGGTTCTCAGTAGAGCGCTAAGATTCCTGCTCCAGTGCCACAGAGGGGGAAGAGATTGACCCTGGGGACTGGGTCTGGGGGTGAAGGAGAGGAACGCCTTGGTTGGGGGACCTGCAGAGACTGAAAGGAGTGGCTGGGCTGGAGTGGAGGTTGGGTGACCCTAGGCCTGCCAGGTACTGACCCTGCTTTGTGATCTTATAAATTATTTCAGAGACCCGGCGAAGGGTGTGGATTTTTGTTTGTGTTTACGTCTCATGCATTAGGCTCAGACTGCTCCTGGCATGTCCTGTATCACAGGGCCATTGTGTGAGCGGGGTTCGAAACCTGCTCTGTCTGCCTGATCGTACCCGTTAGGAGTTCTACCCCAGCCCCCACCCCAGGAGATTCAGAGGAAAGGGCTAACTTGGCTATGGCAAAGTTTGCTGCAGATTGAGCGTCGTGGGGAGGGAGGGAAGGGGAGAAGTTCAGAGGAGTCCTGGCCCCGAACTCTGACCTCTGGCCAGGAACTTGACCCTTGGGCCTAGGTGCCTGCATTTGTCTGCAAAAGAGGTGAGGAGTCCAGCTGGTAGCTCCCAGCAGGAGTTATGCAGGGAGAATGAATGAGTGAATGCAAATGTGCTTTGTGAACGGTGTGTCACCGTGTCACCTCACCGTGGGTGTGTTGGAAATAAACTGCACCCTAAGAACCTCCCACGTTTTAGCACCCACTTGCCCCCCTCCCCATTTCCCCATCACAACAGGGCAATTGTTCTGTTGAAGGCTTTGGGGAATCCACACCCTGCCCAGACCCGGGATTGTCAACCCAGGAACTGTTCCCATTTGAGAGTCCCAGGCCCCCATTCCTTTGTGCGCAAAGGTTCGGGATTGCACCCTAAGATTCTGGGAGGCTCCACACGGGACCAGGAGCTTCTCTGCCCAGGCACAATAACCTCAGCCCACACGCTCCCCAAAGACCACACACGGGCAGGCTCTGGCGTTTGAGGCCTATTTATTGACATGCAGAGATCTGATCTGGGGGACGTGGGGGCTCAGCGGTACTTCTCCGTCAGCACCACCGCCACGCCGGTCAAGAACTTATCCCAGGCCGCCTGCATCTCTACGGTGAACTCGCCCTGCAGGTGGGAGGCCAGCACCACCTGGAAACACTGGATCAGCAGCTGCGGGAGAAGGGGCGGATGAAAGGGGGACCGCCTCCGCCAATTCCCTCTCCAGCCCCAACCCCGCGCGGAGCGCGAACCCTACTGAGGCCCGGGCGGGCTCACAGGGAAGTTGGAGGGGTCCACGCGGAGCACTTGCGCGTGCAGGTCGGCGAGCGGGCTCAGGGCCGCCCGCAGGTTGTCCATGTGTTGCACGGCCACGCCCACTGCCTCGAGCATGCGCTGTCCGTGGGTCAGCAGCTGAGTCTCGTCAGGGCACAGGCCCAGGTGTTGGAAGTAGATCTTGGTGCTGGGGTAGACCGTGAAGAGCCTGAAGGAGTAGGTGGGGAGTGACGACGGCGGCCGCGTGGTCCCTGCAGCGCCTGCATGCTCAGACACCCCGGAATCTCCCGCCTCGGCCGCTCCGCGGGCTCAGGCCCTAAAACCCCGTGACCGCCTCCCTGAGATCCCGGAAACCCCGCCTCAACCCACCTGAGCAGCAGCTCCGCCCCAAAGGACGCCTCGTGGCCGGCGATCAGGTCCCAGACCTGCGCAACCTGGGCGCGCTCTTGGGCGCTGAGCATGGCGCTGGCGGGGCGCGCTCTGGGGGCCCCTCCCGCCGCGCCCGCCTCCTTATAGCCTCCCCACACCCCAGGCGCCCCGCCTGCCCTTATCTGCCGGACCGCGGCGGGAGCGCGGGGACCCTCGGCCAGCACGGGGAGAGGTCTCCAGCCCAGGCCCCTATCGCCGCCGAGGCCCCCGCCTGGGGGCCCCCAGCTAACCCGCACTGACTCACGCGGCTGTGCGGGCGTGCGTTTGCTGCAGACTTTGGCTGGATCTGGAATCACTCCCGCGCGGGCAAAGTTAGAGCCTCTCGGGAGGGAGCCGGTGGAGGGATTGGGAGAGAGAGCGCTGGGCGGGGAGGGGAGCAGCGATCGAGTCATGGGTCGCCGCAGCGCGGGACCTCTGACATCAGGCACCCAACACGCTCAGTAAAGCAACAATCTTTGGGCGATTTGGGAAACAGGAGAGGGGCAAACGCCTCTGACCTGAGAGAAGCGCAGGGGCCAGCCTGGGGCTGCTCTGCCCCTTCCCGACTCTGGGGTCCGTAGGCGCAAGGATCGACCCAGAGCACGCTTGGGGCGGCCTTCAAGTCGGTGGTGACACTGGGTCGGCCGCATTCCTGCGGCTCCCGGTTTCTTTCACTCCCCTCTTTCCCGCCAATACTGAGAACGCAGGAGCCACTCCGCCCTCATCCATTTATTGGAGAATCTCGGGAGGAAATATGGAAGAAGGTTCAGGGGCAGGAGGGGCCGCAGCCGCCCTCGTCCGGCGGGTGCGCTCAGCGGTACTTTTCGGTCAGGACGGAGGACACGATGGACAGGAACTTGTCCCAGGCGGTGTGGGCGTCGGCCGTGAAGTCGGCGGGGAAGTGCGAGGCCACGGTGACCAGCAGACAGTGGGACAGGAGCTGAAGGGCGGGAGGGCGGCTCCGTGAGCGGCCGGGTACGGGTGGGGGCGTGCTGGGGGCGGGGCGGAGCACCTTCAGCCGAGACCCTGCCCCTCCCCGCGCTCCTGGTTCCCGCCAGGACCCCAGGCCCGCGCCCACCTTGAAGTTGACCGGGTCCACGCGCAGAATGTAGGCATGCAGCTCGCTCAGCTTGGCCAGGGCGCCCGCGATGTTGTCGATGCTCTTGACCGCGTCGCCCAGGGCGGCCACCACTTTGGCGCCGTGCATGTGCAGGTGCGGGGAGCCCGGGTGCAGGTCGAAGTGCGGGAAGTAGGTCTTGGTCTGCGGGTAGCTGGTGAAGAGCCTGCGTGCAGGCATGGTGTGAGTGCTGGAGGAGGGTGGCCTCCCGTCCAGCTCCCCAAGATCCCTGGTTCCTTCTCTGAGCTCGAGGACCCACGTGACACCTCGCCACCGGACCTGCCAGCTCAGCAGTGCATTGCTCCCTTTTTTTTTTTTTTAAGATTTATTTATTTATTTATTTATTTATTTGAGAGAGAGAGAGACAGCCAGCGAGAGAGGGAACACAGGCAGGGGGAGTGGGAGAGGAAGAAGCAGGCTCCCAGCGGAGGAACCTGATGTGGGGCTCGCTCCCAGGACCCTGGGATCACGCCCTGAGCCGAAGGCAGATGCTTAATGACTGAGCCACCCAGGTGCCCCAGTGCATTGCCTTCTTGACACCCACTTTGGTCTCAGACTGCTGCCCCTCTCCCAAGCTCTGTCCCATGGTCTGGAGACCTTCAGCCTCCATGTGTCCCCTGCTCCCCACCTCAGCCCTATTCCTATTCCTTGCTCCCAGTTGACCCTGCAAACCCACTGTAGGCCTCCAGCTCCTTTTCACCTCTTGCCTGGCCACGGAAACCTCCTTCCCAGCCCCAGAACCAGGCTTCCTACTGGACAGTCTGCCAGAAATAATGCCCTCTCCAGCCCTATAGCAAGGAAGATCTCTTCAGGGAAACTACCTGGGATCAACTTCCTGCAGGATTAGGGACCCTGATATCAGTGCTTGTAGTCTCTTGACCGCCTCCTTAGGCACTTGGGGCCTTGGAGGAGACACATCCACGGTCCTCTGGAAATATCCTGGGCCTGTCCCAGCTCAGACCTCAGTGAGCGTAGGGTCAGTCGGAGGTCCATTCAATTCATCTTCCGTCCTCGTCCTCGCTGACCCCTCCTCACTGGCCCCTGTCCTCGCCAAGCCCACACTGGCACTGGCTCCGTCCCAGCACTCACCTCTCCAGGGCCTGGGTGCCAATGGCATCTGCCTGAGAGGAGATCTTGTCCCACATGGACAGGATGATGGTCCTCTCCGCCTTGGTCAGAGACATGGTGGTAGCTGAGCTGGGCGTGATCAGGACTGGCCTCCATGGTGCTCAGCCCCCAGGATCCCTTTATATACATGGAGCCAGGGTGGGGGCCAGGCTGTGGCCACTGGTCTGGAGAGGGGAGAGGGCTGTGGGGGTGGGTCTCTTATCAGACCCACTGAGGATGTGTGGTCAGGGCCTGGCGGCACTGGTGGGGTGAGGGGCTCTCACTCTGGCCTCCCCCCTGCTGGGCCACAGCTAGAGTCCAAGTTGCAGGGAGATAAGGACCCAGGCCTGGGTGGAGAGTCCACATGTGAGCCCAGCCCCATGACTGGCCTCCACAGTCATTGTCCCTGACCTCCCTGTCCTTGTGAGGGAAGGGCGACCTAGAATGTGTCAGGCTCTCACAGAAACACTCCCTCCTCCTTCCTTGTCTTTACACCTCTTCAGTGCACCTTATGAACCAGTTTACAGATGAGTGAACGGAGGTCCACAGAGGGAAACTGAGGCCAGCTGTCACACGGAGTGAGTGACCATCTTGGCTTCAGACACTCTGCCTCTGCTATGTAGCCCTTTCCTCACCTGGGTGAGGTTTTTCTCGCCCAGCAGCTTGACTGGGGGGAACTCTCCCAGCTGGACACCCAGGCTGGGAGGAGGCTTGGTTCTTGACACAGAGCCTCGGATAACATGAGCCTACAATTCCACCTGCCACATTCCCATCACAGCCTGTACTCTTTATTTCTAGCTCTTTACCCTCCTAGCTTATTCCCTTTCCCCTTTCCCCCACCAGGCAACCATTCTAATGTGCTTAACATGTTCCTTTAGTTAGTATGTGTTCTTGCAAAGGGTAGATTTTTAGGCACATATTTTAAGTTAAATTATGGCTTGACTTTTAAATTTTAACATAATCATTTCCTCACAAGCACACCTTTTTTGAAATACAGGAATTTATTTAGGGATGGCTGGGTGGCTCAGTTGGTTAAGCGTCTGCCTTCGGCTCAGATCATGATCCCAGGGTCCTGGGATCGAATCCCAGTCAGGCTTCTGCTCAGCGGGGAGCTTCTCCCTCCTCGGCTCCCCCTGCTTGTGCTCTCTCTCTCTCTGTCAAATAAATAAATCTTTTTTAAAGGAAGAAATATAGGAATTTGAAAAAAAGATTTATTGATTTATTCTTTGAGAGAGAGAGAGAGGGTGTGTGGGGGGAGGCGGAGGGAGAGGGAGAGAGAATCCCAGGCAGACTCCCTGACGAGCGCGGAGCTGGACACAGAGCTCGATCTCACAACCCTGAGATCACGACCTGAGCGGAAACCAAGAGTTGGTGGCTCCACCAATGAGCCACCCAGGCGCCTCTGATAATGTGTTCTGAACAGAGAAAAGGGCTGGACACATGGCAGTGGCAGCAGCTCCCACCTCTGAGCGAGGACGGTCAGGGTTACTCCCCTCTGTCTGCTGGCGCATAGAGCCGTCAGCTGAGCTGGGCTGTCCTGGACCTTACCCGCCCCTGGAGCAGGGAGCTGGGGCCTCCTGGCAGAGGGGGCTTGCAGCCCGTCCCGGAGCCCAGGCCTGAGTCCGGTGGGGAAGTCCGAGAGTTTCCTCCTCTGGCCCCTGCCGACACACACCTGTCACACACCCGCCACAGCCAGCGCCGGGCTGCCTTCCAGAGAGCACCCCGTGGGCTCAGAGGAAGAGGCCCCCACGGCGGTGCTGCGCCTGGCCTGAGCCAGCGCTCACGGTGCAGGCTGGCTTCTCCTCAGCCCAGCCGCGTTCAGGGTGCCCCTGGCATCTGCTTGTGGGGCGCGTGTGGTGGCGCCGGTTTCTGTCCGCGGCAGGGACAGAGCGCTTTCCCGCGTGACGAACGCAATCTTCGTGTTCATTTTCACCGGTCACATGAACTTGGTTTATTTCTGAAACTTGTTTTATGAACACACACACACACCATCTCCACATACTCAGGGTTTTCTTGAACACACACGTTGTGCATGTATTTAAGTTTTTTAAAAAAAATTAAAAAGTTAAACTTGTTGGGGCACCTGGCTGGTTTAGTCGGTAGAGCATTCGACGCTTGATCTCAGGGTTGTGAGTTTAAGCCCCGTGTTGGGCTGCACACTGGTGTGGAGCCCACTTAAAAATTAATTAATTAAACTTGTTTATTTTTTATTTTTTTAAAGATTTTATTTATTTATTTGACACAGAGAGCGAGCACAAGCAGGGGGAGCAGCAGGCAGAGGGAGAAGCAGTCATCCTGTTGAGCAGGGAGCCCGATGCAAGGCTCGATCCCCGAGCGGAAGGCAGACGCCCAACCGACTGAGCCATCCAGGTGCCCTGAGCACGCAGCTCTTGGTCTTGGGGTCATGAGTTGAGGCATAGAGATTACTAAAAAAGTGTGTGTGTGTGTGTGTGTGTGTGTGTGTGTGTGTGTGTGTGTGACCACTGAAACTATGCCTGAGAGCTCACATGGGGTGAGTTATTCTCCCCATCCCAGAGTCTGGGGCTGCCAGGGTCCTCACCTCCAGCTTTAGAGGGGGCCGGTTAGCACTGCATCCTTAAAGGCTTCCTAAAAGCCACCCTTTCTGTTCATAAAAACAATGCATGTTTCTTCAGACCTCTTCAGGGAGTCTACAGACTATGGAGGTGAACAGAAATCAGCAATATCTCACTGACAACATTTTAGTGTTGTTTTCTTCCTTGAGCTGAATTACCTTGAAAACACATCTTCACGTTCAGCACACGTGTACCCGTCACAGCTGGCCCTGGGTGTCAGCTTGACCCAGCCACTGAGAAGCTGAGTCTGAAACCAAAAGGAACCCTTTGAGGCTCTCTGTGGGTGCCCTTGCTGGCTGGGTGCCGTCACCATCACTGTGGGCAAGTCTGAGGTTTCGCAGAAATTACCTCCATGTCCGTGTCTTCACAGAAGGTGAGGACGATATTCAGGCCCCACGCTAGGGAGAGGACCCACAGGAGACTGCCAACCCCTTACCTTGGAAAGTCCTCCCAGGAGGGGGTCTCCAGCCAAAATGGAGGGTGGGGAGGGGATCGGAGGGACTCACAGTGTGCCAGGTCTGGGGAGGGGTGTGAAGGGACAAACGTAGCGATCAAAGGGGCAGTTAATCGCTCTGGAGTAGGACTTGGTCTCAGGGTGCCAGCCCTGAGCTGCCTCTATCGACCTTGAATGCCCAGAGGCTAGGCAGAGGCAGGGGCTGCAGAGGAGGCCAACCTTTGGCCCAGGGGTGCCTTGGCGAGAGGGGCAGGGGAGAAGCCAGGCAGGGCCTGAGGGCAGAAGACAGGGACTCTTTCCCCAGTTCCTAGGGCAGTCCACAGTATCCCTTCCTCCTGCAGGCTGGGGCTTTGGTCTGTACCCCAAGCCCATCCCAGGCGTACCTCCCAGCCTTTGCCCGATACTTAGCATAGCTAAGAGTACCCTTTGCTCCCCAAATTTTCCACTCTTCCTTTCTTCCCCTGGTTAGCTTGTTCTTAGTCTCCATCCTGTCCCCCTCTCTGTCTGCCCTTCATCCATCTCATGACTTTAACCTCCCTCTGTGACCTGGGACTCCTGCTGACATCTTTGTAGACGCCCTTTCTGAGCTCAGACTATCCAGGGAGTGTTTCCCCATCTCACCCGTGCATCTTCAGTGAAGCCCTATCTTCCCTTCAAAGCCTGTTCTTCCCTGCTCCTGCCTTTCCCCTGATCCTGGTGGTGGCAGCACCGTCCTCTCTTCCCAAGGCTCAGTCCACCTCCTGGACCTCCCTCTCTCATCCCTGAAAACTGCGGTGAGGGAAAGCCTCCTGCCCCGTCCTGCACCCTGCCCTCTCGGCTCTGCTCCCCACCCTCTGTTTTCCTCAGCCCCCTGGAAGACTCTTCCCCAATGTTGTCAGTGACTTAAGTGTCACCGTGTTTATAGGCCCACATTGACCACCCCATTTAAAATCGCAGCTTCCTACCCTTGCCTGTGCGATCTCCCACCTGCTCTACTTTTTTTTCCCCTCAGAAAATAACTGTTCTCGTTTATTTTCCACTACAATGTGAGCTCAGGAAAGCAGAGAATTTTTGTTTCAGTGTTGTTTCCTGGTCCATTCCAAGCATCCCAAACAATCAGGACTTCCCAGAGCAAGCTCCCCCAAAGTACTTGTTGAGTGAATTAGTGGTCCTCAACCCCATGGCTGTCTTCTCTCTGAGCTGGTGGTCCTGCCTGCCCTGCATCCAGACACTGAGTGCAAGGCTTGGAGTACCAGGAATGCTTGGTCACTACCTGCCTGATGGTGGACAAGGAGTTGGTTCCTGCCCTCATCGGGCTGACAACCCACTCAAGTCTTCAGATCCACCAGAACGAACAGGCACTGGTTTTTTGAAATGTGAAGGGTCCCTGGGGTCATCTGGGGCCTGGGGGAAACTGGGGCCCAGTCACAAAGCCCATTAGAGGCAGGGCCAGAGCCTCAGGAGACTCAGACTCGGGCCTCTCCCTGGGCCTCTCCCTGGGCCTCTCCCATGCTGATGTCAAAGGCCCCTCTCCTGGCAGTCAGCTCCAGGACAGCCAGGCACATGGGCTCACACTTCATACCCCAGACCCATGCTTCTAGGCAAGAGTCCTTCTAGGTCAGAGTCCTCCCTGGAGAAGGGGGTCCTACCTTGAGCACCTCCACTCAGGACAGAGTCTGTCTGCAGCACTGAGAACCCCCAGGCCCTAACACCAGGCAAACAGAAGGAACAATCTCCAGCAGGCTTCTGAGAGCATCCAGAAGCTCCATGCGCTCCTCGTGGATTACATTTGACCACCTCTCCTGTGCCAGGCCCGCCCTAACAGCTGGGGCACAGCAGGGGACACACAGACAGAAACACCTGCTCGCTGGAGCTGATGTTCTGGGGAGGAAGGTGCACAATACACAGTGAGTACAGTAGGTAAGCCCAGCAGCGAGGGAGAGTAAGACAGCGCCTGACATCCGGGCTGTTGCCACAAAGCCCGTGTTCTCCTGGGACTGTCACGCTCCAGGCCAAGAAGGACCATGTGAACACAGAGAAACTGCAGGCATGCCCAACATCCCCATCCTGGCTGATAAGGGGCACTGCTGCTGTGCCAGTTCAGCTCCAGCCTCCGTTTGCTTTTCCCACCCTTCTAGATAAGAAGTATTAGGAGACGAGATCATAGGGCTACACCGACATGTTGGCAGCATCCAATCCAGGGCAAAGCCCTGCTTCCTCAAGCCCAAATCACTAAATACCAGGCCCAACCCTCTAGCTAGGAGTTTCGCCATTTCCCATGGTGGGTGGTCTTCTCCATGGCAATGAGTCGAGGAAACCAACTTTGTGTGTTTTGTATATTTTATCACAAGAAAATGAGAACTTGGTGGCCAGCGTCCTAGGTGATCCTGCGAACCTGCACGGTGCCAGGAGGCGTGTGCTGTCAGATTGCCCACTGCTGGTGATGCCAAGTGTGATCACTTGCTCCAGGAGGGAAGCACCAGCCTTCTCCACAGTGAAGGTCTCCCTTTCGCCCTTTGCAGTTAGCCAGTAATTTGAGAGCATTCGCTCTGGCACTGTGGAAATATCCTTTTCCAAAGAAACGTCATCCTATGGTTTCAGCAATCATTGATGATCCTGCTTGAACCCTATTTCATCGGGGATCATAGATTTGTGATGATTCGTGATGATTCCTTCTGTACTGATGAGCTGGTGTTCTTTTGTGTGGGGGCTCTCCTCATCAGCTGAAGGTGAATGACAGTTACTCTAAAAGGTAGGATTTATGCTTAACTATTTTCCGTACCAGTTTTTATAGTAAGCTGTCACCGGCGGCAAATACTTACTCAACTAGTGGCAAATAAATTTCTCTCTCTCTTTTTTGATTAACACTATGTAATCATGGATTTTTAATTTATTCAGTGTTTTCAACAATTACAGTTGTTATTTTTTGATGCTCAAACTGTCTCAGATGTGGCCGGTGGGGGCCTTCCTGCCATACCCCTGCACTCTGTGAATATTTCCTTGCTTCCTGGAACAATAATATCTTCTATACTCACCGTTACTTTCTCTGTCCTGGCCCTGGAATCAGCCATTGATTCAAGGAAGTCTGGAGCTCCTTTCAGTGAGGGATGCTATTTAGAACTAGGATCTGGGTGTTGATTGAACTTGTAACTGTTGGGTGTCATTTCTGCTAGGATCTTAGTAGTGGACAGAACTATGAAATATACATGTGAAACATGAGTTTACAACGGTATTTCCAATTCAAACTGTATGTAGTTTGTAGTAAAGAAAGTTTAAATCATAAAAAAACTTTCTAACCTTTAAAAAAAAAGATTTGTTTATTTATTTTAGTGGGGGAGGGAGGGGCAGAGGGAAGAGGAAACAAGCATACTCCCTGCTGAGTGGCTTGATCCCAGAACCTTGAGATCATGACCTGAGCCAAAATCAAGCATCAGATGCTTAACTGACTGAGCCACCCAGGTGCCCCTAACCTTTTTTCAAAGTAAACTTGTGGGGCTTGAACTCATGAGATTAAGAGTCTCACGCTCTATAGACTGAGCCAACCAGGCACCCCAATCATAAAAGATGTTTTAAAACAAAAAAAAATGTCATTGTTTTTATATTTGCATCTGTTTTCACTTAGGCTGAAAATAGTGGTTCCTAATGGCATGATATTTTTACTTATTTGCTTTTATCCTACAAAATAAATAACGTAGTTTCAAAATTGTGATATCAACTACTGGTGCTAGTTGGCATATGCTGACTCAATTGGGATATTGGTAACATGCAGGAAATTGATCAAATAAGTAAGTATTTTGAGTACAATGAGAGCCAGGTTTCTCACTTTTGTGGGAGGGAAGCAAGAATAAACCATGTGGTATTTGACTATTTGACTATAACTAGAGAGATTGGTGTGAGGTTACGGTTTCTAATGCACGTAGATAGACATAGAATGTGTGTGCGTGTGCATTTATTCATGCCTATGTGTGTATATAAATGTAAATATATCTCTTCGTTCTTCCCACTGAGAGGGACTGGAAGCAGTGACACCCAGATCCTGCTTTCCAAATACCATTCTCCACTAGGAGGAAACAGAACTATGTGGGGATATGGCTGATGTTAGGTTGGTGCAGGGAAAGTACAAGATGAGCCTGGAACTTCATTTGGCAGAAATAAGGAATGTAGTCAAAGGATGATGAGGACACATCGAAGGACTCCTGAGTCAGTTTGTCTAAATCGGGGACAGTTTGGGGATTAAAAAAAATGATGATTGGCAAAAGATCATAACCCACTGAATAAAATGGGAATGAGTGAATATGATATATATTTAAAAAGATAATGGGACGTAAAAAGTCTTCCTTATGGTAGAATGGCTACTAATAACTGTAGAAGGAACGATGGACAATTGCCATCATAGTAACAATTGATATAGGCAAGGGTCATCACTGGATGCTAAGAGTGGTGGGTGAAATTGTATAAAGAGCAGGGTATTTTCATAGTCTCAAAGTGTCACTTTGTAAAACATTTGTTATCAGTGAGAAAGCATAAACTACTTCCTAATTAGCTTTGTCGCGGAGAAACTCGGCAGACACCATTTCAACTAGGCGACCCAGGTGGGGAACAAATCGAGGTCATGTGCTATGGGATGCCCTGAGGTAGACACAGCCTCGCTTCTGCAGTGCTCCCGCCAGAAATGAATAACCTGAAACCTCATCATGAGAAAGTAACGGGCAAGTGCTCTTCAAAATTAAGGTCATGCAAGGAAGGACCGAAGAGCAGATGGAAGGGGACTAATGCAATGTTGTTGTTGTTGTTGTTTAAATTTTTATTTAAATTCCAGCTTGTTAAAAGCAAGGTTTGATCCTGGACGGGTCAAGGACGTCGCTGTGCAAAGGATAACGTGAGGATGAGACCTCTGGGTAGTGGGTTTGGATCAGTGTCAATCTCCTCGTTTTGGTGGTTATTCTCTGGCTATGCAGTCCGATGTTCTTGTTGACTTGAGGATATACACCAAGTATTTAGGGATATGAAGGGTACTAAAGGGGAACCATATCTGCATCATACTTGCAATTGGCTCAGAAAGAAAGAGCAAGAAAAGTACCTGTCGTGAATGCTAACGATTGGGGAGTCCGGATGAAGAGTATTCGAGAGTGTTTTGTCTTATTATCATTTTATTTTATAGACTTACTGAGATATGATTCACACGCCATATGGTTCACCCACTTAAAGTGTACAATGTAATGGTTTTTCTTACATTTATGGAATTGTGCAGTTATCACTGCAATCAATTTTAAAATATTTTCACCCCCCCGAAAGGAAACCTTGTACTCACTAGCAGTCACCCTTATTTCTCCATCTTTGTGGGTTGTTTTAAAAGATTTTATTTATTTATTTATTTGTCAGAGAGAGAGAGAGAGAGAGAGCACAGCAGGGAGAGAGGGAGAAGCAGACTCCCCGCTGAGCAGGGAGCCCAGTGCGGGGCTCGATCCCAGGACCCTGGAATCATGACCTGAGCTGAAGGCAGACGCTTAACGACTGAGCCACCCGGGTGCCCCTCTCCATCTTTGTCTTAATTCTTGCAAATTTTTGATAGTTGGAAATCTATTTTTTATTTTTTTATTTTATGTAGGCTCCACACCCAGTGTAGAGCCCAATGTGGGGCTCAAACTCATGACTCTGAGATCAAGACTTGAGCCCATATCAAGAATTGGTCGCTTAACCGACTGGGCTACTTAGGCACCCTGATGGTTTGAAAATTTGTATTTTTAATAAAAAAAAGATTTTGTTTATTTATTTATTTTGAGAGAGAGAGAGAGAGAGAGGGAGGGAGAGAGGAGCAGAAGAGGAGGGACAAGGAGAGGGAGAGAATCTCTAGCAGGCTCCACATTGAGCGGTGCTCGATCTCATGACCCCGAGATCATGACCTGAGCCAAAACCAAGAGTCGGTTCCTCAACTGACTGAGTCAGCCAGGTGCCCCTTGAAAATTTCTTTTTTTTTCTTTTTTTTTATTAAAGATTTTATTTATTTATTTGACAGAGAGAGACAGCCAGCGAGAGAGGGAACACAAGCAGGCGGAGTGGGAGAGGAAGAAGCAGGCTCATAGCAGAGGAGCCTGATGTGGGGCTCGATCCCACAACGCCGGGATCACGCCCTGAGCCGAAGGCAGACGCTTAACCGCTGTGCCACCCAGGTGCCCCTGCTTTTTGCTCTTTTTATTCTATTTTTGTTGATGTTATAGGTTTACGTGATTGAAAGGTCAAAACCACGGAGGGAGCTAGACTGGGGGAGCTCCCTCCACCCCTCCTCTTCATCCCCACCCATATTATTATTTGTAAACATTTCCAGTTTATCCTTGCGAGACTTTTTTGCAAAAATAAGCAAACACAAGGGGTCCCTGGCTGGCTCAGTCAGTAGAGCATGTGACTCTTGATTTCAGGGTCTGGGTTCAAGTCCCATGTAGGGCACAGTTCTTACCTAAAAAAGAACAAGGAGGGCACCTGGGTAGCTCAGTTGGTTAAGTGACTACATTTGGGTCGGGTCACAATCCTGGAGTCCCAAGACTGAGTCCTGCATCGGGCCTCCTCCTCAGCGGGGTGTCTGCTTCTCTGTCTGCTGCTCCCTCCTGTTGTGCTCTCTCTCATTCTCACTCTCTTAAATAAGTAAGTAAAATTGTTAAAAAAAATAAGGAAGCACACACAAACTTACGAAGACTCGCAAGTGCACACTCCCAGGGCTATGAACAGTCATACATGTGTGCCGAAATGCACATACACGGCACACACTCACACCCGTGTACGTGCACACACATTTGTATCTCCTGTCACTTTTTTCTTTCTTTACTAAACTCTATGCCCAATGTGGGGCTTGAACTCACCACCCAGAGATCAAGAGTCACATGCTCCACTGACTGAACTAACCGGGCGCCCCTCTCCGCTCCTTTCTTACAGAAAAGCTACCATGATACATATGCACCGTTCAACTTTTTTCTTTTTTCTTTTCCTTTTAATTTGATAAATCCTGGACATCACTTCACAGCCACTATTAGAAACTGTCCTCATTTCTTTTTCAGGGTACAGTTCTCTGCTGCGTGGGCGTCCATGGTTTATTCGTTCATGCCTCATGCCTCAGACGGACTGTGGTTTCTGGCCGTCAGAAAACTAAGCTGCCCCATTGTCCGCTGTAGCCGTGTCCCGCTCCCACCCGCACTGTGGAAGGTGGTGTTAATTTGCATTTTTCTAATTTCGAGCAAAATCGAACTCTTCCTTTTTTATTTCTGTGAACTGTGCTCTGACTCTACGTCATATCTGCCCCCCCCCACTAGACTGTCAGCTCCAGGGGGCGGACACTTTGCTTTTTTCATCTGTCCTACTAGAATCTAGAAAAATGCTTGGGCATTTTAGGGACCAATAAACGTTTTGTAGCGGAAGAACGGACGACCGAATGAGGGACTAGATACATTCGTGACACCTTGCTTTCTTGCTACGATTAAGCATAAACCAGGGACTGGTACAAACTCCTGAGCAAGAAGAATACCACGGTGGCCCCAGGGGCAGTCAGAGGGGCCAGGTGGGCGCCAGCGCTGACCCAAAGTAAAGGCCGGGGGGCGCCCTTTCTGCCACCCAATTGGACCCCGTGTGCCTCCCGAGCTGCGCTCTGCGCTTAGAGACCCTGGGGTCGGCGCGAAGGATTCCCGCAGCCCTCCTGGCGACCCCGTGCAGCCCCGCCGTCCCCCTGAGGGCCCCAGTGACCACAGAGGCGAGGCGGACGTGCATCGGTTTATTGGCATGCCAGTGCGGGGCTGGAGGGTTAGGGAAAGCCCCTGGAGCCGCGGAGGGGCCGCAGCCGCCCTCGTCCGGCGGGTGCGCTCAGCGGTACTTTTCGGTCAGGACGGAGGACACGATGGACAGGAACTTGTCCCAGGCGGTGTGGGCGTCGGCCGTGAAGTCGGCGGGGAAGTGCGAGGCCACGGTGACCAGCAGACAGTGGGACAGGAGCTGAAGGGCGGGAGGGCGGCTCCGTGAGCGGCCGGGTACGGGTGGGGGCGTGCTGGGGGCGGGGCGGAGCACCTTCAGCCGAGACCCTGCCCCTCCCCGCGCTCCTGGTTCCCGCCAGGACCCCAGGCCCGCGCCCACCTTGAAGTTGACCGGGTCCACGCGCAGAATGTAGGCATGCAGCTCGCTCAGCTTGGCCAGGGCGCCCGCGATGTTGTCGATGCTCTTGACCGCGTCGCCCAGGGCGGCCACCACTTTGGCGCCGTGCATGTGCAGGTGCGGGGAGCCCGGGTGCAGGTCGAAGTGCGGGAAGTAGGTCTTGGTCTGCGGGTAGCTGGTGAAGAGCCTGCGAGCGGGCGACAGCCACACTAGGTGAGGCCAGTGAGGTGCTCCTTGGGCGCAAAACTTACCCGGGGTTGAAAAGCCCAGCAGTCATGATACATCACATTTTAACGCAATATTTTAAAACATAAAAATTAATGCAAACAATTCACGCTGAACAAAACGCTACAGTTTTAGACAAGGCAGGATCCCTATTGCTGATTTTCCCTATTACCTCAGGCTCCAGTACCGCACAGCAGAGACCCACCCTCACTGTCCCACCATTCCAGAATTAGTGCATTCATTCATTTATTCATTCCACAGATGTTTGTGGAGACCCGGGGACTGGGCCCTGTGTGAAAGACAGTCTTACAGCCACGTACCCTCCCCATCCGCCTCCTCTTCCTTTCCTGCTCACTGACTATCATCCCCCCTCCTCGCTGACCCCTCCTCACTGGCCCCTGTCCTCGCCAAGCCCACACTGGCACTGGCTCCGTCCCAGCACTCACCTCTCCAGGGCCTGGGTGCCAATGGCATCTGCCTGAGAGGAGATCTTGTCCCACATGGACAGGATGATGGTCCTCTCCGCCTTGGTCAGAGACATGGTGGTAGCTGAGCTGGGTGTGATCAGGACTGGCCTCCGTGGTGCTCAGCCCCCAGGATCCCCTTATATACACGGAGCCAGGGTGGGGGCCAGGCTGTGGCCACTGGTCTGGAGAGGGGAGAGGGCTGTGGGGGCGGGTCTCTTATCAGACCCACTGAGGATGTGCAGTCAGGGCCTGGTGGCACTGGTGGGGTGAGGGGCTCTCACTCCACCCACCCACTCCTACCTGGGGCCTTAGAGGGGTGTTGGCCACAGCCTGACCAGAGTCCTCGAGAGATAGGGGCCTGGCCAGCCCAGGAGGCCATGCTTGTGTCTCTACCCCAGCTCTGACCATCCTCCTTGATTTCAGAATCACAGAACGGGGGAAGCCAACATTAGCTCAGCACACACCGTCCTCGGCTGGAACCTGCCGCGTTCTGCCTGCAGTGCTCCTTGCTGGGATCCTGCGGCTAGCACACCCTGGCCGCGTCTGTCTCCTCTCTCTCTGTTTCCATGATCCCTGGGTTTCCTTTGAGAAAGCACTGGTTTTGCTCACCTATCGCTGAGGAGAGATGTACTGACTGTCCTCTGAAAAGCTGGGTCGAGTGTCAGAGTAATAAAAGAATTCTTCTCGTATCACGGGCTACCGGGGTTGCAGGGTCACTCACCACATTATCATTGTAACATAATAAGGCAAGTATTCCTCTACGTTGTATTTTAACTTAGAACAAAATTAACTTTCTTCAGTGGACTGCTCTGTGAGTTTTGACACATGTATAAATTCATTTACCCCCCCCCACAATCAGCCCCCTCAGAAACTCCCACATGCTGACCCTTTGCAGCCTCACCCTCCGTGTGGCATTGGAATCTTGACACACTGTTGGCCAGAAGGTAAACTGGTGCAGCCACCGTGGGACACGGGCAGTTCTTGAGAGAGTTGGACACAGGGTTCCCATGCGACACAGCCATTCCACTCCTAGGTGTAGACCCAAGAGGAATGGAAACATAAGGTCCCACAAAAACTTGCATGTTCATAGCGACACCATTCATAGTAGCCACAAGGTGCAAACAACCCCAGGGCCCGTCAGCTGATGACTGGGTGAATAAAACAGGGTCAATCCATTCAATGAAACAGCACTCAGTCGTAAAAAGGAATGAAGTACTGATGTGTGAATGAACCTTGAAAATACATATGTTGCGGGGTTCCATCCATCTGAAATGCCCAGAGCGGGGTTATGCACAGAGAAAGAGAGTAGGTCAGGTTGTTTAGGTCTGGGGGTCGGCGTGTGTGTCTGCTAGGGCGTGGCACTTCTCTTGGGGTGACCAACATGGTCTAAAGTTGATTGTCCTGGGGCGCCTGGGTGGCACAGCGGTTAAGCGTCTGCCTTTGGCTCAGAGCGTGATCCCAGCGTTCTGGGATCGAGCCCCACATCAGGCTCCTCTGCTATGACCCTGCTTCTTCCTCTCCCGCTCCTCCTGCTTGTGTTCCCTCTCTCGCTGGCTGTCTCTATCTCCGTCGAATAAATAAATAAAACCTTTAAAAAAAATGAAGTTGATTGTCCTGATGCTTGCACCACCCTCTGAATGTACTACAACACCCTGAACTGCACACTTTATTTTAAAAAAGATTTTATGTGTTTTATGTATTTTAGAAAGAGAGAGAGAGCATGCGTGAGCAGCGGGAGCAGGGGCAGGGGGAGGGGGAGGGACAAGCAGACTCCACACTGAGTGTGGAGCCCATCTCGGGGCTCAGACTCACAACCCTGAGATCATGGCCTGAGCTGAAATCAGTTGAGACAGTTGCCCAACAGCCCGAGCCACCCAGCGCCTTGAACACTTGAAATGAGCTAATGTGGGAAGTGCAGGCTGTGAATTGTATCTCAGTACAGCTGTGAAAGGTTGTGTGATATCATTCCTCCCACTTCGTTCTTCATTTCTAAAGTGGTTTGGTCATTCTAGTCCCTATGCCTTTCCACGTGAATTTTAGAGTCAGCCAAGGAGGTATCTGCCCATCGTCCTGCTGGACTTCTTTAGAGTCAGAAGCAAATGTTTCCCCTACAGGGAGTTTTGATCACAGATATTTTGCTGAACTATTCTTAGAGAAAATTTGGCTGAGACAGGCCCTCTGAAATGGAAAACGTGCATAAGCGTAAGCCAGCATTGAACACCTTCCGTGTGCCGGGCACTGTGCTGGCGTTTTACGCATGTCGTGGTGCTCATTTCTTCTTGCCTGATGGGAGATGGTGAGCTCGTCAGGCCTTGAGGGCAGGAGTAGCACTGGATGGACGCCTCCTGTCCGCTCAGCAGACGAGGTAGGGATCTCTCCCTGGCTGCAGGTACCTGTGTGTGTCCTGGAGGCGGAGTTTGCCTTCCCAGAAGCTCCTTCCAACACTGCCTGGGTCCTTCTCCATCCTGGTCTCTCCCTTATTTACATTTCACAGCTGCCCCCCTCCTTTTGAGACTGAGTTCCCTTCTCCCAGGGTGTACCCACCCTCCCCTGGCTTTAGGATTGTTTGCTAACTGTCCTGGGCGGTGCTGCCAACCCCGGAGGGCTCTAGGGTGTGTGCCTGGAGTGTGGCTGAGCCTCTGTGGGTCCGTTCCAGACTGCCATGAGCCCGGCCCTCCTCGGTCAGCTCCTGCTGTCGCTTGGTTCAGAAGGAAACTCCAGGACCACCTCAAGCACGTGGGCCTACAGTAAGCGTGTGTGGCCATGCCTAAGCTTCCACTTCTAGAAAGCAGAGAGGCGGGGAGAGAGACAGAGACAAGCAGACCGACCGGCAAAGAAAACAGAACGAGTGAGTGAGATACAAGAGACAGAGGGTCAGAGGGAAGGCCAGGCAGAGGCAGGGAGTCTGGAGGCCCTGGGTGAGGCACAGAGAAGTCTGTGTGCCTGGGGGAGTCCCTCTAGCTGTGGGAGACCTGTGGCCAGAAAACACTGCAGGGCTTCCCTGTCTGCTCACAGAAGGTCATGACCACGGATCCCAGGCAGCTGCCTTGTCTAAGGGGGATGGCCCTCGCCTCCCATCAGGCTTCCAGGGCCTCCTCTCCCCCCTGGCAGAAACTCCACCCCATCCTTGGCCTCAACGAGGAGAGGGAGCCGCTGGAGGGCTCTTTATTCCTGAAACTTCCAAGCCCCACAAACCATTGTTGTGGGCAAACATCCCATTATTATTGTTGTTGTTGTTGTTATCATTTTTACTTCTTTCGTTGTGAAATATACTACAGGCCACACGTAGAGCTTAATGAATTGGTATAAAGTGGGTACTCAGCCCCTCATCCTCCCCAAAGTCGATCCCTACCCTGACTTCCTTCTTGCTTTTCAGTCCCCTTTACCGCCCAAAGATGCATTCTTTTTTTTTAAGATTTTATTTATTCATTTGAGAGAGGGAGAGAGCGAGAGAGACAGAGAGAGAGCAGGCACATGAGCAGGGGGAGGGGCAGAGGGAGAAGCAGACTCCCCAATGAGCAGGCAAGCCAGGACACAAGGGCTCCATCCCAGGACCGCAGGACCCCAGGATCACGCCCTGAGCTGAGGGCAGCCACTTAACCGACTGAGCCACCCCAGGCGCCCCCACCCCCACCCCCATACGCATTCTTAAGCCCTTCGGTTGTTTCTGCCTGCTTTCGACCTTCAGATACACGAAACAGTATCTTGGGTCTACTTTTGTGTCTGCCTTCTTTCACCATGTTTGCGAGATGCCGGCCGTGTCGTGGGAGGTAATTTTCACTGCTGTGCTGAATCTCCTTGTACAAACAGACCTGGGTTCATACATTGGCTGCTTAAGGCCTTGGCTATTAGGAATAATGTGATGACCGTTCCTGTACGTGTCACTTGGTGGCCACATGCTTGCAGTTCTAAAGGGAACACTCCCAGGAGTGAGGTTACTGGTTCCAGGGCTGGTCCTAGCTGTATTTTCAGCTTTCGTGGATAATGCCAGACTGCTTGCCGAGTAGCTGTACCGCCTGTCAGCCCCACTGCTGCTGCGTGGGAGCACCCATCCAAGCATTTCCCGAGGCCGGCCTCTGCTCTCCCTAGGTGTTAGCTTTCCTGTGGGTGTCTAGTGCTGCCGCACGTTTTCATAATTTGCATTTTCCTGGTGACTGATGAGGTTGGGTTCCCATATTTGCTGTTCAACTGGATTTCCTCTTTTTAATTTTTTTCAGTGTGACTATCGTGGACTCACGATATTGTTTGAGCTGTAAGAGGTCCTCCTGTTTGTAGCATCAGTTCGTGCCTGTCTTTCTACTGTGTTGCTAGTCTTACTGACTTAGAGGAATTTAAAATATAGTCTCGATCTAAGTTCCTGGTCAGGTTTCTGTCCTATCTCCCTCAACTCAGTTGTTTGAACTCTAGTCTCCTTTTTTTTTTTTTCCTAAGGTTTTATTTCTTTGGGACGCCCGGGTGGCTCTGTCAGTGAAGCGTCTGCCTTTGGTTCAGGTCATGATCCCAGGGTCCTGGGATCCATCCCCACGTCTCCCTCTCCCCCTGCTTGTGCTCTTTCTCTTTCTCTTTGTTTTATTTATTTATTTATTTGAGAGAGAGAGAGAGCAAGTGAGAGAGCAAGCAGGAGGCGGGGGACAGGGAAGGGGCAGAGGGGGAGTGAGAAACAGACTCGCTCTGATCAGGGACCCGACGCGGGCTCGATCCCAGGACCCCGGATCATCATCCGAGGCAAAGGCAGACACTTAACCGACTGAGCCACCCAGGCGCCCCTGACTCCACTCTCTTATCACTCTTTTTGATTGAACAAAAGTTTATCATTTTAATGCAGTCAAATTTAGTTATTTTTCGGTCCCATTTAAAAGCGTTGCACCTTCTACTTACAAGAGCCAGATTTCTATCAATGGATGAATGAATAAACAAATTATGGAATTTCCATTCAATGAGATATTATTCAGCCATAAAAATAAAGCACCGATACCCACTACAGCATGGACGACCCTTGAGAACATCGTACTAAGTGAAAAAAGTCAGACACCCAAGACCACGTGCGTATGATCCCATCCATGCGAAGCGTCCAGACAGGCAAGTCCATTCAGGTAGAAAGCGGATGAGTGGGTGCCAGGGGCTGGGGTGGGGGAAATGGCGAGCAGCTACTGAGTTTTCTTTTGGGATGCTGAAAATACTGGAACTAGACAGTGAGGATGTTTGCATGCCACTGTGAATGTACAGAACAGAACTGAATTGTTCACTTTGCAAGGGTTAATTTTGCAGTATGCGAATTTTACCTCAATTTTCTAAAAAGTGAAATAAGCGTTGTGCTGAATACTGAGGCGAAGAGAGCCTTGCATGTTAGCTTTCTAAGAACTTTACCGTTTGGTCTTTCGAGTCAGCCAATGGTCCACGTGGGACCAGTCTTGCATGTGGTGTGAGGTGAGGTGTGCCGTGGTTTTAGCTGACATTTGTGGTGTGCTGTCTGAATTCTGGGTACAGCATCAAACACTCTCACTGTTGGCTGCTTGGCCCTTACAGCTCTCTGGGGGAGAATTTTTCTTTTATTATCATTACATGCTTTAAGATAAGGAAATCGAGGCTTAGGAAGGTTATGAAATGTTCAAAGTTTCAGTGAAGGAGGGAACAAGCCCCAGTGGGACGAGGAGACCTAGGCTTGGTGTGGGTCGGATTGCTGGCTCTCTGGGGCTCAGGCAAGTCTCCTCTGTCTCTGGGCCTGGGTTCTCCCACCTGTGACACAGGAGCCTGAGACTGGCAGCACTTTAGGACATTGAGACCTGCTGCACTCAGCTGAACTCCAAGCCCCGGGCTCAGCTGAGCTTGTGTAGTTGGGGCTGAGCTCAGAGGGACCCTGGTGACTCAGCAGAAGGTGGTGATGGGGCCCACGGGCATTCCCCTGAGAGAGCTCCTGGGTGGCCCTGGCAAGGCTAACTAACCTTGTAAACCCCAGTTCCACATTAGCAACCTCTCAGGTGGGGGTTAAAATAACCCCCACCTCACTGCTGGGAGGGATAATTTGTTGCCATAGGACCTCAGGACATGGCAGCATGAATTCAAGATTATTGTAGTACTACTGTGAGTAGGTGACTCTTTCTGGGCAGGAACCCTGCTGCTCAGAGGGTGGAGAGGTCAAGGTGGGTCCAAGATAGGGAATGTGAGCCCCGCCTGGCCCTCTGACAGACAGTGGCAGCTCTATTGGCCCAAAACAAGTGGCAGGACTGATAAGGCCCGACTAACCAAGTGGCCTCCTAGCCCTGCCCAGGGAGGACCCGGGTTGGGTGGAAGGGGCAGGAATTTTGGTTTCCAAGAATCCAGTGACCTTCAAAAAGGTAGGATACTAAACAGAGTCATTTAAATTAAAAATGAAAATGTAGAGGCACGGGGTGTCAGCAGGAAAGTTGGAGGACATAAGCAAAGGTTGGCCCCGGACACATCACTGTTCAGGAAAGCATTACGGCTTTGAGCTAGGACCACACTTGGAGACCACCTGCCCCCAGTCCTGTCACGGATGGGGAGGCCCAAAGTAGAGCCAGCCTCCCCTCAGGTCCCTCCAGCTGCCGGCACCAGACTGGACTGGCCCGGGAGTGACAGTGTCTCAGACTCCTGTAATAGCCACATGAGGCAGGTCAGCGAGGGTGTGCTTTCCCCAGTCCAGCCTGGATAGCCTGCGAGGGCAGCCTGGGAAGGGGTGCCTCTGGGAGCTCGTGGCCTGGGTCCTGGTGGTTTCCCTCCACCTTTCATGGATTGCAATCTCACTACAGTGTTAAAATACTAACCATATAGCCAGAAAAATAAACAAGAAATGCTCTTGCGAATGTTTCCAGCAGGAAGCGGGCCCTGAGGGGGTGAGGGGAGAATGGTGGGTTCCTCCAAGTCTGGGCGTTCCCCCAGCCCAGTGCCCTGTAGAGAGATCCCCATGACCACAGCTGGCTGCTCCCCCAGACAGAGGTTTCCCCTTTCCCGTCGTCCCAGCTCCCTCAGGCTCACCTCCTGCTGCTGTGCCCTTATTTCCATTCTAGAGACATTCCTGGTAACTTTAGGAGAACTCAGAAACCTTTTCATTATATATAAAACCAGACCCATATGAGACTAGGAAAAAGGCTTGCAGAATCTGTAATAGAGCGTGACTATCCCTCTAAAGGAGGAACACACCCAACCACCAAGGAAGGACAAACAACCCGTAGGGAAAACAAGAAGGTGATTCGCGGACGCTGGCCAATAATCAAGTGATACAGTTCTCCACCTCAGTAATAACCAGAGAAACGCAACCGAAAATAAGACAGCTTTTCTCTTTTTGGAAATTTTGGAAAAAAAATAAAATCAATGCTACACAGCCCCATGCAGGGCTACTGTTTGTTGGTAACATCTGAGACATGCCCACCGTGTGTAAGTTTCATGCTGGTGTGCCCACCCACAGGTGTGCCAGGCATCAGGTTTGCTGCAACAGGTGACTCCACCAAGAAGTCAGAGGGTGGGGTGCTTGAGAGACTGGAATGGGGCATAAAATTCCCATAACATGTACTTCACTCATTTCAAGTGTGCAGTTCAGGGTGTTGTAGTACATTCAGAGGGTGGTGCAAGCATCAGGACAATCAACTTTAGACCATGTTCGTCACCCCAAGAGAAACGCCACGCCCTAGCAGACACACACGCCGACCCCCAGACCTAAACAACCTGACCTACTCTCTTTCTCTGTGCATAACCCCGCTCTGGGCATTTCAGATGGATGGAACCCCGCAACATGTGTATTTTCAAGGTTCATTCACACATCAGTACTTCATTCCTTTTTACGACTGAGTGCTGTTTCATTGAATGGATTGACCCTGTTTTATTCACCCAGTCATCAGCTGACGGGCCCTGGGGTTGTTTGCACCTTGTGGCTACTATGAATGGTGTCGCTATGAACATGCAAGTTTTTGTGGGACCTTATTTTCCATTCCTCTTGGGTCTACACCTAGGAGTGGAATGGCTGTGTCGCATGGGAACCCTGTGTCCAGCTCTCTCAAGAACTGCCCGTGTCCCACGGTGGCTGCACCAGTTTACCTTCTGGCCAACAGTGTGTCAAGATTCCAATGCCACCTGCTTGCCAACACTTGTAATTTGTCTTTCTGATGATAGCCGTCCTAGTGGGTGTGAAGTGGTATGTTTTTGGTTTTGACTTGCATTTCCCTAATGAGTAATGACCAGGAGCATCTTTTCATGAGCTTACTGGCCATTTGTCTGTAATCTTTGGAGAAACGTCCTTTCACATCCTTTGCCCACTTTCTTTCCTTTCCTTTCCTTCCTTCCTCCCTCCCTCCCTCCCTTCCTTCCTCTTTAGATAGATTGATAGAGTCTCTACATCCAAGGTGTGGCTCAAATTCACGACCCCGAGGTCGGGACTCACACACTAGGGACTGAGCCCACCAGGCGCCCTCCCTGTTTTTCAGTTGGTTGTCTTTATTGTTGAGCTGTAAGCTGTTTGTTTTGTTAATATATTCTGGATACAATTCCCTTATATGATTTGCAAATATTTTCTGTCGTTCTGTGGGTGCTCTTTTTACTTTCTTCCGTCATGCCCTTTGAAGCAGAGAAGGTTTTAATTTGGCAAGTACAATTTATTTTTTTCTTTAGTTGTTTGAGAGTTTGGTGTCTTATCTAAGAAACCCTTGCCTGATCCACGGACAGGAGGGTTTACTCCTACGTTTTCTTGTAAGTTTTATACTGTTAGCTCTTACATTTAGGTCTATGATCCACTGAAGAGGTGTTTGTTTGTAACTTTTTTACTGTAGCTCTCTGCACGTCTTAAGCGCGAACTTTCTGCTCAAGGCAAGGGGTACTTTCCCATTCACTCTGGTGGGCGGTTCCCCTCGCCTCGCAGGGCAAGCACCGAGTCCGCGCATGCGCTCAGCTTCCTGAGAAGGCCCCCGCGCGTGCGCGCAGGTCGACTGCGCCTGCGCCGACGGCCGCTCTCTGCGCGCACGCGCCTTCTGCGCGGCTGCTTGGCCTTGTCGCGGAGGCCTTGCGAACTTGGCGGGACTTGGGGGGTGGTTCGTGGGTCTGGAAGCTCCGGGGGTCCCGTCCGCCTGGCTCCTGGCGCCCCACGTTTCCCGGGCCTTGGGCGCGTCCTCGTCAGGCCCCTTCAGCACCGCCCTGGGCGCGTCGTCCCCCGAGCCTCCCGCCCTCCGGCCCATCCTCCTCAGGTTCTCCCCCTCCTGACCCGGGCGCGTCCTCCTCAAGCACCTGTGCCGGGTCCCCACCCCCCCTCCGCCCCCTTCGCCCGCTTCGCCCCCGCCCCCTTCACCGTC
>NC_048227.1:38648707-38690650 GCF_002007445.2 Ailuropoda melanoleuca
GCCCGCGGCAGCATGGGCGACAACACCAGCCCCATCAGCGTGATCCTGGTGAGCTCGGGCAGCAGGGGCAATAAGCTGCTGTTCAGATACCCCTTCCAGAGAAGCCAGGAGCACCCGGCGTCCCAGACAAGTAAGTGAGCGGCGGCCCCCGGCCCTCCCGCCTCGCTCCTGACGGTGTAGCCGAGGCCTGCTCGATACGGGGTGTCTGGAAAGTACGCAGAAGTAAAACCAGAAAAGTCACCCGTAACTCCGCAAAGCCGCTCTTGCCAGCGTTCAGCCACGTCTGCAGCTTTCGAGAGTATAAATGGGCATCGTGTGAATGTATCCGCCTGAAGCCACTACGAAACTACAGACCACGTCAAGTGCTCTGGGACCCCCTCCCCCGAGTGCGCCTCCCGGTCGCGGGGTAACCAGCTGCCCTCCGGCCCTGGGCTCCTCTTACAGCTGCGTCTCGGGGACTCCCCCACGCGGTGCGCTGCCCTGCAGGCGCTCTTCTCTCCGCGGGGCCATCTTCTCGGAGCGCCCCGGGGCGTAAGGTCGCCCTCCCCGGAGAGCGGCGCCCCAGAACAGACCCCTTCCCTGGGCGCAGACGCTTAGGTCGCCCCCAGTGTTTCACTACCAGGAACGTGCAGTTCCTCGTTCATGTTTTGTTTTAAAATTAAATGTGTTAGCACGGTACACAGTCTAAAAGGTACAAAGGAGTGTAGATGAAAGGAACGTCCTTTCCCGCGTTGAACCCCAGCCGCTCGCTTCCCCTTGTATGGGCAGCTGTTGTAACCATTTTCCTGTGCGTTTTCCCAGAACATTCCATGTAAATACAAGCATGTGCACACATTTGCTTTTTTTTTTTTTTTAAATTATGTGCTTTAAAAAAGTTTTATTTTTAGTAATCGCTACACCCCGTGTAGGACTTGAACTCAGGACCCTGAGGTCAGCAGTCCCACGCTCTTCCGACTGAGCCGGCCAGGTGCACCGGCGTTTCATTTTCTAAGCACACGTGAACACGCTGTACACACGGTTCTGTCCCGTTGTTTCCAGGGTCACTCCAGATCTTGGATATAGATTCCGAATCATGATCAGACTCACGGGATGAACGTACTGTGATTTACTTATTTAGTCCTCTGTTGATGGGCATTTAAATTTTTTCTAAACTGGCTAATACGAACAGTGTGAATGTCTTTTCTGTGTACATTATCGTTTTTCAGAATACAGGATCAGTTCCCCCAAGTGGGATGGTTGGATCTAGGGGATAATGAACATACGTATTTTTAGTAAGATTTTTCTATCTTTGTTAATGAGATGGGTGAAAAGTTGTATCTGAAAGTGGTTTTCTCGGTTTTTGTTTTGTGTGTTTTGAGTCCTTAACGACTGAGCCACCCAGGCGCCCCGCCTATGCTTTTTCTTTTCTTTCTTTCTTTCTTTTTTTTTTTAAAGATTTTATTTATTTATTTGACAGAGATAGAGACAGCCAGTGAGAGAGGGAACACAAGCAAGGGGAGTGGGAGAGGAAGAAGCAGGCTCCCAGCAGAGGAGCCTGACGTGGGGCTCGATCCCATAACGCCGGGATCACGCCCTGAGCCAAAGGCAGATGCCCAACCGCTCTGCCACCCAGGCGCCCTTAAAATGCCACCTATGCTTTTTCTGACCTAGTTGTCATCATATACTGAGAGGGTATGTGTGTGCATGTGTGTAATCCCTTTTTTTTAAACTAAATATAGCAGCAAAAACATTTGCTGTTATCATAACTTCTTGGAAAATATAACTTAAAAAAAAGATTTATTTATTTATTTGATGGAGTTTCTGGGTGGCTCAGTTGGTTGAGTGTCTGCATTTGGATCAGGTCGTGATCCTGGTATCAAGGCCTGCAGCTCTGGGGTCCCTGCTCCGAGGGGAGTCTGCTTCTCCCTCTCTGGCCCTCCCCCTGCGTGTGTACTTTCTCTCGCTCACTCTTTCTCTCAAATAAATAAAATCTTTTAAAAAATGATTTGATAGAGGGCGTGTGTGAACACGGGAAGGGGGGAAGGGCCAGAGGGACAGAATCTTCAGGTGAACTCCCCGCTGAGCACGGAGCACTCTCAGGACAGTGAGATCATGACCTGAGCTGAAACCAAGAGTCGGTCACTTCACTGACTAAGGCAGCCAGGCCCCCGGGAAACCATAACTTTTAAAAAAAAATTTTTTTTGTGGTAAAAAATTTATAGCATAAAATGTGCCACTTTAACCATTTTTAAGTTTACAATTCAGTAACATTACATTCACCATAATTAATTTGCTGTGTTATGCAGCTGTCACCACTGTCTGGTTCCAGATTTATTCATCACCCCAAACTGAAAGTTGTAACCGTTAAGCAATAACCCCGTTTCCCCTGTTCTCAGCCTCCGGTAACCTCTAATTTTTGTCTCCGTGAGTTTGCCCACTGTAGATATTCTATATAAATGTAGTATTTGTCCATTTGTGTCTGGTTTCCTTCACCTAGCATAATGTTTTCGAGTTCTCCATGTTGTAACATGTATCAGAACTCCATTCCTTTTTATGGCCATTGTGTATATATACCACATTTTAAGAAGCCATCACTTCCTGTGTAGCCACCATCCTCCAGTACGTGGATGGATCCTGTCTTCTCAGCCACTCTCCCCTTTTTGCCGTCACAGATAAGCCTCGTAGCAGATATGCCGTCAACAACACCGGAGACCATGCCGACGACCAGGATGGTGACTCCAGGTAAGGGCTTTGCGGTCACCCCGTGATGGGGCTAGTCCTGCCCCCGGGCCTGGGCAAAGCCCTACCTCCTGTTGACCCAGAGGTTTTCTCCCGTGAGAAACCTGGTGTCCTTTTTTTCCATTTGGTGGGTGTTTCAGGTTGTGCAGAGCTGGGGATTGTGCTGCCAGTGTCTGACTTGCTGCATAGTTTGGTCACATGTGCCAGCATGGAACTGGTTGGTTGGTAAAGCAGACGGAGAACAGACGAGGCCAGAGAGAACATTTGTCTTCTGTGAGAGGAACAGAAAGCAAAGCAGACCCCAGTGCTGTGTTCAGACCTGACTCCTCAGGCATGTGCCCCGAGGTCACGTGGAAGTACTGGGGTGCAGCACAGCCTCTTCAGGCGGTGATGTGGGCTGAGAGCCAGGGCTGATGTGACCCTTGCTCTTTCAGGGCATGGATGAAAGGCAGGTCTTGTTCCTTCCCGTGTGTGCTCCCCCTGCTTTTTCTGGGACGTGCTATCAGGGTGGCAAACATCAGATGTGACTGCTTCTGCCTTATGTTTGTTTTAAAGTTGAGTAAGTGGTAACACAGGCCCCACTGAAGGAGGAAGGATTGTAAACTGCCTGTCCTGGGTGCCTCTAAACACAGCTGGGACCTGAGCGAGGTAAAGGACTCAGCTCCACTGTCGCATGGCAGGATAGCTGAGGCCGCCAGCTGGGCCTCTGCCATGGAGTGAACTAGTACAGTCTCCCTCAGTTCTCTTGACAGGGCACCATACCTGCCATGGTATCATGCCATTCCACGAGGGTGATTTTTATCCTTCCTTGTGAGGCTCTCGGGGGCCTCTGGCATGACCAGTGACTGTGTCTGAGGGCAGCAAGCTTTGAAGGAGAGACCAGCAAGGGAGGGCAGGGGAGGGGGGCGGGGGACTGTTGTTCTCTTTGACGTAGAGGCTGTGGTCACCTTGTCCTCTGAGGCCAGCCACTTGAAACAGACTCTTGATTGTTCAGGGGCATAGAAAGCTTTTTGCCCCTGCCCATGGGGTGCACGCATTTTGTCCCCCACGTGTGGCATAGATTCCTTTAGAGCGGGGCTGGCCACCTGCCTGCTGTTCTCCGAGCTCCACAGTTGGGAGACTCAGGCTGCCGAGGGTGCAGAAAGCGCTCTTGGAACAGGCTATGTGGGCTTGCCAGGAGGCTGGCAGCACCTGACTCCCGCAGGTAACTCTCAGAGGCTTATAATAAAAGACTGAAAGGATGTTTTTAGGGAAGTATTTCAATATTCAGCATAAAGAAGAGGAAAAACCTTGGGAAGGGAACAAGACATCATGGGTCTATCAGGGTATCACAGATACGCGGCCTTCTAAGAAGAGCTGGTTCTCTGTACCCTCTCTTTCATTAACTTGAAGAATTACTTCCTTGGTAATTGTAGCACATTACAGCATCCGATGATCGCACTGCCCACCTTCCCGTTTCAGAGATACAGGTGAATACCTCTGAGCGCCCAGCTTTATTTTTCACTTTGGCCTGCCAAGCCTCTTGCACCCGGGGCAGCTGTGTCGTGGCTCAGACATGTTCTGGAGCGGGACAGGGCCCTCCTCGACGGTCTTCTCAAAGACGCTTTTCTTGTGGAGCCAGCAGAATGTTCCTGCTTGTTGTTCTGCCAGACTGAAGCCATGTTAACAGGCCACTTGAGCACCTCCTGAGTGTGGTGGGACATGTACGCTGCCCTAGAGAAGTGAGGACGCGGGGCTGTGCTGCCCAGTGTTAAAGTCACCGTTTAAATAGAAATGAAATGAGACGAAATTCAGTTCCTCCTTTGCACCAGCTGCATTTCAGGTGCTCAGGGGCTGCAGGTGGGCTAGTGGCTCAGATTTGGAGTGTCTCCACCACCGTAGAGGGGTCTGTTGGACAACACTGGTTTGGAGTGTGTGCTGGTTTTACAGGGTGGATCAGCAAGGTGATGTGTTTCAGGGCATAAGAATTAATTGTCAGAATTTTTAAAACCCTTTTATTTAAAAAAAAAGTTTATAGAATTCAGGAGGGAGTAAAGAAAATGGATATTCTCCATTGTCTTTAAGGCTTGAAATTCAACTGTAGAAAACTTGAAGTGCTCCTGTTGGATGAGTGTTGGGGACCAGGGAGCTCATGCTCTTTTTTTTTTTTTTTTTTTTTTTAAGATTTTGTTTATTTGTTTCAGAGAGAGAGTGAGCAAGAGGTAGAGCAGGGGCAGAGGGAGAAGCAGACTCCCCACCGAGCAGGGAGCCTGACTCAGGGCTCAATCCCAGGACCCTGAGGTCACGTCGTGAGCCAAAGGCAGACGCTTAACCGACTGAACACCCAGGTGCCCCTGGAGAGGTCATGCTTAATAGCATTATGCGTCTGCCACACTGGCAGGGGCAAAAACCATCAGGAGGGTCCTGGAGAAAGCCTGGTGTCAGTCACAAAGGCTGTCATTGGCACCATCCCTCCCAACGTGGAGTGTTCTGGGCACTATCTCAGAGAAGGAGAAGCTGTTAGCTTGAAGAAGAGTCGACTTCTTTTCAAAAGACTCAGAAATCATTTCACTTTAGATATCATCCAGAAGACCTCGGAAGTGTGAAAGGTCCACACCTTTAAATTCTCGGTTAGCATTGTGGGGCAGTACAATCAGGTGGCGTTTCTGCCCTCCTCAGGCTTGGCCACCTTTCACTAAGCAGTGGGTCCAGCTTTGGGGCACATTCACATCCTCGGCTGGATGGGAACCTTGGCCAGGCGTGCCAGAGTGCAAACTGGCACACAGCTAGTCCTCTCCAGCAGGTGCACAGGGCTCCACCAGGCCTCTCTTCACAGCTTTGCTTCTGTTAGCGTGCGTGTGGACATGCGTTAGAAAGGCACACCTTGGAGTGCTTGGGTGGCTCAGTCATTGAAACATCATGATCCCAGGGTCCTGGGATCAAGTCCCGCGTCGGGCTTTCTGCTCAGCGGGGAGCCTGCTTCTCCCTCTCCTGCTCCCCCTGCTTGTGCCCCCCCCCATTAAATAAATAAATAAATAAATCTTGAAAAAGAAAGGGAGGGAGTGAGGAGGGGAGGGAGGGAGGAAGTTAGGCAGGTGGGTGCTCCTATTTCCTAGAGCTGAGTTGATGCCCAGAATGTGGGTAAGCAGTGTTGTCCCCAAGCTTGGGCGTCCCCCACCCCTTTTCTGGCCCAGCCAGTAAGTCTGCACAGGTTTACCCACTCTGGTGCGTGCCTGCCGGCAGGGTGCTGACACAGGTACAAGTTTGGGTGCCAGGTGTGACTCTGATCGTGCACCTCCAGTGTGGTCTTGGGCGTGTTCGTCGTGCCATGAGCCTCAGTTTTGCTGTCTGGAGAGCCTGAGGATAGCAAGGCACCTCTGCCTCCCCCTCCCTGGTCCGGACGTCGCGCGAACCTCTGTGTCTTCAGGACAGTGGGTGCTGGTGGCTCTGCCGCCCTCACAGGGGCAGACCAAGTGCACGAAACATGCCAGTGGTGTTTGACGTGTCACCTCCACAGCTGGCATGGAAAGGAGCTCCGCTGCTACTTGGAAGCCCCGCGCGCTTCTTCCCTTGGGGAAGCAGAGGGATTTCCTCGTGACCTGTTTGGCTGCAGAAGATAAGAGTTGTAGGGGCTGCACCTGAGCTGCTAGGGTTTCTGACTTTCTGGGTGACCTTGGGATCACACTGTGCACACTGATGAGCCGACGTTTGCGAGCTGCTGAGAAGAGGGGCTCTTGGTTGTGTGTCACTCTCATGTGGATCTTTGGTGTGTTTCCTCGGTGAGAGCTGTGGAGAGCAGCAGGCCCAGCAGGGCCGCCAGTGGTCATGGCGTGGGGTCGTGGTGGGCTCTCATCCCTCCACTGCTGTCTCCGCTCTGGGTCTGGCCTGCTTTCTGTTTCCTGGATACTGGGAAAGCGGCATGTCCTAGAACACAGTCCTCTGCAGAGTAACTTGACTCTTAAACATACTGTCTAAAAAAACTGAAGCTGCCTAGTGCTCAGGTGTGACCTAGCATGCACAGATTTGCCACAACCTCCTTGCTGCCAAGGCGCCCGTGGCCCGGTGCCCAGCAGAGGCTCAGCGAGTGTGGCTACGTGAGCAGTCACAGTATCTCAGGAGTTGAGGCTGAGTTACTCAGTGGCGTTCTGCAGTTTCCATAAGGCTTTTCTGTACAGGGATCTCATAGGATCTTACTGAGACGGTTTCGTCAGAAAGGATAAAATGCTTGTGCACGGTGCCCAGCTAATATGTGTGGTGCTGGGCTCTGGCCCAGGTCTTCCAGCCTCGCTCTTGCTTCTGAAAACTGGCTCTCAGTTGTGCCCAGGCTCTGTTTACGTGTGGGAATTTGAGCTTTCATGAGAAAACTGTGGTAAGTCTTCAACTTGGCGAGTGTCTGTATCTTTCTTGTCCGGTAAGTTGCTTAGCCTTGCCCTCAGCAGTTAATGCTTATGGTGGTACTTCTGCTAGACTTTAATACTGTTTTAATAAAACAGCCTTGTAACTATTCATGATTTTTAAAATCAGTGTGTTTGTTTGGTCTTGATGGTCCTGTTCCCATTCCAGCGAGCCATGTCCTCCAACCGATGAGCGATTGGTTGCAGGGTAAGACCAACACTTCTCCACCACCTTTCTGTCTTGATTCCTGCTGCCTTCTCTTCTTGTAATTGTGCTTAACTCCTGATTGCCCTCAGTGTTGAAGAATGACTAACGAGGCGCACAGGCTCTGGCTGGGACCTCACTGCCCGATCCTCCATGAGTGCCCAGGCTTCCCACGGCCCCTGCCCTTTCTCCACCTGGAGTTATTCAGCTATTCCACATTACCTGGGAGGCCAAGGCAAGGTTGGCTGGTGCCAGGGAGACTTCTGGGACCAGGCGTGCACACGGACCTCCCCTCCTCCAGGCAGGCACCAGTGGCCTCAGGAAGGTGGTAGGCAAGCAAGAGCAGGGCTCCTTACCTCCCTAGCCAGTTTCCCCCTAGAGAGACCCTTGATAGTTGTTTCTTGCCTTCATTTCTCAGAGGAGATATAGGAGGCCCCTCCAAGGGCCAAGTGTTAAGTGTGATGCTTGGACTTAGATGCTGTTGTCTGTTCCCATGAGAGGCAAAAATGTTCCCATGGAGTTTATATGGCGCTTCTCCAGGAGGGTGTGGATAAAGTGGGACCCTTTGTGCCTCTTATGGGGCATTCCCCCCTGGGTGCTGGAGGTGCATGGAGCGTCTGTGAGCTGCCCGCCACCCAAAAAAAAGAACGGGGGGGTGGGCAGAGTGGAGTTCCCTTCCATTGCTGTCTCTCTCTCTCTTCTTTTTTTTTTTTTTTTTTTTTTTTTTTTNTTTTTTTTTTTTTTTGGCCAAGCTGTAGAAAAAGCCCATTCCTGAATATCCCAGCAGGAATGAAAGATCTTGCCTGTTTTCCAGCTGGGCTGGTTCATCTCAAATGCTTTTATTTTTTTTAATTTTGAAGTTATTCCAAGAATGTTAGTTTTTAAAGCAGCTGTTTTATTGTGTTGCAACATATTTACCAGGCCTTTCATCTTCAAGGGAAAAGGATTTTTGTAAATTTTGGAAACAAATATTGTCACTCGTTTTTGTTTTACTTTGCTGTTTGTGTCAGTTATGTCCCCTTCCCCCAAATCTCGTGATAGAACTCTGTGACTTTGTGTGTGTTGTGTCAGCAGACACAGCACATAAGGTATAAACCACCCAGGTATTTTTTAAATCATAAATGTGTACTATTAGACTCCAGTGAGTGGATTTCGGTGTGGATTGGACTGGCTCATAGAGGCAGAGCAGCTGAACGCCACCCCGAGAGGCCTCCCTGATGGGCCATGTCGGGCAGTGTGCTTTTAATTTCAGCAGTACATGGTTCTCAAGTTGGCCCCCTCTGTTCTGTCCTTTCTGGACCCAGAGGGGGGAAGTGGTTTTTATTTGGCTCTTGGAAGGGTGCCTCTTGGATCTGGATATTTATAAACATGAACTGGGCCACCACAGTTTGCCTCTGAATCTCAGGGCTCATCTCACAGCCAAACTTAGGTTCCTGGACTGGTGGCTAAAGGCCAGGTCTGAGGCCCATCTGTGGCTCTTCATGACGGAGCAGAGGTTTTTAGTGGAGATTTTTGGCTATCACAAGAAGAAATGAACCTCTGGAATGGTAGGAAGTTGTTTTTCTCTCCGTCATGTCTGTATGCCTTGTATCACTGGGTGGCAGAGTGGAGGGGTAGTGTCTGTTTAGATAGGGTATGGAATGTAGGCACTGGGTCAGTTACTAGAACAGAAGTGTTTAGTAGGGTTTTATCGTCCTGAGCCCTCCCTGGACGCCTCAGATGGGAGTTACAGGGCAGGGTGAGCCATTTAGAGTTTTTGAAGAAAGCATATGCCTCCCGTCTAAGACTCTGGAATCTTCCATCTCTGGTTTATTCACTTTAGAGAGCAGTATTCTTGGGAAGGAGTGAGCCACATTGGGCAGCTGTGGGTCCTGAGTTTCCCAGAATGTCTGTGACAACATTGGTATCAGAAGGTTCCTGACTGTACAGTAGGCAAGGCAGCCCGTTTTGACCAAAACCCCTGCGTCTGGTTTGTGGGGGGACCACAGAGTGACCAGGGACACCTAGAGGACATGTTGGTCCCAGGGGAAGGCTGGAAGCCAGCATGACCAGCCCCCCTTGGCAGTGCTAGGCTCCCCTGCTGCCTAGGGGAGAGGCTTGGAAAGAGTCCCGTAGCTGCCTGTCGTGCTTTTGTCCGTGTGCTGGTTGACCACAGCGAGGTTCTCGCTCCAGGCTGGTTCCAAGTTACCTCTCTTACATTAGACGTTGAGCCCTGCCAAGTGTAAGGAGCCCAGAGCAATGACCCCCTTCCTAGATCACTTAATGTCAAAGTCATTTGCTGTTGCGGAGTTGACTGGAAGTGGCGGTCTGCAGCAGACCTTCCCTTCTGGAGAGTTAAGGTGTTAGTTGCTGCCCTCCCCCATAGTGAGCTTCTTCAGAAGAGAAACATCTGGGGTGGTCCCTGATTCACCATAGCCCCTCATTGAAGGCCCAGGATGCACCCTGGAGTGCCTCTCCTCATGGCCTCTTCAGGACTATGGGGGTCTCCTTGTGGGGGGGGGCAGAGTGTGGCCTTGGTGGAGCTGGAGCCACCTTCTGCCACACAGTGTGCCCTTCTGACCCAGATGTTAGAAATGCTTTTCCCAGGTGGAGAAATGAGCACAGGACTTGTCTCTCCCTTCTGGCTCCTGATCAGACACAGCACATCAGTGTTTCTAGAGTGGAGGCCCTGGAGCCTGGGCTCTGAGATAAGAGTCTACACTGTACCCCCAGCACTCTCCTCCCTGTGGTGACTCTGGCTTATCTGGATCCCCTTGAGCAGGAGGGAATAGGGTTGCTAGTGGGGAGACATTAAGTGTGCAAATGTGTCTTAAAAAGGGGTGAGCTCTAGTTTTACAGAGATGGTAGCCAGATCTGCTGTCCCATTACAGCCTTCCCACTTCTCCATGGCACCCAGTCCTGTGCACCCCCACCTTCGTATCATGCCTCTGGTTCTGCACATTTTGCACATCTTAAAGGTTTCTTCCCTAGTAAGAACTAGAAGGTTGAAATGTTGAGCAGAAGGGAACAACCAGGCAGCCGTGCCAAGAAGAAGGTAATTAGCACACTGCAGTTAGTGTTGTCCTACACACCTGGGGGTGGAGGGGTGCAGCCCAGCAAACCTGGGCCGGTCAGGAGACCCTTCCCCACACACCAGTGCACCTTAACGAGACGCTCCTTAGGGCAGCGCCAGCTCCAGCTGTTGTCCTCCCTGTGAAAGCAAACTGCAATTCGTTCTCTCTCCTCAATTTCATAGAGCATGCCAAGAAATGACAGCATGTGCCTTCAGTCTATGCTTCTCATGCCTTTTACCTTGTAATTCTGGTGATTTTATGTCCCTAATCTTGGGGATCGCTTCAAAAGGGCAATTGATAGAGGCTTCCAGGTCAGCAGTGGGGGAAGAGCGCTCCACGCACGAAGCTGTGTGTCCTGAGACCTTTCCCCTCTGAAGGCAGGTGGGCATGGTGCTGTGGCACTTTGTTTACTCATTTCCACTCTGCCCTTTTTTAATTTGAAGGTTTTCCGATGTCATTCTGGCAACAATTTTGGCAACCAAGTCTGAAATGTGTGGCCAAAAATTTGAACTGAAGATTGATAACGTGCGGTTTGTTGGGCACCCGACACTGCTGCAGCATGCTCTGGGGCAGGTACGGCCCTCCCTGGGGCAGGTGGGGCTCTCCCTGGGCAGGTGGGGCTCTCCCTGGGGCAGGTATGGCCCTCCCTGGGGCAGGTGGGGCTCTCCCTGGGGCAGGTGGGGCTCTCCCTGGGCAGGTGGGGCTCTCCCTGGGGCAGGTACGGCCCTCCCTGGGCAGGTGGGGCTCTCTCTGGGGCAGGTACGGCCCTCCCTGGGGCAGGTGGGGCTCTCCCTGGGGCAGGTGGAGCTCTCCCTGGGCACGTGGGGCTCTCCCTGGGGCAGGTGGGGCCCTCCCTGGGCAGGTACGGCCCTCCCTGGGCAGGTGGGGCTCTCCCTGGGGCAGGTACGGCCCTCCCTGGGGCAGGTGGGGCTCTCCCTGGGGCAGGTGGGGCTCTCCCTGGGCAGGTGGGGCTCTCCCTGGGGCAGGTGGGGCCCTCCCTGGGCAGGTGGGGCTCTCTCTGGGGCAGGTACGGCCCTCCCTGGGGCAGGTGGGGCTCTCCCTGGGGCAGGTGGAGCTCTCCCTGGGCAGGTGGGGCTCTCCCTGGGGCAGGTGGGGCCCTCCCTGGGCAGGTACGGCCCTCCCTGGGCAGGTGGGGCTCTCCCTGGGGCAGGTGGGGCTCTCCCTGGGCAGGTGGGGCTCTCCCTGGGGCAGGTGGGGCCCTCCCTGGGCAGGTGGGGCCCTCCCTGGGGCAGGTACGGCCCTCCCTGGGCAGGTACGGCCCTCCCTGGGGCAGGTACGGCCCTCCCTGGGCAGGTGGGGCTCTCCCTGGGGCAGGTGGGGCTCTCCCTGGGCAGGTGGGGCCCTCCCTGGGGCAGCTACGGCCCTCCCTGGGCAGGTACGGCCCTCCCTGGGGCAGGTACGGCCCTCCCTGGGCAGGTGGGGCTCTCTCTGGGGCAGGTATGGCCCTCCCTGGGCAGGTGGGGCTCTCCCTGGGGCAGGTGGGGCTCTCCCTGGGCAGGTGGGGCTCTCCCTGGGGCAGGTACGGCTCTCCCTGGGTAGGTGGGGTTCTCCCTGGGCAGGTGGGGCTCTCCCTGGGGCAGATACGGCCCTCCCTGGGCAGGTGGGATTCTCCCTGGGGCAGGTACGGCCCTCCCTGGGCAGGTGGGGTTCTCCCTGGGCAGGTACGGCCCTCCCTGGGGCAGGTGGGGTTCTCCCTGGGCAGGTGGGATTCTCTCTGGGCAGGTGGGGCTCTCCCTGGGGCAGGTACGGCCCTCCCTGGGCAGGTAGGATTCTCCCTGAGCAGGTGGGGCTCTACCTGGAGCAGGTACAGCCTTCCCTGGGCAGGCATGGCCTGTCCTGGCTCTGGGGCCCTTGGGGAGCTGAGGCTCCCACTGGCTTTGGTGAAGCAGCCAGTGTGTCATGCCGTGTACCTGACCCCATGCATGTGTGCATGCATGCAATGAGCTACAGATCCCCATAGGCCTCTCGTGGTTTCATTTCCTGCCCCTGGCTTTTGCTCTTTGCATACTGGGTCTCTCCTGACTGCCACCTTCTGCTTTATATCTAGGACGTCTGTTTCTAAAGTGGTGCAAGTATTTTTCCTTATTTATTAAATGATATCATAGCAAGTATGATTATTAATTTAGTTCCTACATTGTGCTAAATCCTGTATGTGCATTCTGTGATGAATGAAATGTTACATACAGTACTGAGGGGTTTTAAGAAGACTGAATGTGCTGTATTACCCAAGGGCGTTTGACACCAGAACCTGCTAGACGGCCCTTTGCACACAGGCACAATCAGGGCTTTGATAAGATGGGGTAAGATTTAGCTCCATTTATATGATCCAGAAATTGCAGTCCTCAAATCTTTTCCATGAATATGCCCATGGAAGGAGTTTCTGAGGCAGTTGGAGGTGCCAGGACATCAGGCCATGGCTGGCTGGCTGACTGCACCAGCCCCACGGGTGGCACCTTCCTCCTTACTGAGACAGGGCTCAGTCCCCACTGCTGACCTGTGGGTGACAGAGGGGAGATGTGACATCCTGCCAGGAGTCAAACTGCAGTGACAAGCAGGGTTGGTAAAGAGCCTGCTTGGGATGGCCCCGGGAGATGTGGCCAGCACACACACACACACACACACACACACACACACACATACACGCTTGGGATGGCCCAGGGAGTTGTGGCCGACACACACACATGCACGCGCGCGCACACACACACACACGCTTGGGATGGCCCAGGGAGTTGTGGCCGACACACACATGTGTGCAAGCTCCTATGCCCNCACACACATGCACGCGCGCGCACACACACACACGCTTGGGATGGCCCAGGGAGTTGTGGCCGACACACACATGTGTGCAAGCTCCTATGCCCCCTGGTGGCAACACGGGTATTCAGCTCGGTGTTTGTGGCTTGGGGTGGCTGGATGCGGGAGCAGCGGCTTGGTCTCTGCTGGCTCTGAGCATGATCCTGTCTCTTAATCGTCCTGGGTGGTTGCCATACCTGGCTGAGACAGAGGTCCCGGGTGGACGCTGAAAACAGCAGTGGGGGAGGGAGAATACCGCACTTGCTCTCGTGTGGGCACCTCCGCTCACTTCCATTGGCTGGGGTAGTCGCGGCACTTTGGATCATAGCACTGACCCTTCCGCTCTTGTCTCAGCTGTGTTTCCACCTGTCTGTGCTGCCTGTGCTTGTCTGTACAAAGACAGTGGTCACTTCTCAAAGACCCTAGGGCTGGCTCTGTTTTTCTCTGGGTCGGCTATATTCTGGAACCTCTTCCCATGCCTGAAGAATAGCACTTAACAGGATTTCTTGGAATGTGGTGGCTCTCACTCATTAGAATTATATTTCTTTTCCAGGTTTCAAAAACAGATCCGTCTCCGAAGAGGGAAGCTCCCACCATGATTCTTTTTAATGTGGTGTTTGCGCTGAGGGTGAGTGAGTGTACAGACGGCTGAAGAGCATGGGTAGATCAGGGAGGAGGGTCCGGGGGAGAGTAGCAGCAGCTCATTTGCAGTGACTCTGTCATTGGCTCAGAGCTCAGACTGCAGAGCTGGCCCAGCTGTTGCCAGGCCACGCCTGCAAGAGTCTGCCCATGCTGTTTTTTCTAAATAAGATACACATAATAGTTACCATTTTGACCATTTTAAAGTGTACAGTTTGGTGGCATATAGGAACAACGTTGTGAAACTGTCACCATTATCAGTTCTAGAACATTTTCATTGCCCCAAAAGGAGACCACTTATTCCTCATTTTCTTCCTCTCCCAGCCCCTGGAAACCACCAGTTTACTTTCTGTCTGTGGACTAACCTATTCTGCATTTCCTACAGTGTGTGACCTTTGGTGTCTGTCTTGTCTCACTTAGCTCGTCCATGTGAACTAACATGTAACGTGGATCAGGACTTCATTCCTTTTTGTGGTGGAATCGTATTCTGTTGTACGGGTGGACTGCAGTTCGTGCGTTCGTCTGTCAATGAACATTTGTGCTGTCTCTGCATTTTGGCCATTATGAACGATGTGTGTTCATCAGTATAATATTATGGCCAGCGCTGTTATGGACATTTGTGTCCAAATGTTTCTGTGGACACACGTTTTTATTTCCCTTGGGTATATAGCCAGGCGTGGCGTTGCAGGGTCATGTGACAACCAGCTGAGGAAGGGCCGACTGTTTCCCACGTGGTTGCACCATCTACCTTGCCACGAGCAGTGCGTGAGCGTTCCAGTGTACCTTCCTCCTCACTGACACTTGTGGTTTTCCACTTTGTTTCTAATAATTAAGCCTGATAGTTTCTTAAGGCAGTTCCCAGAGCTGTCTGAAGTTGTGTTAGAGGAAATTTCTTTTCAGTGAAGCTGTCAAAATATAAGGGATCCAAATAAACATAAGAAGCAACCCTGGGTAAAGACTCGCTCGTATTTCGAAAGGACTTTGAATTGCCTAGGAATTTTATACTTGGTGACGGTTACATAACAGAATTCCTCTGAACTGTCCCACTACCTGTTTGTACCAAAATATTCAGTAGTCCCTTTCTGGCTGGGCACATGTGATCTGCGTAATGGCTTTTCACAGAAGTGTCCCAGACAGAGTGACTGGGGCTCAGGAACAAGGAGCAGTGTGTTTTCTGAAAGCCTTCAGAGTGGCAGAAACAACACTTAGCAGAGAGGTCACCTGTAAAGTTGGGTACCGCTCTAAGTCTCGAGGTGCTTTTCTCTTGAGAGAAAACCACATTCACTGTGAACGGCTCAAAACCAAAATGATGCTGGAGGAAAGGTCCTTTGGAATGGATCTTAAGATTAAAAACTGGCCTTCCTTGCTGATAAATAAGGAACTGCATGTTAAGACAAAGTGATTGGTTAACGGTGGCTGTCCCTGGGGCATGCGGTTCCGCATGGAGACCTTTACTTGTGTAATTTTGGCATTTTCACAGTGTAAATAATACAGGGTATGACTTATAAAATTACATAATACAGACATCCACAATGAGAACTCAAGTAAGAAATAAAAAACCAAAAATCATGACGAATGCTGTCCGCCTGTGAGCACTGATAGTCCCTGTGGGACGGGCGGTGAGAAGCAGCCACGGCCCCACCCTGCAGGCAGGCCCTGGTCTCTGGGAAACAGCATGTGATAGCAGAATGTGTGACACCCCTGGATACAGCAGTCAAGAAAACAAGCAGATTTTAAAGTTGTGTGCACACTTTCATAGTAACAATTAGACTGGAAATGGTTCTGGTACCCAGTAGTTGGGGACTGATGAGACAAGGTGGTAGTTATCATGCTGGCACAGCCTGTGGCTGTTAAGGTGAGGCGTGGGGGCGGGGCCACAACCTGGAGGAGGGTAGATGGATTGCTGCAGTAGGCAATAAGGTAGTGCAGGACTTCAGGTAGAGGGGCCAGCACGTCGAGGAGTGCGAGGAATTTTAAATAATGCAAAGTGTTGATATTTTTAGGGTCGGAAGTTATTTTTTCCTTTTTAATAGTCATATAAAAACATATATATATTTACTTTGAAGAGTTTCAAACACACCCCCAACTAGTGACAATAGTTTGATAACCCTCATAGACCTGTCTCTGATGTCCTATAGCTGTCGCCGGGCCTCCCTGGCTTCTCTTCCCCCACCTGGTTGCTCAGGTGTTTCAAGGCAAGTGCCAGATCTCACGTCTGTTCATTTCTGTGAACCTCAGGGAGCATCTCTCTGAAATGCGAACATTTACGTTATACCGTGATACCCTTTCATACCTGATGAAGTTTGCCATAATTTGGTATCAGCTAGTGCCTAGTGGCCATAGTTTTTGCCATTGGCCTGTCTGGACCGGGGTGAAAACCTTGCCCTCACGAGTGTGTGGGCTGTGTCTGTAGGTCTCTGCCAGTCTAGGACTCTCCTCTCCCTTCATCCCATCGAATGGTCCATGGTTGGGTCCATCTCATTATGCTTGCTCTCTGTTTGTGTATTGCCTGCAAATTGGACATCTGCTCTGAAGGCCTCATTACGTTTTGGTAATATTTTTTGGGAGCAAGAAAGTCTCACAGGCGATACTCTAAATTTCCTGCTATTTCACATCACCTGTGGGGCAAACATGGCGTTTCTAAGTGTTCCCACTCAGGGCCGGCACGTCCTAGGTGGTGCCTTTCTCACTCTGTCCAGACAGAGCCTTGAGTGGTTCCTGGCCTGTGAAGCCAAACAGGACACCCCAGCATACGCCATCAGTGCAGGTCATCGGGCCTCGCCTGGGTGAGCACCCCTCGCGTGCCTGGGAATGTGGAGCAGGTGGACTCGGGCATCTGACTTGAAACACCGTCCTGTCCCAGCCAGCGGGACCTTGAGCGTAGGGTCAGGCTCTCAGGCATGACTCGATTGCTTCTTGAAGGGAATTACCATGTGCACAGGGTCACTCTCCTTCCTCTGTTTTGCTGCCGAGAGTAGTTTGACACAGATTCTTCTGTGTATTTTGTTGTAAAGCAGTTGTACATGCTTTATAACCTAGGCCCTCTAGTTCCATGATCTTGTGCAGAACATTGTTGAGGGGCTATCCTTGCCGTGAAGGGGCAGGGCTGCTGCCTGGTGGTGGGCATGGCATGAAAGTAGTGTTTAGTCCTCTCCCCAGCACACGCATGTTGTTGCCAGGTGTGAATTCTCTTTGTGAACCTGAGATAGGCTAAGAGTTCAGAAAATCTCTCCAGCTCCAGGTGAGGAAGGTGTTTACTGAGTCTGGTGTGGGTTTTGGTCCAGAAGGCTGGCTGTGGACACCTTGCTGGTAGGGCCCTGCCTGCCAGATAAACAGGAGGGGAGGCAGTACCTTGGTTTTAATCAGCGGCACCATGCGTCCCTCTCCCTTCTCCCACCTCCACACCTAGGATGACTCAGCAGCCCTGTCGGCCTCCTGAAACACTGAGTCATGGTTGGCCAGTTATCTGCTCTCTGGAGCATCTTCAGAGACCCTGCAGCGGCCTGCTCCACCCCTGCCCGGGGTGGGTGTGCCCGCCTGGCCTCACTGAGGCGTCTGATAGGTTCTAGAGTTAGCACAGGTGCCAGGGGAGCTGGTGGGGAGAGGGGAGGCCTGGAGCCAGCTGACTTCTGGTAGCCAGGCTTGTTTCTGCTGGGAAGAGCCTCTTCTCCTGAGGACAGTGTGCTCAGCAGACGGTCAGCCTGGTGCTTCTGTTTACTACGCTCCCTGTCCCTGTTGTCATGGGTCCATGTGGTTGAATTTGCACGAAGCCTGGTCCTGCCCACCAGTGGTCAGCAGTACACTGGTGACCGCACACGCTGCTAGGGTTTCTGCCCCAGATAGGCTCTGTCAGACGAACTGGGGAGGGAGGTGCCACTGTTGAACATTCTCAGAGGGGAGCCTATGGTCATGCAGCAGGTGGGTAGTGGGATCTGTGCCTTCAGCTGCCCGACCACCCCAGTGGGGCTACCCTTGTTTGGCCTGGAGTGGGTGCTGGATCTGTGCCCTGCCACCCGCCACCCTGGATGGCCCTGGTGTGGTGCCTTGCATCGCCTCCGCTTGTTGGCAATGCCTGTGTCCCCCACCAGCTGGGGGGCCCCACAGAACCATCTCTGTGTTGCCATCCAGGTAGCCATTCCCAAGCTAGGGTGTGAGCACACTGATGTTTCTGTGGACAGATCCTAGAGGGGACAGAGGACCGGGGACAGTGGTGGCACCTGGAGAGGGCTGTGTGGGAAAGGAGCAGAGAGGGTTCCTCCATGCCGTGCGTCTGCTGTGCCTGTGTGCTGCCTGAGTACCCGTGCCGCGTTTGAGTCCCATGTGCCTCTCCCGCAGGCCAACGCAGACCCGTCAGTGATAAACTGTCTGCACACCCTTTCCCGACGCATTGCCACCGTGCTACAGCACGAGGAACGCCGCTGCCAGTACCTCACGAGGGAGGCCAAGCTGATCCTGGCGCTGCAGGACGAGGTGTCCGCGGTGGCGGACGGTGAGTGTGGCAGAGTGTCTCCTACTCCACACAGCATGGCAGGGACCTTTCGAGGCAGGGACCCCGGTCCAGGTTTGTACATGCAGAAACGCAGGCGCCAAGAGGTTATGGGATGTCTCGTGGTCTTCCCCGGGTGCACGGGAGGACACCCCAGGGGACACAGCTGGAGAGCAGCTCTGAACCGATGCCGTGACCGCACCCCACCTCCCAGCTACATTGCCCACCCAGCCCTGCTCCCGCCGGCTGTGCTTTCCTGTGGCGGGAGGTCATGTGGAGGGGCCAGTGGAACATGGAGCTGGGAAGGTGGGCACTTTCCAGGTCTTGGCTTTCACGTGAATTGAAGGAGGACCTAACTGAGTTATCAGCTGACCAATTGTTAAAGACACTGTTTGTCAGTAGATCGCTGTGGATTTTGGTGTTCCATAAGCACTTCTAAGCACAGAGAAGCGCCAGCCTGTGGCACACCCCAGCTCCATCTCAGCCAGCACCCCTGTAACAAGAGAGAAAACCAGAAACGTCTGCAGGTGAATCCAGCCTAACTTTAGCAACAAGGAAAGGTAGTGATCAGCGTACATAAACTGTTCCACTCAGGTGCATTTTCAGTGAAAACTTGCTTTTTATGTTTGACAGCTGTCAAAATGTATAAGTACGTTTTGGCCTGTTATGTATTGATTAGTAACAATGCAGAAGTTTAGTTTATTTTTTTTTTATTTTTTATTTTTTTTAAAGATTTTATTTATTTATTTGACAGAGAGACAGATGCGAGAGAGGGAACACAAGCAGGGGGAGTGGGAGAGGAAGAAGCAGGCTCACAGCGGAGGAGCCTGATGTGGGGCTCGATCCCATAACGCCGGGATCATGCCCTGAGCCGAAGGCAGACGCTTAAACGCTGTGCCACCCAGGCGCCCCAGAAGTTTAGTTTAAAAAAAATTCTCTCTAGAGTCTGTGACTTTATCACAGAATTTTTTTTTTTTTTAAGATTTCGTGTATTAGAGAGAGGGAGCGTGAGTGCACACAAGCAGGGGGAGCGGCAGGCAGAGGGGAGAGGAGAAGCAGACTCCCCGCCGAGCAGGGAGCCCGATGTGGGACTTGATCCCAGGACCCTGAGATCATGACCCGAGCCAAAGGCAGACCCTTCACCGACTGAGCCCCCCAGGCGCCCCTATCACAGGAAATGTTTCAGAATTCAATTTAACTACATACGTTAAGACATTAATGAGAAAGGATTGATGAAAGACGTTTGATCATAAGAGTAGATTGGATTGGTATGAGAGGGTGGGGTGAGGCAGGAAGCATCTGCTCACCAAGAAGAAGGTATCTCTGGGGGTCTGTGCTCCGGGGCCACCAGGGAACTGGCTTCAGGGTCAGATGTGCCATGTAGAGACAGTTGAACAAATCAGCCGAAATTCCATCTTAATTCAACTGGTTGCACAGATTTCATAAGATGCAGTGGGGAACGACCTGATGTTTGGCTCAGAATGATTTAAAATTTATTTTCAGTTAAACTTGCTTTTTTTAAAGATTTATTTATTTTAGAGAGAGCGTGTGAGTGCTGGATGGGGTGTGGAGGGGCGGAGGGGGAGAGAGCATCTCGAGCAGACTCCCTGATGAGTGTGGAGCTCGATGCGGGGCTCGATCTCACGACCCCAAGATCATGATCTGAGCCAAAACCAAGAGTCAGACTTTCAACCTACAGCCACCCAGGCGCCCCAGTTAAACTTGTTTTTAAAGGTGTTTTCCATTGTAGCCTTTGCGTATTTCCTTGCTTTGGAGGCTCTAAATTTGCTGTGTTCCGATTCTTGCAGCAAATGATGGTCCTCAGTCCCCATTTCATCACATTCTGCCCAAGTGCAAGCTGGCCAGGGACCTCAAGGAAGCTTACGACAGGTAAGACAGGTGGGTGGTATGCTTGGTGCACCTGCCTGTGGGCCTTGTTGCCTGTTCTCCCGTTGTGCCACTGAGATGGGGGTGGGAGAGGACTGGGAGTGCCAGCCCTTGTGCTGGGACAGCCCCTCCCTGAACCGGACCTGAACCGGACCTGAACCGGGCCTCTCATGTGTGAGAGCCCGAGATTCCTTTGAGTCTTGAGATACGAGGTCAGCACGACATGCTGCCAGGTTCCTGGTCTGCCTCCTAACATGGGTGTCACTGGCATCACTTCACTGAGGAGGGAACTGAGGCTCAAAGGGTGCCCCGCACTCTGTGGGATGTGGGGCTTGGGGCCTGAGTGTAGGAAGGCAGCAGGCATTGCGGACACAGCAGAGCCTTACAGTTGTTCCAGTTCCAGTTATATTGCTGTTCCCAGCTTCTGTGGAGAAGCAAAGAACGTCTGTTCTTTTTAAGGAGTGTCCACCACTCCCTGACCCTGGGTCTGCAGTGTGGGTGGGAGGTGGAAGGGAGGCTTGGGCGGGTGCCCAAGTGACAGTTCCCCTGAAAGCTGTGCCTTTCCGCCCTGCTCCGGGGCCGTTGGTGCATGCGGGGCCATCACCCAGGGCTGAGGAGACCGCACGGCGTGGGCATGCTGCACAGACAGCACAGAGGTGCAGGCTTCTCTGGGCCTCGTCCTCGCACACGGCCCAGTGCCCTCCCCTGGCCTTTCAGGGCTTCACTCCATCGGTAGACTCCACGCTACCCACTGGAGGTGGGCTGGACCTAAGAGCTGTGGCTGCCGATACCACGTGTCATCCAACCCAGGAAAGGGTGGCTTGTCTAGGATCCTCTTTTTTTTTTAAAGGTTTTATTTATTTGACAGAGAGAGAGCAAGCATGACCAGGCGAGCAGCAGGCAGAGGGAGAAGCTGACTCCCTGCTGAGCAGGGAGCCCCATGCAGGACTCGATCCCAGGACCCTGGGATCATGACCTGAGCCAAAGGCAGGCGCTTAAGGACTGAGCCACCCAGGCGCCCTTAGGATCCTGTTTTGGTGTTGGCAGTTTTCCTGATCTCACCATCAGTACATGTTTGTTATCGATATTTAGGAATTCTAGAAAGCATAGAGAAAGCAAAGCCCATCTATGGTCCCATACGCAATGATTATTGTTAAGAGCATTTTGGAAACTTTCATTCTCTTTGCTGTTTTAACTGAAGCTTTTGAAAAGGCCACGTATCCATCAAGTTTGAAAGTCCAAGTCTTGGCATCTTTCCTGCTGTACCACCCACCACCAGGCTCCCATCCCAGTGACAGGTGCATCTCAGCAGGCCTCCACGTGTCATGCGTCCTCCCGCACAGACGGGCTGGAGGCACACACAGGTGAACGCTGACCACCCTTGTCCCCTTACAGTGCGTGTGCTGACTGTCCCCAGCCTTCTTAGTCTGGCAGTGTAGCTTAGGCCCTGTCTATACTGGTAAATAAGGACTTTTTCTTGTGTTGCCTAGTTAGCCAGCCCCTGTCTTGGGCATTGAGTTGGCCACAGCCTCTGGTGCTGTAAGACCTGTGCTTGGCTCTGCGCGTGTGGTGCCGTGCGTGTGTGCCTGTTTTTTTATCAGATGAATTCCCGACAGTGGAATTGCCAGGCCGGATTGGTAAAATGCCCTTGTAATACGGTGCACGTGCCTGTGGGGCTTGTGCCACAGGCTGCACCCCCGCTAGCAACAAAGGAGACACCTCTTCCTCTGGCGGGGCCGGCACAGGGTCTCGGCGAGCCATGGGTCTTAGCCGCGGTGTCTCCACAGCTGTGTCGGGATGCCGCTGTGCGCATCCCCCTTTCCTGTCTGAGCTCTCCTCAGACCCCTGTCCGTCTCTCTGTTGGGAGGAAAGGTGCCTTTGTACAGGAAGCAGAGCTGTCCTCTGTGACAGAAGTTGCAGCTCGTGTTCCTTTGTCCTGACCTCGCTGACTGCTGGGTGTTAGGGCACGGAACTCGCGTCCTGTAGTCCCTGCATCTCTTTCTCCCGTGACATCGCTCCTGACGTCCTGACCGCGTTGAAGTCACTGCAGTCAGAGAAGTGCTGCCCTTTGATCTTGGGTTGGCTGGTGTTGGAAATGGCTTCCTGGGAAAATGTTGCCTTGTTCTGAATGGTACTCAGCCTGCCTCCGCTACGGTCAGACCGCAAGCAAAATTCAGGCTAACCTGGAGATGAACACCAAACCAGAACCAGACTTGCTATGTCTAAAGAAAGAATGGACCGTGGTTTCTTATGTGTGAACTGCATGTTGGAGGCAGTAAAGTCTTGAGTGGTTGACCTGCCTGCAGTGCTCAGAACTTGGGGCAGCCCAGCGCCCCCCAGTGGGCGTTAGTTTAAAGGAGGACAGGAATCAGCATTTTGGAAGAAAGGGCTCCCAGGCTTCATTGTTCAGCACTTGCCTCTTCCCTTTAGCCCAGGCTTCCTGGTCAGTTAGTGTTCAGGATCCCATTTCCCCCGGGTAAACTCCCCATCTACCCTTTCCTGTTCCCAGACCCCTCCCTTCCCAGTCTTGGGTCCTGGGACCCATGTCACGTAAGCCAGCAGCAGTGCTACTCTGGTGGGAGTCCCAGGGGCAGTGCGGTCCTCCCCTGCACCCTGTCCCAGCCTGCCGATAGCAGTGGCTCTGTGATTGCCCAGGAGCCCCCGGCCTGCGGCCTTCCCTTTGCCTTGAGGTCTGGCCTGGCCTGCTGCTGCAGGGTGGACTTACCTTGTAGCTAAGGAAGGGAGACTTGAGTTTACATGACGGATGCAGTAGCATGGAACACAGAGCCTTCTCCCTTTGGCAGCTTTCCAGCAGATCCTGGGAGGGTTTTCTCTGAGCAGAAGTGAGAGACTGGAAGCTGTGAGATATGGAGATTGGAGATCGGGGTGAGACTTCTTAAAGGAGTTGTTCTGGATTTGCTGTTTTAATTAAAATCTGTGGTTGTGGTGTGGCCTCATGCCCCAGGACCTCAGTGTCTGTGAATATAGGGTGGCCGCATGAATCGCTTGGGAGCGTACCCTGACTGTTGCATCGTCTCTGTCTCCCCTCGGAGCTCGGTGACCTCAGTGACAGTGCCCCACTGATTTGTGTGACTGTCAGGTTGTGCTCCCATGAAGTCAGGAAATGTCCCTTCACTTTCTGTAACACAGACGTTGTGGTTGACCTGTGGGGAAGCACAGCTTGCCCACTGGGGCTTGAGGGAATGAGTAAACAGCAGTCATGTTGTGGAGTCCATGGTTTGACCAAGTGTTTGCTGAATGGTTTTCAGAGGTAAAGGGGCCTGTGCTGGGGCCGGGAGGCTCCGAGCTCGGGGGAGCTGCCCAGGGTCTGGCCGGGCAGGTGGCATTGGGAACTGCGTGCTTGCTCATTGCCACCTCACACCGCTGCCTGTTCAGAGCAGAGGTGCGCCCACAGACACCTCTGCTAATATCCTGGGAGTTTTCGTCCCTTTTTCCATAAAATGCGCTTCTGTAAACCTTTCGTGTGAAATTTCAAGACGGGCCTTTTGGAGCCCAGTCGGACCTCTCGAATTGTGTGCAGCGTCCCACTCTCTGTAGTAGGAAGCCTGGCTGTGTGTGGGACCAGAGCCAGTAGGTGCTGGGCTGGCAGGAAGAAAGGTGCCGGGACACCAAAGAAGGGTTCAGCTCTTGGCTGAAGGGTTAGGAGCTGAAGCTCTTTCTCAGGTGGTGAGATGAGAGGGCGGTAGGATTAGCTGGTACACACCGCATTCCATCTGGGATGGGAAAGATAAGGGCATGTCTCAAAGGCCAGCATGTTGCCTCTTGCACAGTCATCGCCTTAGGACTCAGGGCATCTATCTGGTGCAGCAGATGGGGCTGGGCGCCCTGTGTGGCCCAGAGCTGTGTGACAGGCTGGATAAGCCTCACGTGGGGGCAGTGCTTTTCGTGCAGTGTTTCCAGACCAAACATCCCTGCCTGGCAGACAGAAGTGCAGACGTAGCAGGAACATTTAGGCCCCAAACCCCTGCTCTACTAAAGAGTCTTGTGGTAAAAGTGCACTTTGCGTAGCATAGGGAATATACTGGGTAATAGTGCAGTAATTTTATTTGGTGACAGATGGCGGCTGCACTTGTGGGGGTGCGCACCGAGTGATGGAGAGGACTGTCGCACGCCCGCACCGGATACAGACTATGTCAGCTACGCTGCAATGATAATAAATACAAACATGAAATGTAGCCTCAGAGAGGCTTTCAGAGGGAAGCCTCTGAAGCGTTAGGAAGGAACCAAACAGAGACAAAGCTTTTTTCCCTTCGTCTTGACAGACGTCAGTGTGGCTCCTGGCTCACCTCTTGCTGCAGGCAGACTTACGGGCTTTCCGAGGGCGCCGTGTGGGTGGCCGTAGTCCACACAGTCTCCACACTGACTCTCGTGCGAGGTACTCCATGGGTGGACGTGGCCAGTGGGTGAGCAGATGCCTGGAAAAGTGGAGTAAGATCCACGTGAAAACCAGGGAACCAATGTGGGAGCATCTCTCCCACTCTGAAAAGACCTCACGCCCGTGTGTGCATGCACATGGCATTGCTGAGCTCCTGGGGGAGCACAGACAGCTCCAAGTGAAACAGTAGGAGTCTCCCTGTTTAGTCTGATTTTCCGGTGTTCCAGCTGCCACTTTGAGCCATATCCTGAGGACAACAGCTTAGAAGCAGACCTTTCTTTTCAGTCCACCAGCCTTTCTGTCCAGGTATATAGTGAAATAGAGGAGGGAGGGGCCTGCCCATGTTAGCTTTGTCAAGTTCACTCTCCCTGCAGCCCTGCTTTTCCTCATTCTTCTCTTCCTTTTGTACATGGATGCTGACAGTCTGAGACACTAGGCAGCTCTCAAGTGGTGTGACCTTGGATTTTGTAAGAGGCTGTTTCTCAGGGTTTGATGGGAGCTGTCCACCTGCAAAGACCCTTGCCCAAAGCTTGGTGAGGCTCTGGGAACCTCCGTCCGCTCCATTTACTTACTTAGCAGTCCGTTCTCTGGATCTCTTCCCTAGATCATGACACTCACCAGACCCACTCATGGGTTTCACCCTGAGGGACTGTGGCATCAGCAGTGACCAAACCTTTGCATTCCAGACTCAGCCACAGCTTGCAGCCCCCACCCTTGCAGCCATGGGTGCTCGGACCCTCCCTTTGGGGACTGCTCGGTGGCACAGATATCCTGGGAGTGCGGCATGGGTTTTCCTGATGCCTCCAGGCAGGCCAGGCAGATGGTGTTTGGGAGTTGTGGGCCAGTTGGCAGTGAGCAGATAGTTGTGTTGGCAGGAATCCTAGGGGGTCGTTGAGGTCACAGTGCTCTGTGTTCTTCCCACTGTTTTTTTCTCCTCATTACGCATTCCCTGCCTGAGAAAACTGCTGCCCACAGGTCCTGCCGGCTCTTTGGGTGGACCTGTGGAGAAGCCTGTGGTAGTTGGTCTGCTGCTTGAGGCTTCAGGGAAGAGATGGTAAGATCAGCCTGTGGCTGTGGGCAGTGTGGGCCATAGTGCTGCCTGCCAGCACCGGGCCTCTGTGTGCCCCCGAGGGAGGTCTGAGACAGGCCTCCTGAGCCATGGCCCGCCCCCCACTCTGCCGGATATGGGTGTCTTGGCCTCTCCGGCCACTTGGGAATTGCAGAGTGGGGTTGGAATGTGATGGGAGGACCTGGGCCCGGCCCGGCCTTGACAGTGGGCACACGTTCCCCTCTTGTCCACCTGCCAGGGGTGTGGTGAGGACCAGCCATGGGGGCTTTGCCCAAGTAGCCACTTCTGCATGCCCCATACCAAGTGCTGTTGGCCCTTAGCACAGGAGCTGTGAGCTAGGCTTTGGGTGCTGTCAGGCTGGCTTCTCCTTGGAGCGTTTCAGAAGCGCCTGCTGGGAACAGCTCCTTTGTGTGTGGCTCTCCGCTGCGGGGCATCTGGGGCCACTGCCTAATGTGGAGCTCCCCCGGAACCTGTTCTGTGGCCCGGGCTTCCTGAGACATAGTCCACCCGGAGTCGGCAGCATGCTCCTGGGGCCCCTTTCCTTCCTGTGTTGATGGGATGGTTCTCATTGCTCCCCAGGTGCCCGACACTTGACCAGCTGTGTGGGGAGCAGTTAATGAACCCCAAGCCCGCAGCTGGTGCCTGAATTCTGGTCAGGGAAACGGCATCAGCCAGCAGACGAGTAGGTGTATCCCGTGGTCAAGTGCCCAGACGCACGTGACCACACAGCAGTCAGATTGCCTGTGAGGCTGGGGCCAGGGCTTGCCTCACAACCTCACAGAAAAGGGGGGGGGCTTGAATTGAGACCTGAAACGAGGAAGGAACCCAGGGCACCTGGATGGAGCACTAGAGGCCGAGAAGAGCAGAGCGGCCAGTACAGGTGGACCCAAACGGCCTGGGGTAGGAGACAAAGTCAGAGAAAAGTGGGCAGGTCATGTGGGGCTCCCGGCATTTGGGGGCCTTGGCTGTCAGAGTAGGGAGGATGGACAGGGGGCTGATGCTGAGAAGGTCTGGACTTTGTAACTCCCTGTAGGTAGAGAGACAGGATTGGCAGATGGTCAAGGTGGGATGTGGGAGAAAGAAGGATTCAGGGACAGGGTGGCCATATGTGGCCTGACCAATGTTTAGCCCTGAAAGAACCAAATTGCCATCACCAAGGAGCTGGGGAGTGAGAGGTTTGCAGCTGAGGCTGGCTTGGATGGTTGCTGTGGTACAGCTTGGGCACTGCTCACATCTGTAGGGAGGTGGGTGCCATGTGCCCCTCCCTGAAAGCACGTTGTGGGGGTCTCGGCACCCCCCCCACCTTTCCCCTCCTGCTCACCTCCCCTTTTTGGAGACAGGCCCTGTCCTGCTTGGCTGCCCTCCTGTGATGGGGCCTTCGTGGGATGTGCAAAGGGCCTGGCTCTCACTGCGGTGCCGAGGAGGCCTTAGTGTAGCCTCTGACAGACATAGAAGAGGCTTCTCTCAAGTCCTGGCACTCTGGTTGGACTACAGATTCCAGGGCTACCCAGAGATACATTTGTGTGTGTTCTTCTCTTAAAGGCGGTGAGATCTGGAAGATGCTGTCTTGCCCCAGGGTTTCACGTGCAGTTTGCTCCGAGCATCAGGGGCAGTATGCCGGGGTTTTGTGTCACCCGTGTGTGTGGTTAGAAGTGACTTGGGTTAGCGATGGCTGCTGACAGGCTGGGGCCCACTCTCTGCAGCCTGTGTACGTCTGGCGTGGTGCGTCTCCACATCAACAGCTGGCTGGAGGTGAGCTTCTGCCTGCCCCATAAGATCCACTACGCCGCGGCCAGCCTCATCCCCCCCGAGGCCATCGAGCGGAGCCTGAAAGCCATCCGGTGAGTGCCAGCCCATGCATGCTGCCTGCGGCCCTTCTCTCTGGCTTCTGCCTGACGTGTTACCAGTTACTCCCTTCGAGAGTTCTCTTTCTTCCTGCCACAGGCTCTGGCAGGTAAGGCTCTACTGTTCATAGAAGTAAAAATGCATATTTTGGGGTCTGGTTCTTGTCCAGAATGCCCAACCGCGAGTTTCCTCTAGGCCCTCTCGGCACTGCCTGGGTGATGAGGCTCTGTGCTCGAGGGCCCTCTCCTCAGGCCTGGGCAGGGTCTGAGCACCCTGGCGAGAAGCCACGCTGTGGGCGGAATGTCGTCTTCCCAGTGTTGCTCACCGGACCTCCTGCATTTGAATCAGAACTTGTGGGAACTCAGTTTCTTAATTTAACGGGTTTCCTGCAAGGAAAGAGCTAAGCTCAGTTTTCGCAACCCCCCCCCCATTAAAGTCCCCTGTTTCCTTAGATATTTTTTAACTGAAAAAAGAAATCTGGGCACATTATGGAAAATTGGGAGATGAGAGAAAGCAGGGCACACATAACCCTCTCTCCCTTGCCCTGTCTGTGCGCTAAGTCCCTGTCCTTCCTCCTGGACTTCCTCGCTAAGTATATTTTTATGTAGTTCTGTTCATAGCCTGTGGCGGGGATTTTGCTTTTCCATATTTGGGACTCTTTCCTTGGGAAAGATTAATGTATTTTTTCAGTCAACAAATGTTTGCTGGGCAGTCCCAGAGGTGGGAGATGGCGTTGGGTCGTCGGGCCTTCTTCAGATTTGTTCCACTTGGTTTTTTCTGAGGGCTATTGTAATCCTGTGGCTTTTTAAAGGCCCCAGGACACACTGCTGCCCTCCCGTCTAAGCCTTCCAGTGGCCTCTTCTCTCGGGTTCAGTATCTGTGTGCTCCAGGTACGTGCCTGGTTAGGGGGCCTGTAGCCCGCACGTCCCACTGACCCTGTGACTCCGCTCTGCAGCCCGTACCACGCTCTGCTGCTGCTCAGTGATGAGAAGTCCCTGCTGGGTGAGCTCCCACTGGACTGCTCCCCGGCCCTGGTGCGCGTGATCAAGACCACATCCGCCGTGAGGAACCTGCAGCAGCTGGCCCAGGATGCAGACCTGGCCTTGCTGCAGGTACCCTGGGGGCTGCAGACACACCCTAAACGGGGGACAACCGGTGGGGGAGGGGTGGGCACATCAGAGAAGCTGGTCCCTGGGAGGAGGTGGGAGGTCGAGCGTCAGGAAAGCAGGATTCCTGTGTGCCGTGTCCCCAGGACCTGGCAGTCTAGCTGAGAGCCACTGCATGGCCTGTGGTGGTGGGTTGGGTAGTTGCTGGGTTCGCTCCAAGTGCTGGAATCTGAGTCAGGTCTGGCTTCAGGGCTGGCTTTGTGAATTGGCCCTGGGACTGATGTTGTCTTCTGTGTCCGGGAGTCGTGAGGCATGAGGCCCTCCAGGTGCTGGGTGACGGGGCTGTGGAGGATGGGGTGCCAGGGCTGGGGGCTTGCAGGGTTGAACCAGGGGCCCGCAGGGGGTTACTGTGTGGGAAACCAGTTCCACATTTCTACTTTGCCAGTGTGGGAGGTGAGGGCCCACCTGTGTGCAGAACCAGGACCTATCCTGGTGGCCTTGACCACCCCCCTTGTATGTGCATTCAGGCCTGTGTTCTGTGTGAGGTCCCACCGTCTTGCTGAGCCATATGCTTGTGGGCTGCAATTTTTTGTTTTTGTTTTTTTAAGATTTATCTATTTATTAGAGAGAGAGTGTGTGCCTGAGCACGTGCGAGCTGGGGGAGAGGCAGAGGCAGAGAGAGAGGCAGAGAATCCCTAGCAGACCCACAGCTGAGCAGGGAGCCCAATTCAGGGATCGATCTCATGATCCCGAGATCACGACCTGAACTGAAAACAAGAGCCGGATGCCCAACCGACTGAGCCATCCAGGCACCCCTACAGTTTCAGATTGAATGGAGGACCCCTCAGTCCTGGCTGTGATCTGGTTGGAGCCTGGGTTGGGGCCAAGGAGTGAGGAGAAGCACAGGAAGAAGTTGAAGGTCCCAAGGCAGTTGTGCCTTCCAAGTGACGGCTGAGGGCTGGACCCGGGTCTGGTCACAGTGAGCACTGTGTGGCCACCAGGGGGCAGCAGGACCTGGCCCGGTAGCGGTGGCTCTCTGAGGCTGAGGAAGAGGAGCCCAGGTGTGAGGCAGGCCTGCCTGCCCCCCTGCCCACCCCCACCCCCCAGGAGGCACGCCTTTGGCCTTTGGTCTTTAGCATGTTGGGGGAGCTTAACTCTCAGGCCTGTGTTTCCCAAAGCAGCATTTTCTGATTCTGTCGTCCAGAGTGAGTCCTTCCCTCGTCTGTACCCTGTGACCTTTATCCATCCCCTGTGAGATTATTTATTGGATTCTGCTGTCGTGCATTGTCCTACGGGCTCCTGGACTGGATGGGACCCAGTGAGGACCACGTCCTGCTCACCTTTGTAGCATCCACAAGACAGAACCTTAAATGTGCTGGTTCTTCCGTACACACCGCAGAGTTTGTGTTCTGACCGACTAAGCCTTCAAAGCTTTCAAGTTTCTCGGTCTCTGGACAAAGACGAAGCTTTGGTGATGTCCCCTTCACTTCCCTGACCTAGCCTTGCCATGGGGAGACTGTTTTTTCCTTCTGTAATCCTCCCCACTGAGCCCTCTTCAAATCAGGGTTTCCTGCTGGGGCGGTAGTCAGCCTCCCCGGCCTCTGCACTTGCTGCCACCTGTGGCAGTTGGCCCCAAGGGGGCTCCGAGGACAGCAGAGCCGGCTGAGCCCGTTGGAGCCCCAAGCACGGATGGGCCCACTAGGGAGAAATTGTTCTCAGGGCTCCTGGCTGGCTCGGTCGGCAGAGCGTGTGACTCTTGATCTTGGGGCCGTGAGTTTGAGCCCCACGTTGGGTGTAGAGATTGCTTAAGAAAAAATAAAATCTTAAATAATTCATGTTTCATCATAGGCAAAGTCAGTATCTTGGGCTTTTCTGTTTAATTTTAATTCTAGCATCATTAGCATACAGTGTTGTCTTAGTTCCAGGTGGATAGTACAGTGAGTGCAGCTCCGTATGTTACTCACTGCTCCCCAAGATAGGTGCACTCTGAATCCCCTTCACCTCTTTTACCCACCCTCCCGCCCACCTCCCCGCTTTTGACTTTTTTGTCGTGATAAAGTTAATATGTTCTTATAAAAATTCAAATATCACACAAATTACGGGCACAGAGAATCCCTGCAATCCTGTATCACAGCGATAACCACTGTAGATTCCTCTAGACTTTTTGTATGTGTCAGTTATTAACACATTATCTTTGAGTCACAAAATTAGGATCACACTCTCCATTCCTTGTGATTGGCTCCCCACACACCTTCACATCCTACTCCCCGGGTCCTGTGAGCACAGCCTCATGTGGGACTTTGCAGGTGTGATGAAGGGTTCTGAGGTGGGCAGTGACCCTGGATGGTCCGGGTGGGCCAGGTGTCACCACAGGGCCCTTGTGAGAGATGGGCAGGGGGTGTGACCATGGAGGCAGGGATCGGAGGGATGTGGCCACGCGCCAAGGAAGGTCGCTGCTAGAGGAGGTAGGGTGGCTGTTCCCCCGGAGTCTCTGGAGAACGTGTCCCTGCCGGGAGCTGGACTTCAGCCTGAGCTATGAGTTCAGACCTCTGGTCTCCAGAATGGCACTCTGGCTGCAGGGAGAGGTGGGAGGTAGACACCACAGGTGAGGGCGACGGCAGAGGGAGGAAAGTGGGCATATCGATGCTTTGGAGCGGGTGTCAGCGGGACTTGGGATGAGAGAGAAGAGCGGCAGTGAAGGGCTGAAGTTCTGCCGTGTTGGCACTAGTGGTCCTGTTCCAAGGCGAGGTGGGAGTGCGCTCCGCAGTGTCCGGGCCTCGTGTGTGGGGTGGGGTGACCCCCCTCGGGGGCACTCAGTGATGGCACAGTGCGCCTGGGCGATGCAGAGCCAGGAATGTCTGCCGCCTTGCCCTGAGGTGCTGCAGTGCTGTATTCTCAGACCTGGGCTCCCGTCTTGAGGTTGGAAGGAATTTCTGGCATCCTAGTCTGTCTGTGGCCCATCCTGTCTGAGAGTCCAGGGCAGCCGGGCAGTGGGATGTGGTCTAGGGATGCTGGGACACACAGGGACGAGTGCAGGAGGGGCAGGACAGGTTCCGGGACCCTACGTCCATTGCCACGTGGAAACCCATCCCCGTGCTGGGCACCTCAGATGTCCCCATGCTCATAAGACCTTTCCTCAGTGCCGGCCTGGACAGGGTCCTATGGAAAGTTACCGTCCCAGACCACAGCAGGAACCGGGGATAAAATGGGTTATTGTGTGTGTGCTGTGACGAACGCCCAGGTAAGGGCTGGAGAGTCAGGCAGTACCCTCCCAGCTCCCACCGCCTGCAGGTTTTCCAGCTCGCGGCCCACCTGGTATACTGGGGCAAGGCCATCATCATCTACCCACTGTGTGAGAACAACGTCTACATGCTTTCTCCTAACGCCAGCGTGTGTCTGTGAGTACCTCCGGCTGCCAGAGCCCAGGATGGTGCTCCCCTGCTCAGCCGGGCCTCCGCTTGGGCTTGGTTGCTGGCCTCTGCTGCGTCCGGCTTCTAATTCTGGCCTGGTCCGGTGCCACGTGGCCCTGCCCCGGGCCTGTGCTTCTGGCGTTCAAAGCCCCCATGCAGGCCCCTGCCTGCAGGCCAGTGGGCTGTGGGTGGGGTGCTTGGTGGGGGTTGGGAGGCTTCATCTTGACTTGAGGGCTCAGAGGGGCTTTGGCTTGTGCCCATGGCTCCTGCTGCCCCTCGAGGGAAGGCATCTGGGTTCTGTCCTCATGGCACCCATCCTGGGCCACCTGCTGTGCCGCGCCTCCCTGCTGTCCACCCTGGGCTCGTGGCCGGGACACACGTGTCATGAAACAGGAGAGGCCTGCTGAGTTCATGGGCGTGCTCGCCTCCCCTCTCTCCAGGTACTCCCCGCTGGCCGAACGGTTCTCCCGTCAGTTTCCGGCTCACGACCTGCCCTCTGTCCTTGCTAAGTTCTCCTTGCCTGTCTCCTTGTCAGAGTTCAGGAACCCTCTCGCCCCCCCTGTGCAGGAGGTAAGTCGCAGGAGTCCACGGAGTCCAGGAACTACCCACCCAGTGTCAGTTCCTCATCCCAGGGCCCCCAGTGCTGCTGCACCCTTAGCCTGGGTTTTGGGGAGGAGGGGGCTTGGTAGTGTAGGTGGTACATGTCGTGCCAGGGTGACCAAAAGCTGGCTCCCCGGCCAGGCCACCTACAGACACTTGGGCCAAGTCCCACGTCCACCCACCCTGGCTGCCGTGAGTGGTTCTTGGGGTTGGAACCGAGTTAAGAGGCCCAGGTGGCAGGACAGTGGTAACCTTTCCTGGGGGGATGCAGACTCAGCTTTATTTTCAATGAACTTGGGCCCTGGCTTCCTGCTCTCTTCCCCTCCATGGTCCAGGTGGCCACAAGGTATGTGGGTCCAAGTCCTGGGTTCACTGGTCCCGAGGATCTCCTCATCCAAGAGGATCTGGAGAGGACAGGCCTGGGACAGGCTCCGTTGGGCCTGGGTCCAGGCAAGGGACAGGTGGGGTTGCTGGGGGTGGCAAGGGCTCATCCAGGAAGGTATGAAGCATATGGAATGAACTGGTGAGTTCTGGGTCAGGTGCGGCCTGGACCCCAGAATGAGCCTCTGGCTCCCTCCCCTGTGCTGCACAGAGTCAGGATGGGCCAGCGGTTGGGACACACAGGGACGAGTGCTGGGGCTGAGTGTTCTCAAGGCTTTGTCTTCAGAAGGAAAGTATTTTTTTTTAGTAAGTGCAAGATCTGTTAGGCAAACCAGTCCTTAAAAGCAAACCCTTTCCCTTCTCAAGTTGTGAATGAGGAGGAGATCCTGGTTCTTGAGTTCATTCGGATGCTGAGTGTGACAGAGTTCTAAAGGCCGTCTTTCATGGGGCCTTCGGTTTCCAGGAACTGTGCCAGGCCGTGCCAGCTCAGTGAAAGCCACACTTTACATCTGTGCCCCCACTTCCCGCAGCAGAAGCTTCCTAATGGTCTGGATGGCGGGTGGATTTTCCAGGCCATGCCGGCGGTGGGGGCGGGGGGGGGGCTGCCTTGTGCTGGTCAAGGGGCTCACATGGAGCTGGGTTCGGTTCTGCGCAGTCCCAGGGTGAGGCGTCTGCTCGTCACGCCTCCTGCTTCAGGGCCTGGAGTGTGCTCTCGAGTGCTTATGAAGCCTCTTTGTTTTATTTTTTAATTTAAATTATCTTACAGTCCTGTTCCATTTTATTTGGTTTGACCAGGTCCTCACATGCCCATGGTACATCCCTATTTCCATGCCTGGTCAGCCGTCCCTTCCCAGGAGGGGACTCCCAAAGCTGAGCAGGCAGGTGTGACCTTCCTGCTCGCCTGTGCTCCAGCTGGGCCTGCACAGGGCTCGCCACCGGCCCTGGTCAGGTGCCCGCCCCGTGACAGAGGGTGGAATGCACGTGCTAGACCACACATCTCCTCAGGGCTCCCTGTCCTTGGGCTCAGGCTCAGGGCTTTCTGCGCTCAGGGCAGCTGCTTGCAGCCTCTTTGCGAACAGTGTCCAGGTCACTGTGGAGAGGTCCCCACAGGCCCAGCTCTGTGTGGTGGGGGTCAGAGCGACAGGGCCGAGTGGGTGGAGGGAGATGGGGCAGAGCAGGGGCCTCCGTGTCATCGGCCCGGCTCCTCAGCTCTGGGCACAGAAGGCCACACACGGGCAGCCCGTTTGTGGGGTGGGAGCAGGTGCCCTTGCGGCCTTCCCCGGAGCAAGGGGTTGGTCTTGCAGACCGGCCGGCAGCTGAGAGGCCCTTTTCCGAGGTGGGGAGCCTTGTGCCTTGAGCCTTGTGGAGCTCATGGACCCCTCACCTTTGGGATGACTCCTGGGGGTCGTGTCTCATGTCGTGGCCCCTGGACCCTCCCTGGCAGGGAGCAGGGCAGTGGGAGGGGCCGGCCTCCCTCCCCTGCCCCGGGCCTCCTGCTGCCTCTCCTGCAGACGCAGCTTGTCCAGATGGTGGTGTGGATGCTGCAGCACAGGCTCCTCGTCCAGCTGCACACCTACGTGTGCCTGATGGCCTCGCCCAGGGAGGACGAGCCCCACCCTCGAGACGACGATGTCCCCTTCACCGCCAGGGTCAGCGGCCGCAGCCTCAGCACGCCCAACGCTCTCAGCTTTGGTTCCCCAAGTAGGAGCCCCCTGCCCAGGGCCTCTGTCTGCCGGGTGGGGGTAGGGTTAGGGAGGGCACCTGGGAGTGGCAGCCAGGATCCCAACGTGGGCAGTGCTGGGAGTGACCCAGGCACCTTCACGTGGCCATCCGTGCACACACACGCCCGCCCCTTATGTGGGCGGTTGGGTCCTCGCACAGGCAGCCACTGTCCCCTGCTGAGCAGCTCTCCCTTGAAGGAGGGCGGGAGACCCCTTTCCCTCACCTGCCTGCACGTCTCTGGCTCTGAGGCTGTGCCTCTGGGCTCCTGAGCAGGGGCTTGCCCGAGTCCGGGACCGCCTGCGATCAGATTTCACACCATTGCTGGGAGGACGTTTGAGTCCGCTGTGCCGGGGCCTCTGACGAGGCACTGACTCTCACAGTCGCTTCTCAGAAGAGCCATTGTGGCCACTGCCTGTGCCCAAAGGATGCAGCCCATTGCCAAGCCCCGGGTCCCCCAGGCTTCCCCAGGCTGGGGGGAGACAAAGGGCTGGAAGGCTCCCTAGACTGAGGCCTGACCTTGATCTTCAAGTTCAGTGCAAGGACCCAGCCTTGCTCAGGGCCCGTCCATGTCCATCTTGGGTGCAAGGGGTCGGATGGGCGGGCCTCCCTTGAGGTGTGGCAGAGAATTCCTGGTGGAGACAGATGGCACAGCGGGTGCACCACGGGTGTGTGGGGGGCCGGCTGCTCCCTGACCCACGCCCACCCACAGCCAGCAGTGACGACATGACCCTCACTAGCCCCAGCATGGACAACTCGAGTGCAGAGCTTCTCCCCAGTGGGGACTCACCGCTGAACAAGAGGATGACCGAGAACCTGCTGGCCAGCCTGTCTGAGCACGAGCGGGCTGCCATCCTCAGCGTGCCTGCCGCCCAGAACCCCGAGGACCTCCGCATGTTTGCCAGGTGGGGCAGGGTGACCTGCGGGGCTGGGCCAGTTCTGGGGTCAAACGGAAAGTGGATGGGGACTGACCCAGCACAACCCCAACTTACATCCACTGGTGACAAACGGCAGTTGCTGGTTGCAGTGGCGTCTCAAGCACTCACGTGTCCCTACCTGGCACCTGTGTGTGCTCGCTGTGGGGAGCACGGTCTGTCGCTGAGACACCAGGCCTGGTGCCCCTGCCAGGTGGGAGTCCCTGCGAGACCTCCTGGGTGACCCTTGTTACTCTGGAAGCTGCAGTGGGTTCTCACCCTCACAAGGCTTAGTAGGGATCTCTGCCTCCTGGGAAAGCTCTCAGCCCAGGCTGGGGGCGGTGGTGTCCAGGACCCCTCTTTGTTGGTGACAGACTTTGTCACACCCACCTTTGACTTGGGGGCTCTGCAGGTGTATGGCTTTCTGGGTGGGGTGAGGCTGACCGGGGGCAAGCCCCCAGGTAAGAACTGCGTGCCATGCGACTCTTGGAACAGGCTGGGTCCGGGCCTCCTCTGTGCCAGCCCCAGCCATGAACAGCTCCTAGAGCAGTGACCCTGTTTGGGCCCAGACCCACATGGGCATCGCTGCCGCAGCAGCATAAAAGAAAGATGCCCCTGGCGGGCCCGTCCCCCTGCCCCGNCCCCCCCCCCCCCCCCCCCCCCCCCGTCAGGATGCTGAGCGTGCGTATGACCCGCGGGCTCGGGGCCTCCAGGGTTTGAAGAGCCCTGTGTCCTCATGGACCCACCTGAGGGCACGTGGTGGGCAGCAGGTCCGGAGCACTCATCTGCCCCTGCCAGGGGCGGAGGCCCCGAGATCCCTGGCAGCTCAGCACTGATCCCCGCCTGTGGCTCCTAGGGCGGAGGCTGCCGGGGCTCACACTGCCCTCCCCCTCCCCCTCCCCCAGGCTCCTGCACTACTTCCGCGGCCGCCACCACCTGGAGGAGATCATGTACAACGAGAACACACGGCGCTCCCAGCTGCTCACGCTCTTCGACAAGTTCCGCAGCGTGCTGGTGGTGACCACCCATGAGGACCCGGTCATTGCCGTCTTCCAGGCACTGCTCCCGTGAGGCCAGGCCGAGGACAAGGAAGCAGAGACAGGCTACTGCCATGGGGCGGGGGCGTACCGGCCGGCAGCAGCCTTGGCACCACTGCCCTCCACGTTCTCACTCTCCTCTGGTCCTTGAAACAGCCTCAGTGTCTGAGCTGAGACGAGGCTCCCAGCTGGAGGGAGCGTCCAGGACTCGAGCCTGCGGGCTTCCCACACACAGATCCCGGACATGCGTTTCTCTCAGACCCTCCTCCCAGCCCGGCCCCCTCCACTGCTGCCCTCCCAGAGAGTGCTGTGTCTTTCCTGGCCCGCCCCGCTGTGGCCCGTTCCCCCTTGGACACCTGCCGCATGAGGGACTGGGCTGACACACAGCTTTGGGGTGAGTGTGCACTGGTGTCCCCCACCCTCCCTCACACAGGCCTGAGGGACAGTGTGTCCAACCTCCTGCACACACAGCCTCCAGTGTCCTGCCTGGAGGGAGACCACTGAGGGGGGCTGTGACACAGATACAAGCAGGACTGTTTTCTAGACACAAAGCGTTTATTTGGTTTTTAAGCAGTTAAAAAGCCTTGTCGGAGCGGACCCTTGCTCAGGCCTGTGCGTTCTGCTCAGCTGCTCTGTCTACCACGCTGACCCAGGGGCTGTCGCGGACATAAAAGCGCAGGGGTTTCTGGGCCCACTCTCCTGCATGGCCGATGCCCACTCGGGCTGCTGCCACCACAGCTGGCTCACTGGACCCCGGGGGGCTGCGCTCCAACCACACAGCCTTGTCCTTGGCCAGGTCCCGCTGGTCGAAGCTCTTGTCAATGGCCAGGGCCTGGCACAGCTTGGAGGGGCCACTGCACAGCTCACGGTCCTTGAGGGCTCGGCCCGCGGTGCCCTTGCGGAGGGTGCTGCGAAGCTGCCGCATGGTCTCCAGGCCCCCCAAGGGCTCCAGCGCTCGCAGCAGGACACACGCGCCATCCCCTGTGGGACAGACGGACAGCCTAGAAAGCCAAGCCTCCCCAGGCTGTTGCCCTCCCGAGCCCAGGGCATATAAATGCCATGGAGGTGCTGCAGCTGCCTTCCTGAGCATCCCTGCACTCACCGTCCAGATGTCTGCCGCCTCCACCTCCTGCACCCTTGCACCTGCCACCAGGTGAGCTGCGCCCAGAAGCCCGAATGCTTGACCACTAGCTAGGGAGAACCTATGTTTAAAAAAGCATGGTGGGCGCTGGTAGCCGGCCTCCCTGGCTTCATCTGGTTTGATGAGTGGCAGCACCTGTGAGGCTGGCCAAGGAAATCCAGAGAGCCGGTCGTCTGTGAGCACCGTCATCCCACCAGGAAGCAGGAAGCCTCAGGCCTGGGCGAGCCTCTGACGTGGCCCCGGGGTCCCCATCTGCCTCATCCACTGGTGTGTGTGGGGGAAGCTGGAAGGTTGGCTCAGAGCAGCTAGCAGCGCGCTCATGATACTGGGCGAGCCCGCCCCGTGATCCAGGGAAGAAATCGCACGGGAGGGGATGCCAACACAGAGCCCCCTCCCCCGGGATCCCTTCCAGCCACGGCGCTTCTACCAGCAGTCCAAGTTACTTTAAGTTTTGTTTTGTTTCTAGTGTCTCTATACCGGACATGGAACTCAAACTCCAAACCCTTGAGATCGGGTCCCACGCTCTGCCAGCTGAGCCAGCCAGGCGCCCCAGTCCAAGGGGCTCACTCAAGAGGACGCATCTGCCTGAACTCCCTGAGCCCTGCATGGCTGGAGATAGTGGGGCCCTGGACCCTGGCCAGAAGAACTCTGACCGTCCAGCAAGGCTGCTCTCCTGACTGGGCCAACCCCCAGGGGCTCTGAGAGGCTCAGCTGGCCAGGCCAGTTTCCACCCTTGGACCTTGGCCACAAGGGTCTCCCCATTGGCATCTGGGAGCCCCGAGTGGACACAGCAGCTGGCAAGTGTTGGGGGTTTTGTGACCAGATGCCCCTTAACCAGCCAGTTATATACTCGGGGTACACCAAACCTTGGGAGTTCTGTGCCTCTGCGATTCCTGGGCTCCTCTCAGCCCACCAGCCTCAGGGCTTCCTGTGGGTGCCATGCATGTCCCTCACTGTCCCACATGTGGTGAAGGAGCAGCCTGCCCCTCCATTTCCACACCCCTATCCTGGAGTGCATCTGAGTCCCTCACCCTGATGAAAACACGACACCCCTAACCTCTTCCTGTCAGGTCTCCCCACCCTCACCCGCTAGTCCTCTGTCTACACCACCTGCCCTCCTGGTGGTTTATATGCCACCTCCACGCCGAGAGCAGGCAGGCAACGACCATGTCCTTGGCCTCCCCTCTCCCTCACTCTGCCTGGATGACCCTGGCCTTCACTGTCTGTACCTGTGTGGTTTCCTGCTCCCTTGACCTGGATGGTCACATGTCCATAAAGTAACATGTCACCTCCAATGTCTGCCTTGCCCAATGTATTCCCCCCCATCCCCCCAGATCCTGGGCTTCTCCCTTTCCTGTTGACCATAGCCCTGGGCATCGCTAGACTCAGTGTCTCTCCTTGTCTGAGTCCGGTCCCACTACACAAGACAGGGTTGGTTCTATTGCTAAAGAAAAGCCAGACAACCAAAGTAAGCTCTCCAGAACGATAAGCGGACCCTCACGGATGGTCCCTGCCGTCCTCCGATATCCAGTCACTCAGCTTCACTCGACACCTGCTTTGTGCTGGACACAGGACCAATCTTGGCTCCCCTGTAGGTCCTTCAGCCCCGGTGGCTCTGACACTGCACATATCCAGCTGTCTACTCGGTGCAATCACAACTCCCAGGTCACTGGAATCACTCAGACGTGTGACACAGCATACCAGACCCCAGGCTTCTTACTGGTCTCCTCAAGCATTTGCTCTTCTTGGGATGGGCAGTGGGGAGGCTGAACGGACACAAGAGGCTGGGACTGGCTAGCCAGAGTGGGCCAGGCAGACCCTGCTCCTGGTCATCAGTGCCTCTGGCAGGACAGTGCTGTGGGCTCTTCCTTCTGAGCACAGACCTTCCGGAAAACAGCCACCTGCTCACAGTGGGACAGAGGCTGCCCCAGAGCAGGTCTCACAGGGTGAGTGGGTTCTCCTGGGAGCTCTAGACCAGCATCTCTCTACTTGGCACTACTGACGTTTGGGGCCAGATGATTGTGGGGGGGGCGGCATCCTGTGCCTTGTGAGCTAGTCCGCATCATGCCTGGCCTCCACGTGCCAGATGCCAGTAGCACATCCCCAGCTGAGATGACCACACGTCTTTGGACCCTGCCTCCCCCCAGGTGGCAAAATCATTCCCAGCTGAGAATGATTCATACCCCATAGCTGACCGCCTGGCGAGGCTCTGGCTTGAGCCCAACTCAACCCAAACTCATACCACCCTCATTTCCCCAGCCCCTCCCAGGTCCACCCTGGGTCATAGAAGACACCACCTTTGAGATCTGTGACCATGGGTGTCCTTGTGGAACCTGTCAGCTCCATGATCAGGTCAGTGACCTGACCTCTATCCAGTGGGAGCCCCTGGCACCTATAACCACCCTGAGAGGGTAGCCAGAGTTCCTAAAACCCCAACCTAGCTTAGCAGTGACACCTCCTTGCTTAGACACCTGCCCCGGCCTGGTCCTCCCAGGGATCTCCGAGCTGCCAGTTGAGGGGACTCTGCCCATGGCCTCCTGTTGCCCCAAGCACCAGCACCCCAGCACCGCTCACCTCGGCTGGAGACGTTCATGCAGAAGTACATGCCGTAGATGATATATACATACAGAGTTCCTGGCTTCATGAACATGCCACGGTTGCGGGGGGTCTGCCGGCCACCCCTAGAGTGGGCAGCTTCATCCTCTGGCCCCAGGTATGCCTCCGTCTCCACAACGCGGCCCCGCAGCTCTGTGCCATCATCGAGTCGTCGGACCAGGACCTGTGGGCAGTCTGTTTTCTCAGAGCAGGGAGGGGCAAGGGTACACTCAACTGTGACAGCCCACAGCCTGGGCCTCATCTCCCCAGTTCAGGGTTAAATGCTTAGCCTGGGGTAGAGCAGCATGGAGGGCACAGGGCCCCAATGTCCCCACACAGCTGCCCAGAACGCCCAGAGCGTGTGTGGCCCCTTCCACCTGGACTGACCACAAAGGACCGTCCTACTTAGCTCCCACCCACCTGGCTCTGAAAGGCCTTTCTGAGCAGGACCACCTGCCCTGCAGCGCCCCTGGGCTGGACCACGGCCCTGGGTGTAGCCGGCTCCACAAGGAGCGGGTCGGTGCAGGCACTATGCCGGGGAGATGAGCTGGCCACAGTCGGCTCAGGCAGCACCCCGGGCAGGGGCGAGGCCCAGAAGGGCCAGCTAAGGACAGGGCAGGGGGTAGTGGCCAGGGGCTATCACTGGAGGGTCCACAGAGCACCTAGGAGAGCAGTCCAGGCCACAGGGGAGCCAGGGAGGGCCTGTGGAGCGCTGAGTGTTGGGGAACAGAGCCTTCCTCGGCCTGAAGACTTTCCGCCTGCTCCTTGGCCACATGACAATACCTGTCCCAGAAATGCCCGCGCCAGGGGGACAGCAGGCTGGTCGAAAAACTCAGATCCCAGCTGTGCAGAGTGGCTTTTTGGGCCTGAAAAATAGATGCTGCGCTGGGGTCCCGAGGCTGCAGGCGGCCCCAAGCAGGGCTCCACAGGCGAAAGCGTCTGCGCTCTGTCTGGCGGTCTCTGAGGCTGTTCTGCTTCCAACAGTCGCTGCTGCTTTTGCCCCATTCTGCGGGAAAGCTGTAAGGGGAACAGACAAATCCTCTGACTAGCTTTTGGAGTGAAGTCAGACTGTGCAGTTGAAGGACCGTACTCGACCGCCTGCCTCATCTGTAAAATGGAGGCAGCCCCCTGTGGGTTGTTGGAAGGTGCAAACAGAATGCTCTAGCCACGGACTCAGCCCCAAGCTGGGCCCCAGGCGGCCTTGGGAAGTGCCTGCACGTGAGGACAGGCTGCTGGCGGCGGGGACGGAGTAGCCACTCTGATCCACACACCGTCCACGTGCAGAAGATGCACAGGCTGACGGCAACGCTCTGCAGCGCCTGAGGAGGGGACAGTGGGCACTGGAGCCGAGGGCAGGAGCGCGGGTACCCTGACTGCCACTCGCCACATGGACCCCAAACAAACTTCTGCTCGTTTCTGGAACCCATCCCTTGGCACCGACCCTGACCAGGAATCAATCGGTTTTTTTTTGTTTGTTTGTTTTGTTTTTTAAAGATTTTATTTATTTATTCAACAGAGATAGAGACAGCCAGCGAGAGAGGGAACAGAAGCAGGG
>NC_048227.1:38690750-38714149 GCF_002007445.2 Ailuropoda melanoleuca
CGGGGGTGTCCCCAGGCCCCTCCGAGCTGCACCCTCCCCCCCTGACGTTTTGCTTCCCGGCCGCCGCCGGTGGGTGGTGCTCCAAGTCGAAACTCCAGCTCCGAGGGTGGGACTCCTCGGGATCATCCCCGTCCCAGCCGTCGTCCCTGGGGAGGGGAGTCGTGTCACCAATAATAGCCGCCGCCGCGGGGCTAGGGGCGGGCACTGACCCTACTCCCGCTTCACCGCCCCAGTCTCCCCGCTCAGTAAGTACGGGACCTGCAGGGACCTGGAGCCGCTCCCTAAGACAGCCCCCTACCTTGTGCTTAGGGGCCAAGAGAGCGGAGGTGGGGGGCGTGGGGGCGTTCCCAGAAGCAGGCTTTCTATTGGCAGGAAAGATGGCTGGACCCCAGGTGCTCGGGGCACCGGGGGAGGGCGTGGCTGTCTGCCCTGCTGGGGGCTTGTTTGTGCCGGTGGGGAATGGGCAGGGGATCTCGCAGCCATGCCTGCCCAAGGCCCAGCAGGTTCCCGGCCGGAGCGCGCTCCGTGCAGCTTGGGTTGTGTGTCTCTGTCGGGTGGGCGGGGCTGGATCTGGAGGCCCTAGCCGTGTGCTGGGGCCCCCCCCCCCCAACCTTGGGTCTTCCTGACTGAGAAGATTCAAGGATGAAACTGGCTTTTCAGGTTTGGCCCAGCCAGATGCTGGGTTCTCCCCACCACCCTCGAGCCAGCCCCAGCCCCCTAAAGAGCCCCCAGAAATTAGGAGGAAGATGAGGAACCCCGCAGCTGGCTGGGGGCCAAGAGGTCCCTCCGCTGAGCCCCCTGCCACCAGGGGCCATTCTGGCAAGCTGGGTCCTTTTCCCTGAGAACAGGGCAGGGCTGGTAGGTGGGCACAGGAGTCAAGTGGCTCTAGATTGTAGGTGCCAGGCCCCTGGCCCCATCCCAACCCTTCCTAACAGGCAGCCAGCTGCCCATTGCGCAGACAGGCCGACTGAGGGCAGCAGAGCTGGAGAATTGCTATGCCAACATCCCTCATGCAGCATTAGTGTCCCGGCCAAGCTGCTGTCCTTGGGAACTCCTATTCTAGGGGGCCCTCGGCTCAGAGGGGGGCACCCAGGTCTCCCCTGCCTTTTAGGGCCCTCCCTCAGGGTCTCCTCAGCTCCCAGCGACACACCCCATTGCTCCTCTCCATGGATGTGAGGTGCCCCCCCTTCGGGCTCCAGTTCCCCCACTTTGGTGTCTGTGACAGGACCCGCTTTCTGCCCAAGATCATATTCCCTGGCTTCTGCCCGTTTTCTGGGTTGGGTGTGTTTGAGGGTGACCCCCTCCTCCCTGAACTGAGATGCTCTGGGCTGGGATACGGTGGACTTGCGGGCCCATATGGGCTAACCCCACCCTGGGGGGCTGTGGCCGGGGCCAGCTAGGCAGGCACACCGGTTCCCTCGGACCCCAGCTCCGGGGCAGACATTGTCCAAGGCTTTGAACCCCCTTGGAGGCTCCGTGACCTCAGATGGTGACTGGCCTCTCTGAGCCTCCGTTTTCTTATCTGGAAGATGGATACAGAGGACTCTTCCCAGGGGTCGTGATAGGTCAGCAGGGTCAGTGACACCCAGGTTTCAGGCATGTGTGCCAGGCTTCTGATGACAAGCCATTTCTGCTCTTACGACAGACTTGAGGACTTGGCTTCCCCTCCTGGGACCTCTCTTGTACTATCCAGGAGCTGGCCCGTCCTGGGAGGAGGTCCCTAAGCCCAAGGGTCTCAGGGCACCGGGGAGGACATGTGTGTCAAGTTAGTGGGGGAACTTCTGGGGGCGCTGACTGGTGGCCCGACAGCTCATCTGTCCTTGAGCCAGGCATGTTGGTAGAACGTGGGCCTTTCCCCTCTGCAGGCTGAGGGATGCTTTCATCCTGACATCCAGCTAGACCTCAGATTGTGGAAGCCAGAATCTGCCATAGCTAAGTCTGTTCCCTTGTGCCTGTGCTGACTGCCTGTGTGGCATGGACCTGCAGCCTCTCTGAGCCTTGGGGCTCTCCAGCCTGGGATGTATTCACCCCGCGGCCTCCGTCGGAGCCAGTGGGATCTGGGGCTTGGATTCTGGTTGTGGTGACCCCCAGGTCCATCTGTGCCTGTTGAGCCTTTGGGGAGCACCCCTCCTCAGGGCTAGTGCTCTGTCTGCCCTGCCCTCTGTGCTTAGGTCCTGTAGTGTCGTTATCACCAGGGATTCCCGTGCCTTCGGGGCCTCCTGCAGCACAGAGCTTTTCGTTGTGTTATGGGCCTTCTGCACGTCTGTCTGGGGTGATGTCTGTCCTGTGATGGGTGAAAGGTGAGGTGGGGATTGATGTGTCCTCCTGGGGACTGGCAGAGGGCACTGTGCAGGCCATCAGCTAGGTCTCGGGCCTGCGCCGCTGCTCTCTGACCTCGTTGGCCTCACCGAATAGTGGCAAGCTCTGGGAGAGTTGAGGAGGGCTGAGGACTCGACCATTACCATTTTTAGCATGTTGCCATTTATACATGAGACAAGGAGGCACAGAGAGGCCAGGTGACTTGCTTTGCTACACAGCAGCATGTGGTGGTGAAGCACTGGATTCTGGGATGCCACACAGCTAATGATTCCCGCTCGCAGTTGGGCATCAGATTAGGGGTCAAACAGAAGAGGGAGGGTCAGAGGTCAGGACTCTAGTGCGGAGGCTGGAGGATTTGGCCCCTCCTGGGATCATGCTCAGGTGAGCTGGGGACACGTCTGGGCAGGTGTCCTGGGGTGGGGCCCGTTGCTCCAGCTGACCTTGGCGGTAGGCAGGCCCCTGGGTAGGGCAGGGCTGGGGCTTGGTGGGTCTTGTCCTGGGGCTGGGCCATCCCGGCTCTCCACTCAGCCTCTAGCTGCCCCTGCTGGCATCGTCCTGCCAGCTGGCAGAGCAGGCCTGAGTGCCCCGTGGCTGCCGGTCACACCTGAGGACGCAGTCTCACTATGGCTCTGGCCACTGGCTAGGCTGGGGCAGGCCACACTGCTCCCCAGTCTCCTCCTGCCTCTTGGCTACCCCCTGCCAAACTGGGCATCTCTGAAGGCTCCTTCTCCCGGTGCCTCCCGTGGTTGTACACACTCTTGGGGTCTCCTCCTCCCCTCCCCTGCCCCTCCTGTGGCTGCCTCCAGGGAGCTCCCTAGAGCTGGCAGGCGTCACGTCACCAGCATGGGGGATTGGGTCAGCTGTGTACCAGGCACTGCTGTGGTCCCTAAATTTCAGATGAAAAAATGGAGGCTTGCAGAGGGCTGCAGGTGGTGAAGGGGAGCAGGGTCTGCCCAGTGTCTCAGGCCAGGCACTCCCCTGGCTTCCCGGCCCCTCTTTTACCTGTGCGCTGTGCCAGCCCTAGGGTCCCGCTCCTCCCAGGGCAGGAACAGCTTCAGTGGGACCTGCCCCTGTTCCCACCCAGCCCTCCACCCTGAGGCTGTGGCTACTCTGATTCCTCTCCCTCCATGTAAAGCAACCCTAGTGGTCCTGTGACCCTGCGGGGCCCTCGGCCCTCAGCCCCATCTTGGGCCCTCATCAGGAGCCCATGCTTGTCCTGTGCTGCCCAGAGTGCCTGCGGGTAGTGTCTGCCCCTGTTTCGGGCCCCCTTGCTGGGCTCGGTGCCCACCCTTAGCACTTGCTAAGCCATTGTCCGCACTTCCTGCTTCACTTCTAGATGACCAGTTAGGGGTCTCCTGATGGGGCTGGGCCCTGGGTGGGCAGCCTCGACTGTTGCCAGAGTGATTCAGATGATGTGTGACCCCGAGTGATCAGGCCCTTGCTGGCCTGAGGTTTCTTCCCCCACGGAGGGGTCAGCAGGGCAGAGATGCTGTTGGGATTCCCCCCTGAGGGGCTGTCTGGGAACAACAGCCCACTGTGTGCCTGGGGGAGGCCTGGACACTGAGCCACTGTCTCCTCTGGGTGGGCATGTGCCCCTCCCCGGCCCAGACTCTTTGTCCTCTGGGCCCGCCCCTCCCCCACACCCCTGGGGCCCACTGTGGAGCACCCCCGCTGTGACTCCCACCCACTCCAGGCACAGATGGGGAACTATGCACAGAGGGGTGGGGCAGACCAGGAACCTGCAGCACTGGGGGCAGGGTGGGGATCCTGGAGCCCTGTGGCTTACAGAGCACCCTCCCACCTCCGCCCCCAAAGCAGGAGGGCCTTGGGTGGAGGTGAGGGACCACAGGAGATCTGGGGATACAGGCAGGGCTCTCGTGTCTTCCACATGAGCTCAGTGGCTCTTGTGTTCCTGGGGCCAGCTGCAGGTCCAGGCTCCCTGGACACCTCACCACCCTTTTCCCACTTCTTTGCTTGTGCTGTCCCTGCCCCGACCTCGTCTCGTGGTCAGCTCCTCCTCCCAGACCCAAGGGAAGGGTCTTTTTAAGGAGCCCCTCATCGCTCTAAGTCATGAGCGTGGGCCCCTGCCAGCCCGTGCTCAGAAATGACCGATGTTTCCCAAACAGTGGCTCTGGATCAGGCCTGTCTTGGATGCTGTGGCCCAGCAGTAAGAGGACAGCCTACACGTGGGTGAACCCCTGAGCTGTGCCAGGGGAATCCAGGGCTGGGAGCATCTGTCAGGGGTGGGGCCAGCCTGAGTAAGGCTGTGGGTCCTTGATATGTGGGGTTTTGGGCAGAGTGCATGTGCAGGGGTGGGGCGTGACTAGAGTCCTGAGATGGGAGGGAGCTGGCTGTGAGGAGAGGCCTTGGGGGCAGTGGGAGCTGGGAGGGTCATGGATGTGTGTGCTGGTGTAAGCCAATCAGCTAGCAGACGTTCCTTGTACCAGTAAGTTGAGAACCAGCCCGTATGGCTTGGAGGTGCTGGGAATGTTTGGGGAGGCTCCTGGAGAGGCCAGTCCCCTGGCACCCTGCCTGTGGATTCCCAGGGGCTGGTCCAGGGCCAGAAGGAGCTGTCGGCAGTACCTGGGGGGCCTCTGTTTTGTGGAGGGGCAGGAGGGGCTGTTCTCAGCGTGCCCTCCTGGTCCGTGTGGGGGTGGGAATTTTATTTATTTGAGAGAGAAAGTACGAGCAGGGTGGGGTGGTGGTGGTGGTGGGGGCAGAGGGACAGCAGGCTCCCTGCTGAGCGCAGAGCCCTCCACCGTGGGGCTCGATTCCAGGACCCTGAGATCGTGACCTGAGCTGAAGTCAGAGCCGCTCAGGCGCCACCCCCAACCCGAATTTCACAGTCTGTCTGGTTCCCAAGCTCTCTGATGTAGGGAGGCGTTTTGGGGTCTCTTCCCTCCGAGTATTGGTCGGCCACTCCCCTGCGTGCCCCATAGTGTGCTTTGGGTCTCCCGTTTCCGACACCTTGTGATCCTTCTTTTGGCGGGGCGGGGGGCAACCGGAGCTGCCCTGAAAGTGACCTTTTGTAAGGCGGGGAGTAGAGTGCCCAAGAGGCCATGGTCACACAGTCATTGCCTCACTGTCACATGGCCAGGCAACGGAGGCCCAAGTCAGACCCTGGCCTTTCCAGGTCCTGGGCCCTTGCCCTGGGTCTCCGATGCGGAGGGAGGGCTGGGGGCGGTGTGAGGAACCGCTCTGCCCCCCGCCGGCCTGTCCGCTCCATCACCACCTTCCAGGCTTTGCTAGATGTCACCTTACGGGGGCATCGTGGCTCAACATACTGTATCTACTTACTTGTAGGTTTGGTTTTTTTAAGATTATTGATTTATTTGAGAGAGAGCGAGCGAGCGAGTACGAGTAAGGGGAGGGGCAGAGGGACTAGCGGACTCCCCACTGAGCAGGGAGCCCACATGGGACGTGGGGCTCGATCCCCAAGACCACGACCTGAGCTGGAGTCGGACACTTCACAAACCGGGCACCGAGGCGCCCCGGACTTACTTATGGGGCTACTGTCTGTGTGGACCGTAAGCTCCAGGAAGGCAAGGGTTTTGTCTATTGTTTTCTTGTTTCCCCCCCAGTGTGTCCCTCAGCACCTAGGAGCGGCTCCTAGCAGGTGCTCCAGGATTTGTCACGAGTCTCTGTTCCGACACGAATGGGTTTGCACTGTCTGCGGGTCTTGTTGGTGCCCGCAGTGTCTCTTGGGATAAATGGCGCGGGCACGGAGCACGGACAAGGACTCGCTCCGGCGTCAGGGCCCAAGACCATCCCTGGGCCCAGGGAACCTTGTGAGGGCAGTGAGCACCGTTACTGAGTGACACCTCCCCCCCAGGCCTGCCTTGTCCCCTCCGGCGCCATGAGTGAGGCTCGCAGGGACAGCACAAGCAGTCTACAGCGCAAGAAGCCACCCTGGCTAAGGCTGGACATCCCGGCTGCGCTGCCCCCGGCGGCAGAGGAGCCCGGCTTCTTCCAGGTAGGCCCTGGCCGGCAGGGGCCGTGGGGGTGCCCCGTCCAGCCTCCTCACTGTGAGCCCACCGCCCAGCCCCTGAGACGCCAGGCTTTCTTGCGGAGTGTGAGCATGCCTGCCGAGACCGCCCACGTCCCCTCGCCCCACCATGAGCTCCGGCGGCCGGTCCTGCAGCGCCAGACGTCCATCACGCAGACCATCCGCAGGTACGCCACTGCCATCGGCTCCGCCACGTGGGGGCTGGGGGACAGAGGTAGGCACAAATGTCCCCTCTGGGTACCAGGGCTGGGAGTGGAGCCGGGGTCCCTCCCGCCTCGGCTTTCTCCTCGATCTTGTTCCCCACGTTACCCTGTTCTCCTTCTGCTCTGGGGACCGACTGCTGTCCACCTACCAGCTTGTCTGCTCCCCTCCAGCACTCGCTCTCTCCTTCTCTGTCTCTCCCATCCCAATGCTCTGGCCCCTGAACAGCCGACAGGTGCGCTTTGGGCGTGTCCACACTCTGCCCCTCTTGGGTCCCCCTGCTGCCCGCAGGGCTCTCCCACAGCGCCGGTCTCTCTCTCGGTCCCTGCTCAGGTACCTGGGGCCGGGCATGAGTGTGTGGACATCAGGTGGCGTGTGCATGGCTTGTGATCTCTTGGGAGCTGCCGGTGCCGTTGGTGTTCCCCGGGGCTCCTAACAGCAGGTGCTGGTGGTGTTTTCCCTTGCATGTCCAAGCAGTCTGGACAGCTTGTCTGGGCTTGCAGTGCCCACCGCCTGAGTTCTGTGGTGTCTGAGGTCAAGCTGCTGCCCGGGGCCAAGCTCTCTGGCTGAGGGCTGAGCTCTGCGTGCCATCTGTGGGCTCAGTGTCTCCCTGTGAAACCCCCTCTCTGTTGGGTTGAGGATCCATGTAAAGTACTCACTTGGGCAAGGCCTGCCCTCTGCAGTTCTCATGGGAATTTGGAGGTGGCTCATCGTTTAGGGGGTGGCCAGGGCCGGAACCCATTCGTCCCCTTAATTAGAGCCAGCCCACCTGGACCCTGGAGTGGCTGGAGGCTCCAGGAGGGGGGCGTCTGGGGGAAGGCTGGCTCCCCCTTGCTGAGGCCCTCCCGTGGCAGGGGCACCGCCGACTGGTTCGGGGTGAGCAAGGACAGCGACAGCACCCAGAAGTGGCAGCGCAAGAGCATCCGGCACTGCAGCCAGCGCTACGGGAAGCTGAAGCCGCAGGTCCTCCGGGAGCTGGACCTGCCCAGCCAGGACAACGTGTCTCTGGCCAGCACGGAGACGCCCCCTCCCCTGTACGTGGGCCCGTGCCAGCTGGGCATGCAGAAGGTATGCCCGCCCCTGCTGCCTCCTACCAGCCCCTCTCTCTGCCCCCCGGCCGGGGCTGGGGACGCAGCTGGCCTGAACACAGGAGACTCCGTAGAGCTTGTGGTGTGGGAGGGTGGTCAGATGGGCCCAGCGAGGTACCTAAGATTCCCTTGGGGACCTGGGGCCGGGGGAGGGGACAGGGTCCTGGGACCGTACCACAGGGCCCGTCTCGGGATCTGAGACCATGCGAGGATGAACAGCGGTGTAAAGGCACTATAGGTGAGGACAGGGAGCGATGACCCAGGCCTTGACCCTTCTGTCTCCTTCCATCTGCCAGATCATAGACCCCCTGGCCCGGGGCCGGGCCTTCCGCGTGGCGGATGACACGGCCGACGGCCTGAGTACCCCGCACACACCTGTCACGCCTGGTGCCGCTTCCCTCTGCTCCTTCTCCAGCTCCCGCTCGGGCTTCAACCGGCTCCCGCGGCGACGCAAGCGCGAATCGGTGGCCAAGATGAGCTTCCGGGCAGCTGCGGCCCTGGTGAAGGTGGGTGCAGGGGCTGGGGTGGGGTGGGGACTCAGCGGCCACCACGCTGCACGCTCACCTCCTTGCTGGCAGGGCCGCTCTGTTAGGGACGGCACGCTGCGCCGGGTACAGCGTCGAAGCTTCACTCCCGCCAGCTTCCTGGAGGAGGACACGGTGGACTTCCCCGACGAGCTGGACACGTCCTTCTTTGCCCGGGTAAGAGCACAGGGGCATCACCCACGACCCCTCTGTCTGCGTGCCCCACCCTGATCGCATGTGTTTGCTCAGGAAGGAGTCCTCCATGAGGAGCTGTCCACGTACCCAGACGAGGTGTTCGAGTCCCCGTCAGAGGCAGCGCTCAAGGACTGGGAGAAAGCCGCGGAGCAGGCCGACCTCACCGGTGGGGCCCTGGACCGGAGTGAGCTCGAGCGCAGCCACCTGATGCTGTGAGTGCTGCTGGCCCAAGTGGGGCTCGGACCTTTGGCTGCCAGGAGCAGCTGGGCCCTGGGACACTGATGCCTTGGAGGGCCAAGGGAAGGAGTTGCCTCGTGGATTGTGAGCCCAGCTGCTGCACTGTGCTTGTGGGACCCAGGGCTGGGCACCTTCCGTGCCTCAGCTGCCCAGCTCGGGACGGGAGCATGATCCAGAACCCACGAGCTGCACGGAATCCAGCAGGGAGAAGGGGGTGTTGTAATTAATGCCTGTGGGTTGTCCAGGACCCTCACGTAGGTCAGCTTCCACCTCTTCCAACCCCAGAGGGGCTCAGGATTGCTTTTCCTGCCGAGCAGGAGGCTGAATGCTTAGTGCCTTCACGGCTAGATGGGAGCAGGACAGAGTGGGAGGGTCACCCTCGTCCGTGAGGGATTGCAGCGGGTGGGGTGTCTAGGGCGGGGGGTGACTGCGCCCCTTCCCCCAGGCCCCTAGAACGAGGCTGGCGGAAGCAGAAGGAGGGTGGAGCAGCGGCCCCACAGCCCAAGGTGCGCCTGCGGCAGGAGGTAGTGAGCACGGCGGGTCAGCGGCGGGGCCAGCGCATCGCGGTGCCGGTGCGCAAGTTCTTTGCCAGGGAGAAGCGGCCCTACGGGCTGGGCATGGTAGGCCGGCTGACCAACCGCACTTACCGCAAGCGTATCGACAGCTACGTCAAACGTCAGATCGAGGACATGGACGACCACAGGTAGGCATGGGGTGGGAGTGTGGGGGTGGGACTCAGCTCCAAGCAGGCAAAGCTCCCGGGTGGGGGCGGGTTCTGTGGGTTGGGGATGTCGCCTCTGCTGACGCTCTGCCCTGCAGGCCCTTCTTCACCTACTGGCTCACCTTCGTGCACTCGCTCGTCACCATTCTAGCCGTGTGCATCTATGGCATTGCGCCCGTGGGCTTCTCGCAGCACGAGACCGTGGACTCGGTGAGCGCTGGCACCCTTTCCAGCCCTACCCCGCCCCGTGGAGTCGGGAGTCGTGGCTCTGAATCCCCTCCTGCTTCACCCTGGGAGGAGAGGGCCAGAGTGGGTTCTGTCTGATCTCCTTCCCCCACCTTCCAGGTCCTGCGGAACCGCGGGGTCTATGAGAACGTCAAGTATGTGCAGCAGGAGAACTTCTGGATTGGGCCCAGCTCGGTGAGGGCAGGGCCTCGTGGGTGTCAGAGGGTGGGAACCCTAGGCTGGCAGGGGGCCAGGGCCACCGCTGCACATCCCCCTCGTCCGCAGGAGGCTCTCATTCACCTGGGTGCCAAGTTCTCGCCCTGCATGCGCCAGGACCCGCAGGTGCACAGTTTTATCCGCGCCGCGCGGGAGCGTGAGAAGCACTCAGCCTGCTGCGTGCGCAACGACCGGTCGGGCTGCGTGCAGACGTCGGAAGAGGAGTGCTCGGTGGGTGCTCCTGCCGCCGCGCGCATGCGCGTGTGGTTCAGAGCAAGGGCCCCTGTTCACGTGTATTCCCCGCCTCTCCCATCACCGACGACCGCTGCAGGGAGCGTGGCATTTGGGCATGCTCCTTCTGCACGTGTGGGTCTCGTTTTTGTGCACAAGTGGTACCGTCTTAGTCCTTGTACTCAGCAGTTAAAAGAAACCCCCAAAACAAAGATTCATCCAAGTTTAAAAAAATTTTTTTAAAAAGATTTGTGTATTTAGAGAAAACACAGGGGGGTGGGGCACAGAGGGAGAGCAGACTCCCTGCTGAACACGGAGCCGGCCTCTATCTCAAGACCCTGAGATCACGACCTGCGCTGAAAACAGGAGTCGGACACTTAACCGACCGAGCTGCCCAGGTGCCCCCGGCCAAGTTTTAATTACATCATCCTACATGGAGGTGCTCTAGTTTATTACCAGTTCCCGGGTTGTGGTTGTTTCTGTTTTTAAGCTGATAGGAATTCTGTTGTTGGGCTCCTTTTAATAGTCTCCCAACGTGCCCACACTTTTTTTTTTTTTTAAATATTTTATTTATTCGACAGAGATAGAGACCGCCAGCGAGAGAGGGAACACAAGCAGGGGGAGTGGGAGAGGAAGAAGCAGGCTCACAGCAGAGGAGCCCGATGTGGGGCTCGATCCCATAACGCCGGGATCACGCCCTGAGCCGAAGGCAGACGCTTAACCACTGTGCCACCCAGGCGCCCCTGCCTGCACATTCTGGAGTGTAATTTCATTGAGACTGGGTTGTGGGTTAGGGTGAAAGTCTCAGTGGCTCTGCTTCTGATTCCTGCTTCCTGTCGACTACACTGGTTAAGGGGTGGGCTCTGACCAGGGCCTGACCCTGTGTCCTCCCACAGTCCACTCTGGCAGTGTGGGTGAAGTGGCCCTTCCACCCCAGTGCCCCAGACCTTGCCGGCCACAAGAGGCAGTTTGGCTCTGTCTGCCACCAGGACCCCAGGTCAGTCTTGCTGCACCCCACCCCCCCTTACCATCTTTGTTCATGGCTCTATGGGGTGTGGGGGGAGAGGGTGTAGCCCCCCCCTTGTCATCAAGCTGGACAGGTGTGGATGCCAAGGAGATAAAGCAGGGTCTGACCACATATTGGGTTCATGCAGGGTGTGTGATGAGCCCTCCTCAGAGGACCCCCACGAGTGGCCAGATGACATCACTAAGTGGCCGGTGAGCCAGAGGAAAAGGGTTGTTTGGGAATCACCCTTGCCATATGGGAGAGGAATCCACACTTCATCCGTTAGTGGTGCCAGAGCCCCATCATGGGACCACCCCGTATATTCAGATGCTGTGCCCTGGCTTTTGCCCAGCCCGTCTGCCTACGAACACCTGCTTCTCTGAGCAGGTAGCCAGTTGGGAGGTCAAGTAGCATTGTTCCAACTTGACACACGGCTCATCTGAGACTCATGCCTGAAGCCAAGGGAGCCTGGTTTCCTACGCTAGAACCTGTGCATGTTGCCCCAATCCCCAAGCATGGCGTGGGGTCCAGGGTTGGGGGAGGCCCTAACCCAGCTCACCCCCATTTGTGACCCAGATCTGCACCAAAAACAGCGCTGGGAACCACACCAACCACCCGCACATGGACTGTGTCATCACAGGCCGGCCCTGCTGCATCGGCACAAAGGGCAGGTAGGTGCGCTTGTGTGCGGCCCGTCGTGGGCGCGGAAGATTGCCCTGGGTTCCTCTCCCTCGCCAAGTTCTGCCAAGGGGCCTGGGTGGCGGTCGGGTGCCCCTGCCCCTGGGCCCCGGCAGCCCCCTCTCCAAGCCCTGTCTACCGTGGCCGACCTTCCAGGTGTGAGATCACCTCCCGCGAGTACTGTGATTTCATGAGGGGCTACTTCCACGAGGAGGCCACACTGTGCTCACAGGTAGGGTTAGGGTGAGCGTCCCTCCCCTCCCCCCCAGCCACAGTGGGCGCTGATGGGCCACTCTGCACAGGTGCACTGCATGGATGACGTGTGTGGGCTCCTGCCCTTCCTCAACCCCGAGGTGCCGGACCAGTTCTACCGCCTGTGGCTGTCCCTCTTCTTGCACGCTGGGCAAGTGATAACATGTGGGCTGAGCCGGGGTAGGTGGGGTGGGTGGTCCCAGGGCCCCTAGGAGTGGCTGGCCAGAGAGGGTGAAGGGGCGGCCTCCCCACTGACGCCCCACCCCCCCGCCCGCCCCATAGGATCCTGCACTGCCTGGTGTCCGTCTGCTTCCAGATGACCGTCCTGCGGGACCTGGAGAAGTTGGCCGGCTGGCACCGCATCGCCATCATCTACCTTTTGAGTGGTGTCACTGGTAACCTGGCCAGTGCCATTTTCCTGCCATACCGGGCAGAGGTAAGGCTGTCCCCCAGGGTGGGGACCCTCCCGAGTGTACCCTCTGCCCATCGTAAACTGGGTCCCGAGTTTGGATCCCTGGAGAGTCCAGCCTGGGAGCAGCATCTCCTTTTGGCTCCTCATCTTGACGCGCTCTGGGCCATGGGGAGCGGGAGGGGGAGATGGGGCTCCGGTGGGTCTGCTCAGCCTCAGCAGCTCACCGCCACCCACACTGTCGCCAGGTGGGCCCAGCCGGCTCGCAGTTTGGCATCCTGGCCTGCCTGTTCGTGGAGCTCTTCCAGAGCTGGCAGGTCCTGGCACGGCCCTGGCGCGCCTTCTTCAAGCTGTCGGCCGTGGTCCTCTTCCTGTTCACCTTTGGGCTGCTGCCCTGGATCGACAACTTCGCTCACATCTCGGGCTTCATCAGCGGCCTCTTCCTGTCCTTCGCCTTCCTGCCCTACATCAGCTTCGGCAAGTTTGACCTGTACCGCAAGCGCTGCCAGATCCTCGTCTTCCAGGTGGTCTTCCTGGGCCTGCTGGCCGGCCTGGTGGTTCTCTTCTACGTCTACCCCGTGCGCTGCGAGTGGTGTGAGTTCCTCACCTGCATCCCCTTCACGGACAAGTTCTGTGAGAAGTACGAGCTGGACGCCCAGCTCCACTGAGCGGGCTGCGGCACCGGGGCCGCGTGCTGCAGGCAGAGCCAGGCGCACGCTCCGCCCCAGGTCTCGCGGGCCACGGGACTGGGCCTGCCTGCTTGCCGAGCCCTGACCTCTTGCGCCTCGTTCGCCGCTGGTGAGCTCCTCGTACTTCAGGGCATTGATAACACCAGTTCCCACGATTACCTTCTAACTAGTTTCTTGACGACCACCTCATGTGGCCAATAAATGGACCGGGAGCGTTTTAGCTGCCACTAACTTATCAGACCTGCCTCCTCTTTCTGGCTTCTGGCTAGGGCTGTGGAGGGAGGTCCTTCAGGCCTCTTCCCCACCCTCCCCTCCCGTTTACAGTTCCCCAGAACAGGGAACTAAGTGTCAAATACACCTCCCAGTGAAGTCCCTCAGCCAGGTGGATGGCTGTATCCTGTCCCCCTTCCTTACGGTGACTGGAAGCTGACAATGAGAGGAGAACCCACGGCTGTGCTGTCCCATTTCCCCCCTCAACATGGAGAAGCACCCTGACCCCAGCCTTCCCTCTCTAGCCAGCAGTGCCAAGTTTAGGCACAGGCTACCTCCCTTTCCAGGAGCCAAAGGGTGAAGGGTGTTGCTACAGGTGAACCCTGTGAGCTGAGGCTGAACACCTCACCCACATACTGTTGGATGCAAGGCCCTTATTATTTCCCCACAAGCACACAAAGGAAGCCGGCCATCTGCTTTTATTTCCCCTTGCCGTAGAAATCACAGCGAAAGGGTCTTACGGCCAGGGGATGGTGCGGCCGCAGAGCTCCAATGAAGCATCTTAGACCTTAGGACTCACCTGCACCGTTTTCTGCCCTTGCCTGCCGTCTGTGACTGGGCAGCAGCGGTCCCTCCTGCCCCAGGTACTGTGGCTTTCGGACTTTTCGAAATAAGAAGCAAGTAGATTTATTTTGTACACAGGGCCAGGCCCATTTGCCACGTGATAGGTTGTCTGGACCTAGGGTTCAGCTGTTTCCCAGCTGGCTACAGGCCACCAGCACAGAGCTGTCCTTGTCTGGAGGGTCATTTTTGCCTCAGCTTTTTGATGAAGGACACTTCATCCCGATTCCGGATACCGTAGCTGGAAAAGGAGGAGAGCTATAATGTGTGATCTGCAGAAGGTATGTCTGACTCCTCGCCTGAGACTTGTGAGGGACCAAGAACGAACGGGTAGGCAGAGCACTGTGTCCAGCAAGGTGAGAAAGGGGCAGTGGCCATCCTCTCACAGACCTCCATTGGGCCAGTGGGCAACCTCTTACCTGCATACACACTGCCTTCCTCTAGTTCTGGGAAGCTCTTCACTGCCAGGGGTGAGCACTGTTCACACTGCCCCTATGCCTCCCCATTCCAACAGGGAGGGCCCCCAGGAACCTCCTTGCAGGAGGGTATCAGTCCAGCCAGGGACTCTCCAGGTCTTACGAGTTCCCCAGTAACTGATTTAAGACTCCTCCTTCCTGGGAAGAGGCCCCAACCCTCTGGCAGAGCTTGGGCAACTAGAGGGCAATAGACCAGGTGCCTCCCTGCGGCTCAAAATGTGGCCTGAACTTACTCTCGAAGCTTCTTCCTGTCCTCTGTGAGCTTTTCTCCTGCGGAGGTCAGGTAGTAGGTCCTCCAAACATAGGACCTGCAAAATTCAGGTGAGGGTTCAGGTAAACCTCAAGCAGGGTGACCGGGCAGCTGTATGTGAGTGAGATGGGCTCAAGATGCTCAGCTCTAGGAGGGCCCAGGGCAGGCGGCCTCTTCCTGGCATTTCCTGTACCGTGTACGCACCAGGCCTGCGGCAGCCCTAGGGAGGCAGTGCTCAAAGGGCAGCTGGGGACCAAAGGCACCTCACTAATGAAATAGGGGGCAGTGCCGAGACACAAACAACGAACACCTGACCCAATGGGCATGAGGAGAGCACCCAACTGAAGATGGGGTGGGGCCACTGACAACTGCCCCATCTGTAACTAGGGAGACCACTTAACAGATCCTGGAAATGACCTGAGATGCCCCCCATTTAAGAAACCCAGCAGCCCAGGTGGGGCGATGTGGATGAAAGAGCAAATGAGACAGGACTCCCAGGCACGGAGGCACCCACCATGCCTGAAGGCTCGGGATGGGGAACTCAGAACTCACCGGTACTTTGTGGCACACATGCGACAGGTGCTCATGCAGCACCTGTCCTTCCCGCTACTCCACTTACCAGCTGATGTGCTGAATGCCTCCTTCGCGCTCCTGCCTGAGTTGCACGTATCTCTGAATGGCCTTCTTCAGGTCCAGGACTGTGGCGTTCTGTACCACAACCACAGCTGCAACACAAATGGGAGAACAGCCATGGCGGGCATCCACAGCCACAGCCTCGGACGCCAGGAAAGGGACCCAGAAGCTCTGTCCAGACAGTTCTGGATGGAGACTCGAACCGGGTGGAGGAGGCTTGTGGTTGGCCCAATACCCTTGGACGTGGTCCTGAGTGCCCTCCACCCCCCCCCCGCAGCCATGTCAGCATCTTGCCTGGGTGAAAGCTCACACTGCAAGGTCCAAAGGGAGAAGGTGAGCACTTACGCATTATTTCTCCATCCATCTTGCACACTCGGACCGTCATTGCTTGGCCATATTCTAGTGCTATTTGGGAATTGACCTCTTCCAAAGTAACCTACCAAAAACAAAACAAAAAAACCACCCAAGGGTTGGAGGTGGGAGCCTTGGCTCTCTTTAGTAACCCAAACAACAACAAAAGAAAACAAGCTGATAGTGTCTAAAAAGCAGTACCATGTTTTATGAAGGACAAGAAAGATTTCGGTTCTATGTTAGGGTTTCCCAGTTCCACCCACATTGTGTATTTAGTGTCCAAAGCTCGGGAAAAGAAGAGTACAGAGACGGGAGGATGAGGATCGGATCTGGGTTCTGGGGCTGGGTAGGAGTAAGAACACTGTCAGTCCAGGGCCCAGGATGACGTTGAGCTGAGGCGGCGGTGCAGGACTTACCAGCGCACCAAAAAACCAATAATGATATACATTTTAATACAACTTAAAAAAAAAAATCCAAGTGAACTTCCAAACTCCAAGATGGGCAAAACAGCGAAGATTTAAAGACAGGACTGTGCCGAGCCATACTGACGGCTGATAAACGAAACGCCATCAATACTGATCTTGTCTTTCACATAAAGTTCCACTGTTCTGTTCGCCACAGACTTTCCCACGACCGCTGAGTTCTGGAAACAGTGTATTAAAAGGTCACGTTTCCCGACCAGCGTTTTCCGCGCGCCCCCTGCAATTCTGCGCGCCAGGTGAGAGCCTCGCGCGCCCCCGCGCCCCCGCGCCCCAGGCCCAGCCCGGTTAAGACCTTCGTCGGAGCCCAGAAGCGCCTTCTTGAGGCCTCTGGGCCGCAGCCGCCCACCAGGGCCTCCCGAGGCCCGTCGGGGCCGCGGCCGTGGGGGAACGACCCCGGCGGCCCCCCGCCCGCGCGCACCTGGATCGGTAGGTCGCAGAGCAGAGGGTCCTGCACGACCATGGCGAGACCCTCCTGGAACACATCCACCGCCTCGGAGTGTGGCAACGCCTCCTCTTCGTCCTCATCGTCTTCGGGCGCCTCGGCCCGCACGGCCGCCTCCGCCTCGACGGGCTCCAGAGCGCCTCCCGCTCCCGCGCTGCCCCCGCACCGCAGCTGCGCGCAAGCGACCGAGACGGGGACCGCAGCTCCGCCACGGGGAGGGCGAGGGGGCGGGGCTGCCACGAGGACCAATGAGAAGCTCGAGGCCGCCTGCCGCAGTGGTTGGTGGGAGCGCGAAACCGGCCTGTGCATTGGCAGGCGGGGGGGGTGGGGCGGATGCCCGGACCAATGGGAGCTCGAGGCGGGCCTAGAGTCGCAGCCCCGCGGCCGCAGGGGCTGCCGGGAGCCTGCGGGGCCGCGTCGGTGCCATGCTGCTCTTCTGCCCAGGCTGCGGGAATGGGCTGATCGTGGAGGAGGGACAGCGCTGCCACCGTTTCGCCTGCAACACCTGCCCCTACGTGCACAACATCACCCGCAAGGTGCGGCCCGGCAGCCCCGAGTCCGCCTCTGCCCCTCGGCTACAGGGTGCACCCGGGATGGGCCGTTTGTCCGTCCGCGATGCCGCCCCCTCGGGCCCCGCCCGGTCGTCACCCCCGCGCTGCGGCCCTAACCTCGCCCTGGGGCCCCCGGCCCCGCGCGCGCTCCCTGCGCTGCATTCCTGGCAGCGGCCCAAGGGGTCAAGTCCGTCCTCTGCGCGGAAAACCTCAGCAGCTGCCCCGCGCACTCCCGGGACACCAGCCTCTCCACGACCTTGCGTGTCGGGTGGCGAGTTCCAGTGCACGCGTCCTCCCCAGTCCCCACCGCGCACGTGCCCCTGCTGCCGGGGCCTTTGCACACGCTGGCTGCTCGGTGTACTTTTCCTCTGGGTAGCCGTGCCCCTCGTTGGTCCTGTCTTTACTCAAATGATGGCTCGGTTTGAAACTTCAGCTCCTCCCCCCATTTTATCCGTCTTCCCTGTTTTATTTTATTTTTTCCATAGAACTCATTACCTTCCAGTATACTGTGCGACCGACTTACGTGCTTTGTTTATCAGTACTGGGACGTAAGGTTTAGGAGGGCAGGGATTTCCTGTTTTGTTGCCTCTTATGTTCTGATCCGAACGTCGGATGTAGTGGACGTTCAATACATGAATAATGCTGTCGGTATTATAACTTTTGTTCCCGTAATAATCTGTGTTTGTTAGCACGCTTCTACTTTTTAGAAGTAGATAACTTCTTCACGTGTGCATGCTACTCCACCATAGTGCTGTGTTGTGGGAATTTAGGATCTGAAACTGAGGGAAGAGTGAACTCTTAGGTAACCCTGAAATTTCAAGGATATTTGGCAAAACTTGGGAAGAAAGCCAAGTGTGATGTCCTTTGAAAGCTCTGGCTGGGCCCTCCAGCCAAGTGACTTTAGTTGTTTCTCTCATCTCCGGTAATCTAGCACCCTTGAAGTGTGGGAGAAGGGGAGGGTCCCACCTGCCAGGTTTTCCTTCCTGCTCAGGGTGTGTCATCCAGTCGGTGCAAAGGTCTTCTCACTGCTGTGTCGTCACCGCACTGAAATAAAGTTGTCAGACACCGCCCTGAGCGGCTGTGCAAGACTGCCTCTGCGAGGGAGAGCAGCAGCAGCTGAATTCTCCACATAGCTCTTATTTTATTTTTTTTCAGAAAAGCAAGGATAGATGCCTCAAAGTCTGGGAAAGGAGTACAAAGGGATGGCAAGTATCTTGAAGCCATAAAGCAGGCCTGCACCCTTCCCGACACGCAGGGAGGCAGACGTGGGATAAGGGAAGAGCGGGATGTTTCTGCTAGTCATCGCCAGGTGCAGGAAGAGGGACCTACGGTTGCATTCTTTAAAAGCTCCTAACCTATGCCCTGCTCTTGGGAATCACGGGAGCACTGCTGACATTTCGCCTGCTTCCACACTTACTCCTTAGGTTTACAGTACATTTTCATTCTTTTTTATTTTTTTAAAGAGGTTTTATTTATTTGAAATAGAGTGAGCATGAGCATGGGGAGGGGGAGCAGAGGGAAAAGCAGGCTCCCCAGTGAGCAGGGAGCCCGATGCGGGACTCGATCCCAGGACCCTGGGATCATGACCTGAGCCGAAGGCAGACGCTTCACCCACCGAGCCCCCCAGGCGCCCCTACAATACATTTTCTAAGAATGACTCCACACTGCTCAATCTGCCTCTTTTGGGCAGCATCCTAAACCCGGATTCTTTAAATTCCAGTGGTGAGTCCCGCTCTCTGAGAGTAGAAACTTTGGATTCTTTTAATGTCCCTTCAGTGTGTGTTGAAGGAAGGAAGTCTTGGTGGACGGTGCGGTTTGGTGGCCCGGGTTTGTACTCTCTGCTTACTTGGAGCTTGAAGACCTGCTGTTGTTTGTTAGGTAACAAACCGGAAGTACCCCAAGCTGAAGGAAGTGGATGATGTGCTTGGTGGAGCGGCTGCCTGGGAGAATGTTGACTCCACCGCGGGTGAGAAGGAACCTTTCCTGTGAATTGCGCTGCGGAGAAGTGTGAGGCTGCAATGCCTGAGTCCGTGATGCACTTTGAGGAAGGGAGCTTCCAAAAGTAGAAAGTCTGTGTATTTCCCCTGAGACAGACAGTATTGGCACAAGCCCCAGAGTTGTACAGGCTTGGGTTAGGCTCTCAAAGTGACCACCTCACATTTTATGACCTTGGTGGCCTCCCTTGCTCTCTCTGCGGGTATTCCGTATTCACCGAATGTGAGAGCGTGAAGTGAGCCAGACAGCATTTGGCATCCAGTGGGCTCCGCAGGTGGTAGCTATGATGACAGCAACAGTGACAGGAGTCACAAAAGTCAGAGCCTCAGGAAAACAATATGATCTGTGTGTTCGGGTGTAGATTTTTAAAAGTTAATGCCAGAGAGCATTCAGGTGCTGACTTCAAGTCTCGTTTCATGTCTGAAAGAGGTAGACATGACCGAGGAGGGACAGAGGAGAGCCCTACACACAGCTGTACGGCGTGGAGGAAGAGCCAGTTCCTGTGCAGGGCGATCTTTTTTCCCTATAGAATAACGTCCAAATCTGATATGATAAAATTAGCATTGGCAAATTTGATTAAAAAAAAAAAAAGAATTATGTACCTAACGTTCAAAATGGTGTTTGAGAGTGTTTGAAGGTGTTACCGAGACTAGGGTCAGTTTCTCAAAGTGACGTCACTTTGCCTTGAGGCACCTGGTAAACGTGTGGGATGTGTGGTGAGATATTCGTAAGAACAGCCTGGGGAACTGCTGCCAAAGTGGATCCCTAAATTTAAAGGGAAGTGGATTCATTGTCCACTGGGGGCTCCTCTGGGAGGGTGAGAGGGCCCAAGTGATGGAAATGCACTGAGAAGCATCTGCAGGGACTGGACCCCATAATGCACAGGGTAGCCATAAGTCACTTTCCTTGTTAGGTGTTCAGCCAGTCTTCAAGCAGATTTGAGAAGAAAAATGGGACCCAGGGAGGGGAGCTGGCGTGTTCTCCAGGTCTCCTCGATTCCCTCAGTGTGAGAGCATAGTGGGAATGATGCCACTAATTGTAACCTTAAATCGTGGTGCAGGTACCCTAGGCAAGGGATGCCATGTGAGTGGGGCCATGGGAGGGTCTTTGCTGCCTTTCCATAGCACCTACTTCTAGCAGGTATGTTTGCTCATGAACGTCTTTTTTTTTTTTAACGTGGGTTACTTGTTTTTCCTCGTTGCCAGAGCCGTGTCCTAAGTGCGAACACCCTCGTGCCTATTTCATGCAGCTTCAGACCCGCTCTGCAGACGAGCCAATGACCACCTTCTACAAATGCTGCAGTGCTCAGTGTGGGCACCGCTGGAGGGACTAGGGCCAACAGCCCCGCCGCGTCAGTGTCTGCTTACCTTGTTCCCCAGGCTGGATTCCCAGCCCGGAGTGTAAACTGTTCGTCCGGAAGCATCTTTGCTGGTGTGGCAAAAAGCTAACCCTTTCAGGGGAGCTGGCCAGGGTGCCAGCAAATGAAGGCCATCTGGCAGTCAGTGGATGAGCTCATTTATGTCCAGCGAGACGGTGTGTGTGGAGTGAGCGTCCTCTGTTTAATGGCCTGCTTGTCGATCTTGCATGTGTATTGGCTAATTGACATTCTCTCACCATCACGCTTCTTAAATAAAGTAATAAAGTAAAATTTTATAATGTAGTGCATCGGATGTCCCTAAGTATTTAACTGTAAATTGTAAACTTATTTTATCACCATATTCTGAATATTTAATTAAAATGGAAAGTCTAATACTGCTTTTTCAGTTTTTATCTTTTGTCAAGAAGTGTGTTTTATTTTCATTAATCGTACAAATAATTTGCTCTAGTATCCCAGGGCACACTGGAGAATTTGGCAGTCAGCCTGGGGGTCCCCTCAGAGACCCGCAGGCTGGTGGCATCGGCACGGGTGCCCGGGTCCACGCTGCAGCTCGTCACTCCTGTCCGTCGTGCGGGTAGCTCTTCTTTCTCCACATCACGCCTGGGGTGTCTCGAAGATGACGAGAGTGGGGAATCCCCTGGGTTCTTAGGAGATTTCACTCCGCTTCTCCTGCTCAGTGGTCTCTGGCTGGCAGGGTGTTCTTATCCAGCATCTCCATTTTCTCCAGCTGGCGATTTCCCCCGTGTCCAGCTTCTGCCATTTTCCTAAAGCGGTCTGTGGAGTTCTGCTCTGAGCCCAGTGCCTGGTCCTCCCACTTGGGTTGCTGCAGTGAGAGACCGCTCCTCAGTGTTGTAAACGCTTGGAGAAGGAGACCTCAAACTACTGCCACACCTAGGGCTCTCCTGCCACAGCATTGCTAATACCATGGATTTCAGTTCGTGTTTCCTAGGGTTGCAATAAATGTATCAGACAGAAGATATTTCTATTTTTTTCCTTCATCTTTTCACTTGCAAAAGAGAAAGGACATCCCAGACTAGAGGGAGGCAGGATGGTAGTTTGTGGACGGCTTGGTTTCTTGCTCAGGACCTCATACTTAAGTTTCCAAATCTCTTTTTTTTTTTTTTTTAAAGATTTTATTTATTTATTTGACAGGGAGACAGCCAGGGAGAGAGGGAACACGGCAGGGACGTGGGAGAGGAAGAAGCAGGCTCCCAGCGGAGGAGCCTGATGTGGGACTCGATCCCAGAATACCGGGATCACACCCTGAGCCAAAGGCAGATGCTTAACAACTGCANGTGGGAGAGGAAGAAGCAGGCTCCCAGCGGAGGAGCCTGATGTGGGACTCGATCCCGGAATACCGGGATCACACCCTGAGCCAAAGGCAGATGCTTAACAACTGCACTACCCAGGCGCCCCTTAAGTTTCCAAATCTCTTAATAATGAAGTCTTACTCATGAAATCATGGGATGTGAATTCATACCTTTGATACAGATGTGTACGTTTTTGAGACTTGGTTCTTTTCCAGAAATGACTAATCTTGAACTTTGACACAACGGTGGTTTTTGTTTTGTTTTATTTTAAGTAGGCTCCAAGCTGGAGCCCAATGCAGGGCTTGAACTCACGACCCTGAGATCGAGAGTCCTGTGCTTCACTGACTGAGCCACCCAGGAGCCCCCACACGATGGCTCTCGTTTTGCCATAACATGGAGACCAGGCCCTGAGCCCATTGTCTCTAACTGGTTATTTTCCAAAATAGTGTGTCCTGGGTATACTGATGAGATTTTGTGGTGTGGGTGTTGCCTTTAGTGGCTTCTATTTATGCCATTAGTTTTTGTGTTTTATGTTGTTTTCCATCAGTTGTATTTCCTCAGATCTGCGCTGTTTCCTGTTGGGTCCGTGGGGAAGACGGTGCACTCTGAAGTTAGCCTGCACGTCTGTGTAGCTGGGAGCCCTCAGTCAAATTGCTGAGCCTCTGCCTTCATTTCCTCATGTGTGAAGTGATAATAGTCAATTTCAGGGGTTTACAAACTTTTTCTGTAAAGGGCCAGAGAGTAAATATTTTAGGCCTTGTGGGTCAAGAGTCAAAATCTCGGAAAACAAACGTAACACCAGTTTTCTAAAGACAAAATTCATAATGTAATTGTCGTAATTGAGTACAGCATTTTGTAATGGGGATCTAATGAAAAGAATGGGTATCGTTTTGCTTAACTGGGGTTCAAAGTTAGCATTTCTTGTTATCAAAATAGATTCCAAATACACATTTGTTAATGCTGGTGAGGCACAGGAGAGCAGGTGAAGGTGACTGTTGACGTTACCAGTACACTGAGTAGAGCTAATACTCATGAGAGCTGCAGATCATTTCCACAAAGAATTTGTCGTAACACGTACTGGTAGGTTCCAGTCCGTGGTCTACTCAGTCCGTGTTTCCTCACCTGCAGTTGTCGGGTGTTCTGTGCAGGCCATGCGTACAGCCCAGCTCCGCGCTGAGGCATTGACTTTTCGGAGGAACAGTTGAGCAATATCAGTAACGTGGGTGGATTCGTCGAGATTCGAGGGAGATCACTTCGAATCATCCGCCTCGTTTCTGATTGGCTTGCTGTTGCTCCCCGTGTCCTTATCTGTGTGAACTGCTCTCCAAAAGGCTGAGAGTTGTAAATTTATTTTCTCTGGACACACTTCTTCAGCTGCTGCAGTTACACACAAGTCACCATCAGTAAGAGGCTTTCCTGGCTTGGTTAACAAATGAGCCGCTCAGAAATTTAATTTGGTCGCTTCATTTTCGTATTTAAGTTTTTTGAAGAAAGTCTGTGCTGTGTTGAGAATGAGCCAGTGACTGTGCGTAGTCTGACAATGTTGACCTACCGAAGTGTCATTGCATAGTAAACGTTCCTTTGTCAGCCAATTTGATGATGCAGTCGTCCACACTGTGCCTTAGAAGGGTGACGTAGGGGGGCGCCTGGGTGGCACAGCGGTTAAGCGTCTGCCTTCGGCTCAGGGCGTGATCCCGGCGTTC